>NW_028301711.1:43817500-44442500 GCF_037042655.1 Diuraphis noxia | reverse complement strand
TCTGCAATAAAAATGAATCAAAGATGTTAAATAAATAAATAATGTTCACAAGCTAATTATACTCGTAGTTTTGTGTATTAAATTCCTTTTTTGAATTGTGTGTCTTATTCAAATTAAGCCAGGACATTTTCATAATAACGAGTCTGTAGTAATCTTCGAGGAGTCTTTATAGAATCTTGGATTTTATCATTTATTTTGATCGTATACTCACCCATATAACTTATCAAAATCGCTTCTATTATAATATTATTTATTAGTTACATTTCTTTTTCACTATTATTATGAGCACTTAATAATACTGTAATATTATTATTATCTATGTATACATTTTATTTTTATTGAGCTTAAGGTCAGGGGCGTCATTTGGGGTATTGCAGGGTATACCAATGCATACCAAAAATTTATCAAGATGCATTTTGACCTGACAATAATTTTTCTGTGCTGGGCAAAAATTATCCTTTTTTTACATATGATTGATCTCAATAAGCATCGGCATCTATCATCTATGGCTATAAACTGTAGTAGGTATAGTAGGTTAATATTATAGTAGGTTATATTATGTTATATTGAGTTACTAATCTATTTACAGCAACGCAGAACAAATAAGTGACACGGCTAATCACTATGCCATAACAATAGGTATACATGCTCAAAATTGAGCCGTTGAATAATACATTATTAATATTATTATATAATATAAAATAATTCGATAATTAAATATGGTTGTGAGTGTGCTTATATTAAATCATTAGATGTATAGAAGATAAAATTGTCGAGCGTACATTTTTTTTTTTTGTATAACTTTAGTCTATATACCTATATTGACCTGCTGAAAATTTTTTTGGTCTGCTTTCTTGTTAGCATACGTTTCAAAAAGTTGAAATGACGCCCCTGCTTAAGGTCATTAATACATTTTTGTTCTACATAAGTTAAATAATTATGTCGTTACAACAATTATTCACTAAGTTTCAACTAATGTAATGCAACTTAAATTTAATACACTTGTTTTCTGCTACCTAGATTTTCTTACACCATTGTTGTTGAAGACAATGAGTCTGTGCAATGGTTACTTTATTGATATTCAATTTCAAAAGTGTGATGTTAGTTTAGATATTATATAGTGAATTGACTTACTATAAAATTTAAAGGTACCTACCAAGATTATTATCTAAAGCCCCACGTAGCTTTTATTAATCTACTATCATTTTTAAGTAAGTTAATATGTTTATTTTGAAATGTACAGTTTCAAAAAGGTCATAACTTGAATTAAAGTTAAAGTAATATTACTTTAATATCGGTAAATCAAAATATATGATGAGTTATAACTTATAAAATATGAATTTTTATTTTGTTTGAGTTGCTCATGTGCTAGTGCTCTGAGGTGGCATGCGAAAACAACACACTCCTACATTATTCCTAGATTCCTAGATTCAAATCATAAAAATACGAACAAAAAAGTGTGTAAAAATCACAAATACCTACCTGCAATTTTTTTTAGAGGTATAATGTCTACAAAATTTCACTCTATGTCGAAAAATAGCATTCCAGTATTCCATGATCATAGACTCTATGACATAAAGTAATCGCAATTATTGAGGGGCTTAAAATAAAAACTTCTATGATACCTATAGTTAATGCATGTGCCATGAATAGCAATGTAATGACCCGTGAGAATACGATTGAAAACAATAAATTAGTCACATAACATTATGAACGACATTGAGTTGCGACTATACCAATAATGAGGCAAAATTGTTTTTATTTTCACGACGCTCGTTATCATAACAAATACTACTCTCGAATTACCAAAACATAAAACATTTTTTTTACGATCGTTTTTAATGCGGGAACCGTTCGGAAATCGATCCAAACTGTTCTAAAACGGCACCAACTGTGTAATATTATGTAGTACCATACGGTATAATGTTACAAATACACTGGCACTAGGTCTTTTCAAAAGAACTACCCTCCACGTTATATTGTTTGTATCTTTCTATTTTTAACAAGCTTCTCCCCCTTTTTTTGATTATCACAAAATATTGCGCGTGCGCGTGCGCGCACACACATACACACTCACATACACGCACACACAGGTACATTCATATATTCGAGTTTAAATCCACTGATTGTTAATGTAGAGCAACAGAAATGATATAATCAGCCTTATGGCACTTGTGTGTGTTACCGCAAAGTTCAAGCTTACCATTAACGCTACTCCGACTTAAGCAGTTGTCGTTATATTGTAGGTTTCTTTAATTTACACTGAACACGTCATAATATTTCACAGTTATGCAAACCATAAAGTTAAAATAATATTTTCTAACGATATAAATATAATATATACCTATACACAGTGAAACCTCTAAATACCGGACACTCTCGGTCGCTTAAACGTTGTCCGCCATTTGGAGGTGTCCGCTATTAAGAGGTGCCCGTTAAAGGAGGTTTCACTGTATTTATAAGTATATTATAATATAAATATTTAATATTAAGTACTTTCAATCGCGCCCGAACTTTGTAAATAGGTAAACATTTTTTTTAAAATTAGTTTCAGACATATCCTTTTAAAATATGCGCCTTCTTATTTGATATAATAATAATATTTCTTTGTTGCAGTATTTTTTGACAAGTATTAGTTTAATGATTATTTTCATCTTTAAACACTTTTGTGAAGTTGGTCCCATGACTAATCGTTTATTGTGGCGTAAGTATGGAGTCACAAATTTTAAATAGCGTGTTGCTCCAAGTAAGTTGCAAAATATTGGCATAGGCTTGTAGTGAATTGGGTAAATTCGGGAAGCCAACTTCACAGACGTTCTTTTAACGGCTGTAATGATCGTGATTGTAGTTTTAAATAGCACTGGTTTTATTATATATTATAATAATAATATATCCACTCAAACAGGTACGTTACTCTAGCACCCAAATCTCTATTAATATACACCTTTATACAGATGTGAATATCAAATACTGAAGTATACCTAGCGCTTACGTTGATTATTATACTTTATAGTTATTACGAATAAGTACTAAGAATGCCTAATGAATAATGGCCATTCGATATCTTATACACATCAAAATGTTATCTCAGAAGTTGGGATATATGTTTATAATTTTAAAATATTAATGCATATATTATTATATACAATATTATACATAGGTATGTATCCGTATTTAATAATTAATTTTTATACATTGAATAAATGTAAATGTATTGCCTAATATCAAAGTTGGGAATTCTATTATAAATTATAAATATTTCTCGTAAACAAACATCATATACACGAAAATACACATTGATATATAGGTATATATACTTTATATAACCTTAAAGCACTTAAATTTGATAAATGAATTGGAATTTATTGTAAACGCACTGTTCGGAAATGAATGAATCGTAAATATTTATATGTATAAAATGATTTATTGAGTATACATAGTAATATTATTTATTCTAACTCGATTATTTTCCAATTGAACGGTATTCGTGTAAGCGCATACTACACAATTGTGTGATTGTGTCTATATCGATGAGTTCGTTCGAAATGGGACGGAGTAGGTATAGGGTGAAAACACACCATGCACGCAAGGGATAAGATAACGCAGATGTAAACAGCAATAATTTAGAAATAATAAAAAAATTTGCATCTGCTCGTTGCTCAGCCACATACATATTATTATTCCTACTTTTACGAACCCTTATACTCGGTTCAATAGTGTCTAATACAGCATATTGTCCAAAAAATAAAGGGTTGCACACGTCGAACCTCAATTTGTTTCATATTTAGTAACTCATAACAAGGGTAACAATCGTGAAAATGATGGGATTTCATTTATCACTTTATCAACACTTGACAATTCAGTTATTTTTGAAATCGCATTGTATAATTTTGAAAACCTATCATAATAAATAATAATCATACATACATTGATAAATCATAAATATTAATTTATAGTATCACACTATCATTTTTCCGGAAACAAAAGAACTATATATATACTGTACATAGATATATAAATTGTATTCATTTTTAAGCGTATACTTACATTATTTTAATATAAACCAAATCTTTTTAAACATGTATAAACACCTAAAATACTTATACGTAATTTTAGTTTATCTACTATTTTACAAGACGCCTATTACCTAGCAATGTATATAATCTAAAAAAAATAAAGGTGCAATTTTCACCATAAACATATTATTGTAATATTATGTCATTACAATAACGCACGTAATACTATTATATTGAGTATTTAATATTATAATATATAATATTTGTCTTATTTATTATCTGTATATACTTAAACATAATCTATCTAATATCTTATTGTAGTATTATATTATGTTATAAATATTCTAATTTCACATTATAAACAAAACAATTATCATGAATTCTGAAACAACAATATATATTTATTTTTTTGATCAATTAACTACATTAATATTAATTGTTTTTGAAATACACGTAGATATACTGATATACATCTATACTCTGCACGTTTTAAAATATAGTATTAAGAAGATGGTGCGGATTTAATTTTTTTTTTAAATCTATATTGTTATGGGAAAAATATTATAACTCCTATGTACAAAAATATTATATAAGATAAAAATATAGAATAATGTATAACATATAATATCACACAACCATTAATCATCAACAACAACTGCAATGTATTATTTATTTTTTATTTATATGCAATATCATCATCCTAACCGCACGTCTACAACAATATTATATTATAGAATAGGTAGTTTAGGTGTTTATTTGTTCAAAATTTGACGTTTGTGGTACATGTTATAATCGCATCTATTGTTGACTTTGAGTTGTACGTGTCCAAAATCAAAATATCTGGTAGGCTTAAGTACTATTTGATCGCCGTGGCAGGTGTGTTTTGAATTGCAATTTTCATATTGAGAATGAGATTATGATCGAGAACACAATCCACCCCAAAACGCGTCATAAACATTTATGTACATATTATCATGCATAAGTATAATATATATAGGTATCAGATCCCGCGGCGTCGTCGGTTAAAACGGAAAAAAAAAAGTATAATATATATAGGTAATGGGCAAAATATAAAATTGCCATTGTAGATTTATACCTAACCTCTGTTTAATAGGTAACGATTTCCATTTGCCAAACAAGAGAAAATGTTTTTATAATTTGAATCAATTCATGTCTATACAATGAGAGTCATATTAAACAATACTAAAAGATGGCAGTTATTAATATTTTGACCATTTAAAACTAAACTTACGTATTTCGACAAATTGGAACATCGTTGAGCTTGCTGAGCGGAACCAGCTGAAGGACGAGTAGATAGTTTTTTTCGAAAGTCCATTTTCCTCGCATTCACCTCCGATCTATTTTCCGATTAGTTCACGGACCAACAGAGTTTGGCGCACGCGAGTCAAAAAGGGTTAACCTCCAGTGCTGCAGCAGTTTTCACGGGCCATATATCACCGGCTCACCCTTGCCGGTAGTTTTAAAGGAGGACGATGCAATAATGGTCGTTCACCCGTTTTTGTTCCTATACATACATATTGTATACAGTTGGTTTATATGTACGTGTCCGTATAATAATATAATAACACACACACACACACACGCCCGCGCGCGCGCTTTCCATCCAATTCACCTCTCAGTATAACAAGCAGGCGGTCGGAAAATTAAATTCCACAAATTAATTAGGCAAATATATTACATACTATTATTGGGTATCTATTATATATTATAAAATAAACATGCCACTGCACAAGCTTGACTCAATATTTTATAAAACTGTCACCAGTTCTCTGAAATGTGGTAATATTTATTTTAATACATAAAATGATGTTATAATATATTATATACCTGTGTGGCTGTGTTTGTGTGTGAAATTCCCTTATATACATACATTTTGCATACCATACAAATTCGTACACTAACATTAGGTTGGTACTTATAAGTACTAATATCATACATTATAATATTACATATCGTATTTTGTATTATAATCCATATAGGTAATTGATAGATGCATACCTACTACTTGCTATGAGACCATGTTATTTGCAGAGTCGTAGTTAAATTAAATTTATGTATTGAATTTACACGCCGTTCAGCGGTTTGGCGTGTTTTATAGTTAGTGTATAATGATATATTAGCGTAAGAAATATTTAAACACCAATACCTATGCTTATATTAGGATGTTTATATATTTTATGTATATTTTTATGGCTCCAAATTTCTAATAATCATTAATTAAGATCATATTATATTATATGTAACGTTTATATAAGTTTGAATAATGTATCTAGAGTTAATTTCATCTTCAAATAACATAAATGATATAACAAAATGTGGATTTATTAAAATTATTATTTCAATTTATTTCAACCCTATAACACTAACTAAAAACGTTTTAGTCATTGTTACTTATATTAACGGCTTGTGGAATTCTAGAAGGAGATATTCTGTATTTGAATTTAATTTATGCCTAAATATTGTTTTATGAATATAATACTAACGTAAAGAGTAATTGACAATGGCTAAATACCATCATAATTGTTAAGAACCCAAAGAATTTTCTTTCAGAGTACGTGTTAAGGACTTTGATAGACACAAAAATGACAGTTTTGTGCATTTCAACGAAATTAATTTTGAATGGATACACTTCACATTCATCGTGGATTATTGTTTAATGAACTTTATAAATACGACGAAGTTTGCTAATACTTTATTGCCTGCTTTTGTAATTCTCTTTAAATATCAAACTAAAGTTATACCACTCATTTTATTGTATTATAAATTTATATATTAAAATAAAATCAACACGCCAACTTTATATCACTAATCATAAATAATTTATAAAGTTTATAGTGTTTATACATGTGCAACTTAAAAATCAACAAAGCTTTAACATTAAAATTAATTTATATGGTCTAAGGTTTTATCGTATTATTTATGATGTGTTAACAGTAAATATTAAAACACCGTAATGTAGGTATCAACTATCAATTATCAATAAAAAAAATTTAAAAAATCATATTAAATCATATTAAAGACGTTTAAGATTCAGATGAATGTATTACAATGATGCGTGTGTGTGTGTGTGTGTGTGTTTTATTTTTATTTTTGTACTCACCAGTAGAAAATACTATACTATGGTAGCTGATTACGCGGATGACAAAGCCATCATATTAATTAACCAAAATCATATATTTTACTGCCTTAACAAATCTTAAAATTCATCTCAACTTAACGACTAAATTGTGCACCAATTGACTCATTAAACCTAATTCCAATAAATCAATACATACAGCATTTACTCTATACCACTCCATTTTTCTTAATGTTTATTTACATATCATCGTTATTCCCAAATCTGACATAGTTAGATACTTATGACTCAACTTGGATAAGCTTTGGAATAGCTATCCATAATAAGAGACTTGCCTTAACGCTCGTCTTCGCGGACTACTAGCTTTACTAGCTTAAATAATTAATATTCCAGATTAAAAGTTAAAATTCTTATGTATAATATATTACTCAAACCTCTATGGACATATGGTCTCCAATTATGGGGCACTGCAAAAGTATCTAATATCAATAAAATTCAACAATTTCAGAATATTGCCCTTAGGAAAATAACTAACGCCCCTCCCTTAGTTTCTAATTATACTTTGGCACTTTGCATAAGACCTGTCAATTAAAATCGTGACAGAAGAAGCTACACGGTTCTATAATAATTTTCATACCAGTCTCTAAACACATAAAAACACACTCATTAAAAACCTGTCCAGTGTCCACCTAAACATTACCTGGAAATCCCAAGCGTCGTCTAAAAAGGCAGTGTTAGTGAGTCCTGGCTCAATTCCTAAATAACGTACGAATTGCGGCATGGTTTTATGAGAGGTACAAACGAATTGCGGCCCGGGTTTATGAGAGGTACGATGTTACGAATACATTTACCGCGAATTGTGGCCATACAATAATGTATATATTGCATATATATATATATATATATATATTACTAGCTGATCCCGTGCACTTCGTTGCCCGTTAAATGTACTAAATTTATATGACTCAAACTTTGTTCAATTCGTTATTTAATAATCGGTGTATGGTGTTCAAAACTTATCTTAACTTTTCCATTACCTGGAGTAAAAATTCTGATTTGCAGAAGTATAATATTATCAGGTAGGCAATTTACCAGCTTCGGTAGATCGCGGACCTGGTGCTGTTTGTACGTAGGTGTATGATTTAATTCTAAAGTATTAAAGTTATACCAAGTTTCCATTTTTACTTAATTCCACTAACGGTGAATTAATATAATCAATTAATACAAAATCCTTGATTATGCTAGCAGTATTTTTTTATACATATAAATATATAGCAGAATTACCCGGCGTTGTCCGTGGAAAAAATAGTGATTTATACTGTAAGTGATGGCCGCTTTCTTTCGTCGAGTTTTTCATTTTGATAATGCTAATACGCATTTGCAGATGACAACTCTCTCTCTGTCTGATGCATATTAAAATTAAGTTTACGCATGCGCATTAAAATAAAATATACCTTACGACAAAAGAAAACGGTGAATACAACATAATATAATATCTAAATTGAAATTGAATAACAACTAATAAAACTCATACTTCGCGTTTTATACTAAATTAAAAAACAAAAAAACCTGGTAAGAGGATGTCGCTCTGCTGGACATTAGGTGGTGGGGTGGACCTCTGACTAAAGTAGGTTAGATTTGAATGCAATGATAGGTATCATTGTATACGAAAAACGATTCTGAACGGAGATGATTTGTCAGTCTAGAATATATTATATTTAAATATTGACATATATTCTATTTTTAAACAAATATATTATTTTTCAATTAGGACGCATTTTGAATAAGGCATGGTTAATCATTTTTTTCAAAAACATTGCAAGTAGTTATCATAATTCATAATACCTTACATTATCATAGATATACATATACCTGATTTCATAAAAATATAAAACTCAGACGCTTAAAACAATTTTCCTATAATGACGCTTCAAATTTTCTCTATATAGCTAAATTATATTTAATATTTAAAGCAAAACTTATGTAAAAGTTAGTGTTGAATTTTTTAACCTTAGATATAAATACAAACAATTTTATGAATTTTTAACTACAAAATAATTTGCAAATATTCATAGTTTTGACGAATTTTTGTCAATATATGAACTTCAAATGCTAATAAAAAATAATTGTGCCAATGTATTCTTATAATTTTTTAATCACTATAAGAATAACTTATGAGGAACATTGTATTAAATTTTTAAGTATTTTTATAGGGCCAAAATAATTTTATCGACACTTCAAAAAAAAAATTTTGAAAATTAAACTGTATATAGATAACACTAACATAAACATTTGGTGAAAATTTCAAGTATTTACAGTGATTAGTTTTTGAATTGCAACCATATAAAAAAATCGATTTGGTCGAAAACTAGTTTTGGGTAAAAATTCCCGTTTTTCTGTCATTTTTTTTTTGTTTTTCTCGATTTTTTTGAAAACTGTTGGAAAAATGTTTACTTTTGACCTCTATAATGCACCAAGGATATCCACTTTTACATCGGAAACCACCCCCAATGTTTGATATTGAAGCATTATTTCGACTAGTTATGCTGTACACAGTAACAAAAAAAAAAAAACACACATCATTGAAAAATCAATACATTCATTGAAGTGAACGAAGTGTTCAGAATCTAAAATTACATTTTTTAAAAAGTAATTTTTATTGTTTTGGAAAAGTTATTAAGTTATTAATAAAGTCATGCAAAGTTGTTATTAATATTGTTATCATTAATACTACTAACACTATTGTTAATAGATAAATTATTTATATTATCATCATTATATTTATCAATATTGTTACTGCCACTATTAATAGGTATTGCAGTTATCTGGTGGACCATTGTTCTTTTGATTTAATCTGAGTAAACGTTGACGTTTAATTATATTCAATGTACGACCTAAATTAATTTTTCTTTTCATTGTCATAAATTCTTACACATGTCCGAATATATCGGTCAGTCGGTTCGCCCTTAGTCAGCCGCGGAATGCATTCACCGCGCGCAACGCCCGTTAATTTTTACTAATTGAATATGTACAATAACAAATAGTCGATGTATTCTATTATAATAAATGGTTTGTTTGTACTCGTGGCAACGACTTAAAACGATTAACTATAATTCATGGCAACGATTTATAAACAAAAATTTCGATCTGAATTTGATGAAAATGTATAATAATTGATAACTCCTTTGTTTATAAAGTTAGAGAATCGATCAAATGCATAAACCTTCTACACAATGAGCTCTTTAATTCAAAAAAAAAAAAATCATAACGATTGGTTCAGTAGTTTCCGAGAGCATATCACTCCATAAGTTTTCATTTTCACATTTATATATAAAGATATATTATATGTATATACAGTGTGTACTGTGTAATCGCTAATTGAGAACACTCAATATCTTTGAGTAGGGTCCTGCAATTTGAATTCTGTTTTCTTGTTGGTTGTTATGATATAAAAATACACATTTTAATGGCCTATGATTTTTTTAAACTTAATTAGACTTGCGCAATACAACTTTGTTTTCTTAAATGACAACCACCTATTTTAATCACTGATATTTTTCTGCCTAATTTTTTAATGAATTTTGGTAGTTGAACCAACTTCCTAAGTCCAAATTTGACCAAGTTACAGCCAAACAACAAAAATACTGCAAAATGCGTGCAATTTTCAGTTTTTTTTTTACTGTAACTCTGAAAATAATTATTCTAAAATTTTTTAGGATTTACGTTTTCACCCTTATTTATTTAGGTGATATTTAGACATGATACATAAACATTGTCATACAGTTTAATTTTATAATGCTTGATGAAATACGATAAGTATTAACTATTAGATAAGGACATAAGATTTCTATTCCAATTTAAAATAGCATAGGTTATTATTTATTAATTTAGATAATTCTAATAGGTTCTTTTATAACGAAATAAACAACGTACTTATTTACGTTTGTTCTGCTCTAAGTTATTCATAGTTCATAACTTAAAGTGAAAATTAAAATACCTAACGTTTAAATATCGTCTAAATAAATAAGGGTGAAAATGTAAATCCTAAAAAATTTTAGAACAATTATTTTCAGAGTTACAGTAAAAAAAAACTGAAAATTGCACGCATTTTGCAGTATTTTTGTTGTTTGGCTGTAACTTGGTCAATTTTGGACTTAGGAAGTTCAGAAGTTGGTTCAACTACCAAAATTCATTAAAAAATTAGGCAAAAAAATATCAGTGGTTAAAATAGGTGGTTGTTATTATAGTATATAAACATCATAATATTACGCATTTTCTAGTATAAATATTGTAGTACTTATATTAATATTAATAAAAATAAAAGTATTCATATTTTAATAATATAATTTCCCCTACGTATTGAACATTTCGTTTATCGTTATTCGTTTAACATACAATTTATGATTTTTACCTGAAAATCGGAACTCGTTTGCACACACGGTTATATTGAATGTACCTACAACTGGTTTGCGCACACGAAAATAATTATATTATTTTATCTTGGTGACAGATTGGAGATAATAATCATGGATAAAGAGTGGAAATGTAAACCACATTAAAAACATACAAATAATAAGAAACTGTTATTATAGAAAATAATAGACACGTATATTATCCTATACATATATATTTACCTATCATATTATATTAAAATTAAAATTAACATGCATTTTTAAATTAAACAAGTTCCACCTAATCTTCTTATGCCCCAGCCTATCAGCCCAATGGGATCAACGTATTTCCCTTTTACAATTTTCCAACATTCCTATTGATACTAATAATATCTTTTCAACTCCCAAAATATAATTATTTTGTACATTTTATCTGTCAGAATTTTTAATCTAATCAGGCATCTCCTTTTCATTCTTATTTGTAAATAGCTTATTTATATTTTGTATTTGATGTTAATTAATTGTTGAAACTAATTGTAACACAAAGTTTAAATAAAAAAAAAAAACTTGAACAAGTATTAAATATTATTTATTAATAATTATTAATATGCAAGTATTAACGAGCATTTTTAATCACACTTATCAAAATTGAATTCATTCATAGACAGTCCTAAGTCAATTAAAGGAGAAAGTAGATGTATGCAAGTACTTAAATAATTTACTTGTTGATAATCAAATATTAATATTATGCAAGATATAAACTATTAAAGTCTAAAAGGTTAGGTTACGGGCGTTACGGCTCAACTGTTTCCAAACGAGTGGTAGTTTTGTGCCCGGTAAATTACTGCTTAAATTTAGTCGGGCTTCAACTAACCGGACGAATGTAACATGTAAGTTCCCACACGAGATATAACAGGTAAAAATTACCCCTGGATATCCGTACGTAAGTTCCCACACGAAAAAAAAATACACTTGTACGTAAGTTCCAACACGAACAAAAATTATACCAAACACCAAGGCTGGGCAAAGAAAAGTAACTTAACTTAATTTAAAGTTAAAATTATCTTATTTTCAAAATAAAAATTTCAGACACATAATAATGTTTATATAAATTGCTTATAATTTTAACTTTTAATTCGTTAATGCTCAGCCTTGCCAAACCCGAACTTCCTTCCCACTTTATTCAGTCTTAGGACTGACAAATAACTTATATAACTTTTATAACTTAAAAATAATTATACATAGTATGACACTATGACTATGTGAAGTGTTTGAGCTTTCGTAATAAACCAAATTAAATTTGATTTTTTTCTATTACCTATTATTATTATTTTATAGGTACCTAAAAAAATTGAATTGGATTTTTTTATCTAATACAAAAATAAAACAAATTTAAAGTTGTCATTCCTAAGTCTTAATAAGTTAACTTTTTCCGTGTGGGAACTTACGTACGGCCGTAATTTTTTTCGTGTGAGAACTTACATATGTATACCCGCTTACCTACCCCAACTAATAACCTATACCTAAAATGTTATCGGGCCGGAATTCACCGGTCTCCAACACTGGAAACGACGAGTCGGGCTGCAACTCAACCACAACCTAAAAAGGAACTGGTGCCGTGCCCTGTTAGGTAACTAAACTAAAAAAAATGTATATTATAATAATATATTTATATTTAGTTAAAGAATCAAACAACTCCCGGTCAAGTGCCACTAATTAAACTAAATGACCGTTTATAATAGCATTTTCTATACATCATACAATTATCATTTACAATTTGATTCATGTTGATCTATTTATAGCCATATGGAATTTTCGATTATTATTAGTTTTTTTAGAATTAATGTCCATAAAAAAAGTTGAATTTTTTTTTGCGTAGTAAAAAGGCCTGCTGGAATGAGCTGATTTCGACGGTCGACAGCGACCCCTTTGGGAAACCTTATAAACTGGTGTTGCAGAAGCTGAGAGGTCCCCCAGCAACAGCCGCGATGGAGCGGCAGACTTTGATTTCCGTGACCAGCGCGCTGTTTCCAGCACTCCCTGCAGTCAGCGATGTACCCCTGTTGCCATCTGAGAACATTGTACCGTTCACTATGTTGGAGATCAATGCAGCCATCGTCAGAGACTACTTGTACTGCTTCAAGAAGGTACACAACCCCGACTGCGTCGATTGTCAAGTCCCTGTCGACAATCCCGAGCACGCTTTTTTCAATTGTGACAGATGGTGGAGACAAAGGAGGGCACTGGAGATCAACGTCAACGGTGAATTTACACCCGAAACGGCAACCAGACTTATGCTAGAGTCGAGGAGCAACTGGTCACTGATATTTGATTTCATCAAGCTAATCCTCGAAACCAGAGAAAAAGAGGAGAGAGAGCGGCAGCGGGAACCAGCTGGGGAAGAACAATAATAATAACTAGTTAAGGCTATATGTGTTGTGGGCCGAAGGCCAATTGTTATGGTGGCGTAGGCCGTAGGGCCACCTATATCTGTAAATATAATCCTTATTATTTTGTAGTAATGTATCATGTGTGTTAAAATAAATGATGTGGGGGAGCTGACGAAATGCCTTTGAGTGTCTCCGGCCCCCTACGATACTGTTAAAAAAAAAAAGCTTTCACCAATATGACGGGTGAAAACCACATGGATGGAATAGAAACCAACGGATCGAGGCGTGGTTGTTGCTTGGTGAAACAACCATCCTCGACCAATCAGAGAACCTAACCATCATAATAAAGTGATTGTACATGAAATTTACGTTATTTGGAAATGTTGTGCATTATTTTGAACTATGACCAATCATACCTAATTATTTGAATAGCTTGTAAAATTACACATTAGTACACGTGTATAAGTAAGTACTTTATAAATATTCAACATTAAATAAATTTGAGAGAATGATACTTATGGGTACAAAACGATCGCTAAAGAAGCGGTGAGCACATGAACGCGTCGTTTTAGTTTAAACGGTGTCAAATGATGGTCATCAGTTCCGCTAGATGGCGTTGACCAACCATCGGTGTATACACGGTCGTTAATATTAAAGCGTCAACGTAGATTATTAAACTTTCGTCATAGCCATCCCATTACACCACCCACTGATAAGACTTTGAAAGTCTTTTATATTTTCCCGAGGCATTGGCCACCAACTACTAACAGGTAAAGCGATCAAAGTAACCACGACCCAAATACAATACTGATGTGAGCATCTGGAATGATATTCCATAAGTAGGCTGGCGATGTAAAGTAAATTTACGCTTCGCCAATCTGTTTTCAATAACAGTATTTACCATTAGGTAAGTGACATATTAAATATTTAGTTCTATGATGAAAACAACTAATGAATCTATATTGATTACTCGCTTTGGATTTCTGAGAACTAGTTATATTTATTAAATTTACAACATATTAAAATTTAAATTCAAAAATTAATTTTTGATAATAATCGATGTTATATTACTTTTTACACAAAAAATATTAAACTTCATCTGAATATGGCCAAGAACTTATGTTTTTGTAATGCTTTGCTAATTTATTCATTATATTATTAGTAAAGGTATAATTTTATAATATCTGATAACGTGTTAAATGTTTTCGTTTTTCATTATTCTTTTAGTTAGTTCAATTGTCAATGCTATTATTTATTTTATGAAATTAGATACCTATTTTTATTTTAAGAATATGTCAATTGCGTCAGAAATCACAGGCAAAGAAAAAAGAAGTTGGGATTTAAAAAGGTAATACATTAACTGTACCGGATGATATTGAGGTCCAAATATGTAATGTACAATACCCGGTGATAATGGTCTGCAGTACGAATAATCGTTATGCTATCGATATTGATATTTTATAATTTTTAACAAATTGTTGTATAATGATAATATGTATTTATGTGTTTTAATATTTTACGATTTTTTATTCTATACCTATATTTGATTAGTATTTTTACGGTTTTTGGTAGGGATGTATGATGTCAACGTATACACGTCTAATTAAACTTTATATTAATAATATATCTAATATGTCTATTTCCGGTTTGATCGATGTATATACCTAATTAATTTGTGATCATTTTAGTGGCACAAAATATGAAAACAAATATTGTATATATAGATAATATTTCCAAATAATAATGGAAAAATCTGGCTAAACTAACTAATATTGCAATACTTTCAGTCGAAAAATAAATTCAGTTAAAACCTGGAGCTGTTTTTTCCGAAAATGATGTGAGTGTTTTTTGTGGTAAGGCTTTCCAATTGAGTCCAGTTTCATCACAATTATAAACTTGTTCTCTAACGAGTTTAAGATCACATTGTATTTTCAATTTAAATTGTTCCTTGAATTCAGCAATGATTGCACTATTCGCACTAAGTTTCTCTCCTCTTATGTCTAGTTGACGAATTCCGTGACGAAATTTAAACTTATCAAGCCATCCCGTGCTTGCTTATTGAAGATTGGATCGCCATCTAGTTTTTTATTAATTTCACCTGCCTTGGTCGTAATAATAGGATCAGAAAGTGGAATTCCTTGACTTCGGGCTTGAATAAACCACTGATACATAACGTTGTCAAGTTGTTCATATTTTGCCGATTTCATGGTTTTACGACTTCTGACATCTCCATCGTTGCTTTGCATTTGCGACACATGATGCTCAATTTTTTCAACATCCAGTTTTATATCATTCACTGTTGTTCTCCCCACACCATAAATCTGAGCAATATTTGTAACAGTTTCACCTTTCTTCAAACGTTTATTAATTTCAAGTTTTTGATTGAATCCTAATACAACACGTTTCCTCTTTTCTGCCATTTTCGGCAACACTAATACACACGGTACACGCTTACACGTAGGCTGTTCTTCGTCGGTCACATATTAAATTACAATACATACATTGTAACGGAGTTCCTATCTCTACATAAAACGGTCCTTTTCAAGACCACCAATCGAGCAAACACACAAGAGTGACAATATAATGTAACACATTTACCCAACGTGACACACGGAAAAAGATAGGTTTTCATCGAGTAGGTTTCACCAATATGACGGGTGAAAACCACATGGATGGAATAGAAACCAACGGATCGAGGTGTGGTTGTTGCTTGGTGAAACAACCATCCTCGACCAATCAGAGAAGAGAATAACACAATATAGAGTATATATACCGGTGCATTTTACCGGATTATCATCAGTCTTCAATTCATCTTCCACCAGTCAACAACTAAAACAGTTTGGAAGAATAGAAGACCCCGAAGACCACCGCCAACGAATCAGCGGACTGCGACCATCCTCGACGACAAAAGAACTCGACGAAGCCGATCTAGACTTACCAGATGGTAGTCACGAACAGATTGACGTTAGCGAATCAAACTAATCGGCCGGGACCTACGAGCACATCAACGTAGCCAACCGTGCAACAACAACGGTATCAAGATAAATCAACGGCCGACCTCTCAGCGCGGTCAAATAAATCGGTTCTATTCAGAACCAAACACCACGTCCCACCCTTGATGCGCCTGCTTAGGTGTCACCGCGAGAAAGTACCGCGCAGAGGCAAGACTTGCTTGAGTCCGTGAACGAGCGAACTTAACTCAATCCATATAATTATTCACAATAATCAATAAATCCAATACCTGTAAGTATTTCGCACCTCTATAGGTTAGGTTGCGACCCGCTTCCATAAGCCAGCCGCGCGACCTGGGGTACTCTGTCCCATTTATATATAATATAATTATTTGTAATGTATATAATTATACAATAAAAGGCATTATTTGTATACCAATCGTACATTCATTTACGGTTACGATACGTCGAGTAATGACGGTCCGTAACAGCTGGCGCCCAACTCGAGTCTCGAGTCTCTACAAACGACCAACCAGAAGAGAATAGAGACAGATAACAGACGATACGGTAGAAACTTATATTCATTAGCAATCAATACGATTATTTAATCGTTTACTACGGAACTATATCAGAACAAAACATCTACTATTCGGTACGGTGGGAACATATACCCATCAATACTCAGCAATATCAGAAATACTATCAATCAGCGCAAGACAGAAACGGTACCAGGTCACGTCTGGAGGAGACACACAACTCTTGGAAAAAAATCGACCATTAGAGGAGAAAAAATAGGAACACTAGAAGATACTATGCAACAACTAAGCGGAAAACCAGAGTCTATAGAAAATCAATATGAAGCGCTAAAACAACTTATTAATGATACAGATACCAAAAAATTAGAAATAGCAGCACGACAAGACAAAGATATACAGAAACTACAGATCGATATGAGTACACTACAAAACACAAAAAATGACGGTATATTTGTAAACACCAATGCTAGGTCAACGGTGGATATTACAGCCCCAACTTTTAGCGGAGAGAGAAAGACGGAACATCCAAATCAATTTCTGAAGGAAATACATACATACTTAGAACACAAACAAATTACCACCAGAAAAGAAAAAATGATAGTCATAGAAGATAACCTTCGCGGAAAAGCAGCAAAATGGTACACAATGATCAAAGACGCAGCACTAGATGAAGTAACTTTCAATGAATTGTTCCTCAAACATTTTTTCTCCGAAAATCATCAATGGGATATTTTCATCAAATGCACGGAAGCGGGGAAAAACCGATCAAAAAGGACTTTCAAGAACACTTTCACCATTGGATGGCGGAATTGAAACACCTTGAATTGATTCACCTAAAATGAATGAAGAACAAGTAATTAATTTGATTACAAAACATTTTCCAATAGCCATTAAGGCTTACATACAAACGACAAAAAAAAAAAATTTCTACCAATATGGGAAAGGTTAGGTGAATTGGAAAATAACATAAAGCAAGAAGAGGATCCAGTTAAATATAATGAAAACACTACAAAACAAATAAATACCAGGCAAAGAAATTCATACAACAGTACGACATACCCGACAAACAACCAAAATTATAAATATACTTCAGACGTACGAAAACCATACACACAGAGACAAGTACAGCACTATGGAGGTAACCAAAATCCCAACATCAGACAATTGACTATGTATCTACCAGAACTTGATGCTGACCCAATAATCATCGATAGGGAAGAAACGATTGAAATCGATGATAGGACAAAAAACTGGGAACAGGGGACTGTGGAGATAGATCATCTTCAGTCATAAACACCCTTGATCTAAAGCACATTACAAAGACAACGATTAAGAAAAAGCACCCACCAGACAAATCATTAAATTTATTAAAATCCGAAGATCTTACAAAAGATTAAGACTTCGACGTTACATTTACTAAAACACAACAATTGGGTTGTCCATACATACAAACATTTATAAACAATCGAGGATATGACATGTTAGTAGATTCAGGAGCCGAAATATGTGCAAAATCGAGGAATATTACGACAACATAATACAAGATGATTCAAAGATACCAATAATACCATTAACCGGACTTAGCATACATAACGCGATGGGCAACAAACCAACAAAAGTAACCAAGCAAATTTTGTTACCGATAGAAATAGAAAAAGAGCAAATACATACACCATTCATTGTAATAAACAATTTGAATGAAAAAGGGATGATAGGCAGTGAACTTATGTTTTTGTAATTTTTAGTTTGTTCAATTATTGTCAATGCTATTATTTATTTTATGAAAGTAGCTATTTTATTTTAGGAATATGTCAATTGTGCCAGAAATAACAGGCAAAGAAAAAAGAAGTTGGGATTTAAAAAGGTAATACATTAACTGTACCGGATGATATTGATGTCCAAATATGTAATGTATAATATCCGGTGATAATGGGCTGCAGTACGAATAATCGTTATGATATCTATATTGATATTTTATAATTGTTAACAAATTATTCTATAATGATATGTATTTTAATATTTTACGATGTTTTATTCTATATTTTGATTAGTATTTTTACGGTTTTTGCTAGTGATTTATAATGTCAACGTATACACGTCTTATTAAACTTTATGAAAATAATATATCTAATATTTCTGTATTCCTGGTTTAATCGATGTACACCTAATTAATTTGTGATCAATTTACTGGTGCAAAATATAAATACCTTTATAGGTTGGGATAAATCCACCGGTGCACATAATGTATATACTTCAGGTAGTCTATAAAAATCGGCTCAATTGACAAATACCGTTTATTTTTCCATTCTTTATAACAGATACAGTGAAATTGCATACCAATATGTTAAACAAACACTGATCATATCATATCAGGTTCCAATATTAATTAATTTTCAATGTTTTATATAATTCCCTAACCGTTTTCTTATTTTCATACTATTGATACCTGCAGTGTTGTAACTGAACTTCTGGAGTACTGTATGCAAACAAATATCTATTGTGATCCTTTATTTTTGAAAATTCAAAATCTAAGTCTGACCACCAAAATAATATTGATTTAAATGTGAATTTAATCATCAAAAACATACAAGTTCCAATAAAAATTATATTACCTAATTATAATAATCAATATTCAAATACAAACTTTATATTATTAATAATATACGGTTAGGTATACCACACCCATTTGCAGCCCGGCTCAAGGACTAGAGACCGGTTTTCAGGGGCGCCGCATAAGTTTTAACATATTCGATATAGTATTAGGGGCGCAAACTAATTGCCTCCCGAAGAAAAAAGGTCAATAATTTTTATACGAATTGCCTCCCGATCTTATACGAGTTGCTTCCAGATATACCCTACATATTATCGTGAACGTAAAAGGTATAGTAGTATAGTACTAGTTGCCTCCCAATAGGTAGGTAATAAATTTATAAGTGGTTCCAAACATTTTCAAATAGCATGTATCAAAATAAGTTAGTAATTTCAAAGTCGTAATTTATGACTTTGTGCATTGATATTTGATACGATTCTCTCTCTCTCTCTCGGCCCATTACCGCAACACAAATTTGCTTCCACCTGTCTCTATCTTGAGCTTCTGCTTCCATATCTTGTATTCCAAATTCTTCCAAAGTCTTTTTTACTTTCTCTATCCATCTTTGTTTTGATCTGCCTAGTGATCTTGTCCCAAGGGGTTTCCATTTTAATACCGCTTTCATTAGGCTATTTATATAAATGAACTGGTCTGATAATTACTTAGTATAGTGTAATTTTTTATTTGGTGAAAGTGTTCTTGGAAGTCCTTTTTGATCGGTTTTTTCCCCGCTTTCGTGCATTTGATGAAAATATCCTACTGATGATTTTCGGAGAAAAAATGCTTGAGGAACAATTCATTGAAAGTTACTTCATCTAGTGCTGCGTCTTTGATCATTGTGTACCATTTTGCTGCTTTTCCGCGGAGGTTATTTTCTATGACTATCATTTTTTCTTTTCTGGTGGTAATTTGTTTGTGTTCTAAGTATGTATGTATCTTCAGAAATTGTTTTGGATGTTCCGTCTTGCTCTCTCCGCTAAAAGTTGGTGCTGTAATATCCACCGTTGACCTAGCATTGGTGTTTACAAATATACCGTCATTTTTTGTGTTTTGTAGTGTACTCATATCGATCTGTAGTTTCTGTATATCTTTGTCTTGTCGTGCTGCTGTTACTAATATTTTGGTATCTGTATCATTAATAAGTTGTCTTAGCGCTTCATATTGATTTTCTATAGACTCTGGTTTTCCGCTTAGTTGTTGCATAGTATCTTCTAGTGTTACTATTTTTTCTCCTCTAATGGTCGATTTTTTTTCCAAGAGTTGTGTGTCTCCTCCAGACGTGACCTGGTACCGTTTCTGTCTTGCGCTGATTGATAGTATTTCTGATATTGCTGAGTATTGATGGGTATATGTTCCCACCGTACCGAATAGTAGATGTTTTGTTCTGATATAGTTCCGTAGTAAACGATTAAATAATCGTATTGATTGCTAATGAATATAAGTTTCTACCGTATCGTCTGTTATCTGTCTCTATTCTCTTCTGGTTGGTCGTTTGTAGAGACTCGAGACTCGAGTTGGGCGCCAGCTGTTACGGACCGTCATTACTCGACGTATCGTAACCGTAAATGAATGTACGATTGGTATACAAATAATGCCTTTTATTGTATAATTATATACAGTACAAATAATTATATTATATATAAATGGGACAGAGTACCACGGGTCGCGCGGCTGGCTTATGTTCGGACCTGTAGAGGTGCGAAATACTTACAGGTATTGGGTTTATTGATTATTGTGAATAATTATATAATAATAAATGGATTGAGTTAAGTTCGCTCGTTCACGGACTAAAGCAAGTCGTGCCTCTGCGCGGTGACGACTATGCAGGCGCACCGAGGGTGGGACGTGGTGTTTGGTTCTGAAAAGAACCGATTTATTTGACCGCGCTGAGAGGTCGGCCGTTGATGTATCTTGATACCATTGTTATTGCACGGTTGGCTTCGTTGATGTGCTCGTAGAGCCGATTAGTCTGATTCGCCTACGTCAAATGTTTGTGACTACCGTCTGGTAAGTCTAGATCGGCTTCGTCGAGTTCTGTTGTCGTCGGCTGGTTGCGCTTGTACGGCTTCGTCGAGGTTTGTCGCAGTCGGCTTATTTTTTTAGCGGTGGTCTTCGAGTCTTCCATTCTTCCAAACTGTTTTAGTTGTTGACTGGTGGAAGATGGATTGAAGACTGATGATAATCCGGTAAAATGCACCGGTATATATACTCTATATTGTGTTATTCTCTTCTCTGATTGGTCGAGGATAGTTGTTTCACCAAGCAACAACCACACCTCGCTCCGTTGGTTTCTATTCCATCCATGTGGTTTTCACCCGTCAAATTGGTGAAACCTACTCGATGAAAACCTATCTTTTTCCGTGTGTCACGTTGGGTAAATGTGTTACATTATATTGACACTCTTGTGTGTTTGCTCGATTGGTGGTCCTGAAAAGGACCGATTTATGTAGAGATAGGAACTCCGTTACAATGTATGTATTGTATTTCCGTTTGCAACTGTTGTTTTGTACACACGTCCGTAACGCAACCAGTCACAGCCGGATATTTTCGTTATCTAGTTTCTACCAGCCATGGGAGGCCACAGAGGTGGTCGCTCCAGAACCAAAAGAGCAAGCACATCCCCTGCTCGGGTTGATCGCTCCAAGCTAACCAAAAGGCTCTGCAATTCTCCGCCATCTATTGAACCAACCGTCAAAAAAGGACGCCAGCGTTCGGCAACTGCCTCTCCTGTTCCAGATGAAGAGTCCTTATCAGGTGAGTCATATCTTTCTGACAGTACATCCACATCCTCGCTTTCTAATCGAACCACAAACTCAACCCATTCACCCATTCTGTCTGGAGAAAATGCCGATAACTCTCCGTGTTCTAGTAAAAAACCTGCTTTCCGAATCCCCCCGATAATTGTAAATAAATCATCTGATTGGCGCAGAGCTGCTCCAATCATATTCAGCGACCCAATACTCTCACCTGAAATCATCTCCGCTCAAGCAACTTCCGACGGCTCAATTATTATTAAAACCCGAGAAATTAGCCACTACAGACTAATCCAGAAAATGTTATTAGAACAGAACATCCAATTCGTGACTTCAAAACTTCCAGATGAACGTACACTAAAATTTGTATTAAAAGGTGTTCCCACTGACATCTCTACAGACGAAATTCAATGTGAATTAGAGTCGTTAAATTTTGACGTTAAACTTGTTAAACGCTTTGGCCCAGTGAACAAACCAATGCCAATTTGCTTAGTTATCATTGGTAATAGCCTTACATCCAAGCATATCTATGAAATTACTGATCTATTTTATGTTAAAGTTTCTGTTGAGACCTATAAGAAATCAGGACCTTCACAGTGTTTCGCATGTCAACGCATAGGCCACGGATCCTCCAACTGCACCCACCCGCTTAGATGTGTTAAATGCTCAGGTGAACACAAAGCTAGCCAATGTCCCAAAACTATCGATCAAGACCCAACATGTTGCAACTGTGGTGGTAAACACACAGCAAATTACCGTGGTTGTCCATATCTCGCTCAAGCCGCTAATGCAAAGCTAGCCAAAAATCCACAACCAAACCCCTCACACCCTACAGATCAACCTATTCAATCCCACAGTGCCGATACCACTAAAGTGGACTACGCCTCTGAAACTAAGTCCAAGAAGACTTTAAGCAGCGAGCAGGTAATCGAACTTTTAACTGATCTCCTTTCAGTTCTGTCCACATCGGATGATCCCAAATCCATGCTAATATCCACTATAAAATCCTTTATTACCCTATTCGCAAACCAACAATGATGTCTAGCTTAAAAATTGTACATTGGAACGCTAACGGCATTACAAAAAGAATTAATGAACTCGGTGCATTCATTTTCACTAACAAACCTGATATTATACTACTAAATGAAACTCATCTCAAATCAAATCTAAGCCTCAAGATTCCAAATTATATCACATACAGGAATGACCTTCCACCAATCCGTGGTTCTCCAGCCCATGGCGGCACAGCTATCCTAGTTCATCGTAAAATAGTCCATCAACAAATCGACACAAATACAAAACTTCAATCTACATCTATATTAATAAAAATTAGTAATAAAACCACTCTCATCTCTTCGGTATACAAACCCCCGTCGTCACCCTTATTTACATCTGACCTCGACCTTCTCATCAATAGTGCAGATAATTTTATTATTGCTGGTGACCTAAACTCAAAACATCCTCTCTGGAACAGCCGCAAGACAAATGCTGCCGGATCAATACTTTATAGCCACCTCCTGCAAAATGACTACGCAATCTTCGCCCCTGACACCCCTACACACTTTCCAAGCTCCAACAAATGCAGACCTGACGTATTAGACATTGCCTTAATCCGCACTCATCTTCTAGTACACGTCACAAACCTAAACGAGTTATCATCTGATCACAATCCAATTCTACTTGAATTAACTGACTCACCTATCACAACCTCTCCCCCACCTCCGAACATTCAAATTAATTGGGAAAAGTTTTATCACACACTCAATGCAGAAAAACCTAACACGGCTCTTCTTACAAACTCCAAGCAAAACATTGACATCAGCATCCAAGCACTCACCAATTCCATCCAATCAGCTCTTGACAACTGCTCGTACACTCGCGATAGGGGCAGTCGTCGCCTAGTTATTCCCGCGGAAATTCAACAAGAAATAAATGAAAAAAACCGAATCCGCCGAGAATGGCAACTAAATCGTGACCCCCAAATTAAAAGATCGCTAAATTCCAAAATCAAAACCATTAGATTGATGCTACAAACGCATAGGAAGGACGAATGGGACAAGTACATTGATTCCATGAACCAAAACGAAAACTCTATATACAAGCTAAACAGGAGTTTGCTAAAGAAAAAGCCAGCCGCACACCCAATACTAGGACCAAACGGTTTGTCTTACTCTGCAAAAGAGAAATCTGAGATCATCGCGGACTCCCTTGAACTATAGCGGAACTGATGACCATCATTTGACACCGTTTAAACTAAAACGACGCGTTCATGTGCTCACCGCTTCTTTAGCGATCGTTTTGTACCCATAAGTATCATTCTCTCAAATTTATTTAATGTTGAATATTTATAAAGTACTTACTTATACACGTGTACTAAAGTGTAATTTTACAAGCTATTCAAATAATTAGGTATGATTGGTCATAGTTCAAAATAATGCACAACATTTCCAAATAACGTAAATTTCATGTACAATCACTTTATTATGATGGTTAGGTTCTCTGATTGGTCGAGGATGGTTGTTTCACCAAGCAACAACCACGCCTCGATCCGTTGGTTTCTATTCCATCCATGTGGTTTTCACCCGTCATATTGGTGAAAGCTTTTTTTTTTAACGGTATCGTAGGAGGCCGGAGACACTCAAAAGCATTTCGTCAGCTCCCCCACATCATTTATTTTAACACACATGATACATTACTACAAAATAATAAGGATTATATTTAACAGATATAGGACACATATTACAAATGTGGTAAAACAAAACTTCAATAGGTTTCTAAATAGGTTATTTCTTAAATAAGATTCGTCTTACAATAATACAATGTTAAATTGTTTTGATTTACTACTATGTTTTTACTAAACTATAATAATTAAGAAAATAATGAAAATGTAGGTATCCCTTCACTTATTTTTAGTCACTTTGACCACTGTGAATAATAATACAAAAATCTGATATTTCGATCATTAACTATTATAAATAACGAAAACCTATACTTTAAACAATTATGTACATAGGTAGTTGGCTTACATGGTGTCATGGTCCAACACATCCTATACTTTATTGTATTAATTTTGTTTATATTAATATTAATTCTTGGTTTTTCAGTTTGGTAAGTTAATTGTTGATGATATATTTAAATTTTTATATACATATAATAATATTTTTATTTGAAACATAAGACACATTTGCTTTTATATATATATAATTCATCTACGTGCAATTTATCAATATAAGTTCTATAATAATAGGTATGCATTATATACATTAGGTGTAAAAACAAAAAAAGGTAATACATTTTTTTATACGTTATAACTGATTAATATTGAGTATAGTCTATTGCCTGTAATAAAATATTAATAACTTTTAAATTAATTATTAATAAGTAATGACATTATTATGTTGCAAAACTTAATAGTAAATCAAAACATTTTAATAAAATATATAAGTGTATAATAAATCAGAAACAATATGTATAAAAACATGCTTTTTTTATGACATGTATTTTTATATTGATATTTTTTAATAAAATAAATATTAAACAATATAATTATATAAAATTATTTGAAAGTAAAAATACTTAATTCTCATAAAAAAACAACATTGTATTATTGTAAGACGAATCGTATTTAAGTCTATATACAAGCTAAACAGGAGTTTGCTAAAGAAAAAGCCAGCCGCACACCCAATACTAGGACCAAACGGTTTTTCTTACTCTGCAAAAGAGAAATCTGAGATCATCGCGGACTCCCTTGAACGTCAGTTTTCTACCTTCAAGGGCCCAGATTTACCTGAAGTAAAGGAAAGCATCGCGGCCCTCAGAGGCTCAGTGCTTACTGGTCCCAATATTTTCACCACTCCAGGGTCAATCCAAAAACTTATATCCAAGCTAGCAAAGAACAAAGCCCCTGGCAGAGACCAAATCACAAATACTGCCCTAAAGTTTCTACCCAAAAATAAATTACTAGACTTAACTAAAATAATAAACGGTTGCTTCAACCTATGTTACTTTCCAAGCGTATGAAAACTCTCGTCCATAATTTCCATTCCGAAACCTGGCAAAAATCATCAACTGCCAGAAAGTTACAGACCCATTGCTCTTATTTTTTCACTCTCAAAAGTATACGAACGTTTAATCCTCCAATCTCTCCAAAAATCTTTAGCTGGAAAAATAAGAGATGAGCAATTTGCATTCCGTCAAAATCACTCAACTGTTCTCCAACTGACCAAACTTATGGACCAAATAAGCGAAAATCTCAACCAAAACATTCAAACAGCTGCTATCTTCCTCGATGTTGAGAAAGCTTTTGATAGCGTGTGGCACGACGGGCTTCTCCACAAGATGATGTCCATGAATATCCCTCTACAACTTATCAAAATCACAGAATCTTTCCTCTCAAAACGAACCTTTTCCGTAAAAATTGAAAACCAAAACTCGTCAATAAGGAAGGCAAACGCAGGCGTACCACAAGGCTCTTGTCTTTCCCCTACGCTCTTTAATATTTATACGAATGACCTAGCTACACTTCCTAAATCTCGTGTCTCCTTATTTGCGGATGACACAATGTTTTACTGTTCAAACCACAATGCGCGTTTTGCATCTTTCCAACTCCAAAAACAAATAAACCTGGCTTCAGACTGGTTTAAGAAATGGCGTCTCCATATAAATGAATCAAAAACCTCTGCAATCCTGTTTGGCCGTACAGGAACTGCAAAAATCAAAAATATCAATATAAATAATGTTCAAATCCCTTGGTCTAGGAGCGTTAAATATCTAGGAGTAACTATTGACCGCAACTTCAGTTTCTCCACCCACGCATCCAACATTATCAAAAAAGCTACTCAAATTCGAGGCTTACTATATCCTATTCTAAATAAAAAAAGCCCAATCCCCACTAAAACCAAATTAAACCTGTTCCAAATGTACATCATCCCTATCCTAACTTACGCCGGAGAAGCATGGGCACCCTTTGTCAGCTCATCCACTTGGAAGAAAATTGAGGCGGTTCAGACTACAGGCATCAGGATAATTTTAGGTCAGCCGACCTTTGTAAGGAACTCGGTGCTTCTGCACACAGTCGGTTTCATTCCTATCCAAAAAACCATTAAAAAAAATGCCTCAGCCACTTTTCATAGAATCGCTAATTCATGGTACAACCATATAAGAACCATTGGCAGGTGTTCCCCCTCTTTATATACCTCGAGACATAAACAGCGTCCGAGAATAAGGCTTTGGGCAACAAGTTAAAGTAAAATTTAAAATTTAAAAAAAAAAAAATCCATCTCCAACTTCAGCTACTAGCAAAGGCAAAAAAGCCTGGAATAGTATATAGGCGAAAGCCGTGCTACCAAGTAAGTAAGTAAGTAAGTAAGTATGTATTGTAATTTAATCAGTGACCGACGACGAACAGCCTACGTGTAAGTGTGTACCGTGTGTAATAGTGTTTTCGTAGTTTATGTGTCGTGTTTCGAAAATGGCAGAAAAGAGGAAACGTGTTGTTTTAGGATTCAATCAAAACTGTACTACCACTACTGTCCACTACTACCAAAAATAAAATACAATAATTTTTTTTTTCAAAATTAATTATTCGTGAGTTTCATTCTGGATATTGGAATAGTAATTTTATTACTAATACTAAATATTATTTCAGTTGTAGTAAGAGGATTTTCAAAGTTATATTTATATTAATTAGCTTTGTCGTCTAAAACTTTTATGGCATAGCCTAGTGGCTTGTTTAAAAACTTCAAAATGAATATATTTCATTGTAAATAACCTACGTTTGAAATTCAAAAACATTTAGCTTCAGACGTAAAACGTGTAAATACGACAATAGGTACTGAATAACGTTGTAGTACTTACGCGGTAGTTTCACCTTTGTACGTTGCTTGTAAATAAATAAAAAGAACCCAAAAGTGTTACATGTTCATTTAGGTAAGTTTATAAATTTAAATGGACGCGCTACGAGCCAAGAAAACACGTTAAAATGTTCAATCAATGTTCATAAAATATGCGACGGAGAACATATAAATTCAATTTTTGCGTAAAACATCCGTCGTGCGAGCTCTTAAAAATATATATTGGATTTCGGGTAGCGAAAAAACACAAAACGATTTGCTGGCACGTACGATTTTATAGGTATAATATACACAAATGTGATACTCGTGTTATACCTATATAGTTGCCAATACGCTACAAGACATTTTATTTATATTATGTATAGCGAATATACCAACAATACGTTATAACGAAATTATACCATCTATACTAAGCAAATTTAATAATAAATTTTAACTAATCAAAAATGATTATTAATGTATGTTTTATTTTAGCATTGTGCAAAATATTTTCCGTAAGGTGCCGCGTGTTTTAAAGAAAATTTATAGGTACTTCGGGAGAGCAAACCAAATTTTCAAATTTTTAAATGCTTAGTTTTATAACTTGTAGTTTGTATGAAACATACATTGGAAATTATAATAATATATAAGTTTATATAAATAATGTATTTATTTTTTAAATCAATACAATTTTGCGGTTACTATGTGAGGCAGAAAATCTGTATTCACAATGTCATTTGAAGTTTTTTGAATTTATTTTTCGACTGAAAGTATTGCAATATTTGTTAGTTTTGAGTAGATCATTATCTTTTTTAAGTGAGTTTTAATTTACTGGAGGCAATAGAAAATTTTTTTTCAACTCCGGAGCTGGACAAAACCCGATGATGGATATGATTATTGCAATAAAAGTAATAATACACAAATACACAATGCAAATATAATTAAATATAGTCTTACATAGGTACTTTATTTAATTATAAATTTATACCCATTAGGATTTAGGACATAACTAGAGACTTTTTCTAGATATCGTGTATGACGTATATTTAATAAGAAATTGGTACGACTATATAGTTTGTATAATTTCTTGTCTACTTAATAATACTTTCTGCCAATAAAACAATCTACAGACATATTAAATAATATTTATCGCATTTTCAAATTTATGTAAGTATGTATTATTCACTAATATTGTAATGCCATAGTGGATAAACATTTTCCATTACAGAGGTAGTACCTATTTATACAATAGAAACTCTGCCAAATAGGCGTCCGAACTAGGCCTTTGTGCTTACTCCCGGACATAACGAAAAAAAAAATTACAGAAGTAATGTGCATCATTGAATAACAGAAATTATATGCTTAAAATTTAGAATAAGCCAATATAGCCAATATACGCCAATATATAATAAATGTAATTGTGTTATATCTTATATAATGTTCTTATTTTGACATTAAAACACTTGGTAACAATTATAGTGTGAACTGTAAAAATAATATGGGTATCTACTTATTGTTATAATGTTTAAATAGGTACCTATCTTAATATTCACAGTTTGGTAAATTATTTTTTTAAATCTTTTTAAAAACATAGTATTTTGAATATTTTATGGAAATAAATTCTAGGCTCCATTAAAAATATACAATATCATTAGCAAAAATTATCTACCATGTAATTATCAGCATTTCAAAGTTGTGCCCAGATTTTTCCATTATTATTTGGAGATATTATCTATATACATGATACAATATTTGTTTACATCTTTTGTGCCACTAAAATGATCACAAATTAATTAGGTATATACATCGATCAAACCAGAAATAGACATATTAGATATATTATTAATATAAAGTTTAATTAGACGTGTATACGTTGACATCATACATCCCTATCAAAAACCGTAAAAATACTAATCAAATATAGGTATAGAATAAAAAATCGAAAATATTAAAACACATAAGTACATATTATCATTATACAACAATTTGTTAAAAATTATAAAATATCAATATCGATAGCATAACGATTATTCGTACTGCAGACCACTATCACCGGATATTGTACATTACATATTTGGACCTCAATATCATCCGGTACAGTTAATGTATTACCTTTTTAAATCCCAACTTCTTTTTTCTTTGCCTGTTATTTCTGGCACAATTGACATATTCTTAAAATAAAAATAGATGTCTAATTTCATAAAATAAATAATAGCATTGACAATTGAACTAACTAAAAGAATAATGAAAAACGAAAACATTTAACACGTTATCAGATATTATAAAATTATACCTATACTAATTACTATAATAATAAAAACAATAATAATATAATGAATAAATTAGCAAAGCATTACAAAAACATAAGTTCTTGGCCATATTCAGATAAAATTTAATATTTTATAGTGTAAAAAATAATATAACATCGATTATTATCAAAAATCAATTTTTGAATTTAAATTTTAAATATGTTGTAAATTTAATAAATATAACTATTACACTAGTTCTCAGATATCCAAAACTAGTTATCAATAAAGATTCATTAGTTTGTTTTCATCATAGAACTAAATACTCAATATTTCACCTACCTAATGGTAAATACTGTTATTGAAAACAGATTGTCAAAAGGCAAATTTACTTTACATCGCCAGTCTACTTATAGAATATCATTCCAGATGCCCACATCAGTATTGTATTTGGGTCGTGGTTACTTTTATCACTTTACCTGTCGGTAGTTGGTGGCCGATGCCTCGGGAAGATAGGAATGACTTTCAAAGTCTTACCAGTGGCTGGTGTAGTAGGATGGCTATAGCAAAAGTTTAATAATTTACGTTGACGCTTTAATATTAACGACCGTGTATACACCGATGGTTGGTCAACGCCATCTAGCGGAACTGATGACCATCATTTGACACCGTTTAAACTAAAACGACGCGTTCATGTGCCCACCGCTTCTTTAGCGATCGTTTTGTACCCATAAGTATCATTCTCTCAAATTTATTTAATGTTGAATATTTATAAAGTACTTACTTATACACGTGTACTAAAGTGTAATTTTACAAGCTATTCAAATAATTAGGTATGATTGGTCATAGTTCAAAATAATGCACAACATTTCCAAATAACGTAAATTTCATGTACAATCACTTTATTATGATGGTTAGGTTCTCTGATTGGTCGAGGATGGTTGTTTCACCAAGCAACAACCACGCCTCGATCCGTTGGTTTCTATTCCATCCATGTGGTTTTCACCCGTCATATTGGTGAAAGCTTTTTTTTTTAACGGTATCGTAGGAGGCCGGAGACACTCAAAAGCATTTCGTCAGCTCCCCCACATCATTTATTTTAACACACATGATACATTACTACAAAATAATAAGGATTATATTTAACAGATATAGGACACATATTACAAATGTGGTAATACAAAACTTCAATAGGTTTCTAAATAGGTTATTTCTTAAATAAGATTCGTCTTACAATAATACAATGGTTAATTGTTTTGATTTACTACTATGTTTTTACTAAACTATAATAATTAAGAAAATAATGAAAATGTAGGTATCCCTTCACTTATTTTTAGTCACTTTGACCACTGTGAATAATAATACAAAAATCTGATATTTCGATCATTAACTATTATAAATAACGAAAACCTATACTTTAAACAATTATGTACATAGGTAGTTGGTTTACATGGTGTCATGGTCCAACACATCCTATACTTTATTGTATTAATTTTGTTTATATTAATATTAATTCTTGGTTTTTCAGTTTGGTAAGTTAATTGTTGATGATATATTTAAATTTTTATATACATATAATAATATTTTTATTTGAAACATAAGACACATTTGCTTTTATATATATATAATTCATCTACGTGCAATTTATCAATATAAGTTCTATAATAATAGGTATGCATTATATACATTAGGTGTAAAAACAAAAAAAGGTAATACATTTTTTTATACGTTATAACTGATTAATATTGAGTATAGTCTATTGCCTGTAATAAAATATTAATAACTTTTAAATTAATTATTAATAAGTAATGACATTATTATGTTGCAAAACTTAATAGTAAATCAAAACATTTTAATAAAATATATAAGTGTATAATAAATCAGAAACAATATGTATAAAAACATGCTTTTTTTATGACATGTATTTTTATATTGATATTTTTTAATAAAATAAATATTAAACAATATAATTATATAAAATTATTTGAAAATAAAAATACTTAATTCTCATAAAAAAACAACATTGTATTATTGTAAGACGAATCGTATTTAAGAAATAACCTATATGGAAACCTATTGAAGTTTTGTATTACATTTGTACTACCTACCCAAAAACCAAAAAGTTACACAAACGTGTAGACACTAGACTTGACACTTAATACTCTCTGAAGTGTGACTGTCTTTCCATAGATTTGGATGTATCATTTGGTTTGTAAAATTTGTATAACCTTTCATTAACATGAATTTTTTTGACATTTAGAAATTTTATCAAAATTCTAAGGTTAATTTAGGTTATAGTAGGGCTAGGATTTATATGGAATAAAAAATTGTAAAATATGCATTTTATTTACCAAAATATGCAAAAATATGCAAAAATATGCAAAAACAAATTTTTATTATTATTTATTATAATTTATAATTCATAATGTTTTATTACTTATTATTAGCTCATATTATTACATTAAATATTAGTTTAATTATACTAACTTGGCACTTTCACTTTGAACTTTTGGCATACTGGACACTGTTATTAAAACCATTCAAATTATTAAGTATAAACGTCTGTACATTTACACAACACACGACGTACCAATACAATTTTTCTGTGCTATCTCACTGTAAGTATAACAATGTGTAAGTAATTCTACTAGTCGTCCGACCAACGATAAGGTAACGAACGAATATTATCTGACCTAAGATAAAATAAGTAGTATTAATGCTATATATTTACGAAAATTCAACGGATAAACCAAAAACTATCGGTATCGTGAAGTACCATTTAAAATTAACAATAACTTATAAAAATTAAAAATTTTAGTAAACATTTTCAAATTCTAAAAAAATCTATGAATATGCAATTATATGCATTATGTCTAAAATATGCAAAAAAAAATTGGTCCTATTTAAACGAGAATAAGCCAAATCGTGGACAAATCTGACAACCAATCAATTCAGAGCATATTTTAAGTAAATTTCACTGGGTAGCACTTCAATAAAATTGTCTACCAGAGGAACATAGAAAGAAAATCAAATCTCCTATCTCAACAATTTTGATATAGGTTTATTAACTGTACTCTACTGAAAAATATATCTTCAAGTTGTATATAGGTTTATTTATTGAGAATTTGAGATATTATTATTATTATATCAAAATAACCGATTTTTCAATAATAAAACTTTGATAAAATAAGCAGAACAGAGTATATACATTTCTATCAGTATCTGTATTTAAAAAATACGTGTTAAAATTTAAAATTATATGTTTGAATCTATGGAAAAAAATGTTTGTATAAATTCTTGATTCTGGTATAGCTCTGGGTCAGGTAGTTTCCTTCTTTTCTCTTTAGATTCCAGAAACTTAGCATTTTAATGACAGCTATATTATAATAGTATACACTAGGTATACAGTCAACAAACAGGATAAGATCATTACTATTTATTAATACTAAAATTCGTCCAATATGGGCTTTTATACCAAATTACGGACCGATTGAAAAATATTTCTCGAAGGGCCGAGACTATCCAATCCGGCCCTGGACGAGTATAAGTATTTGATATTTCAATCACAGAACAATGCTATGAAATACGAATACTTCTAAACAATTGTATAAAAGTAGTATAAAATTTACCTATACAGTGTATGGTCGCCTCGCCTGTCTTTCATCAGGAGTACAGGACGAAAATTCAAAATATGTAGAAAATTAGAAATGTTGTAATATAGCACCTTATTCCCACCCAACCTTCAATTTACGGTGACGATCGACGACATCCGAAGAAATTGATAGCATTGTTAAAATTACGTATACTATTTTCGTACTACATCAGTACAACTATATCTATTCGTATAATTTATATTATCAATAGGTATATAATATAAACAATTCCGACAAAATAGTTGTGAGCATGTGACATGTTCTTCATTCAATAAAATATTATTATTGTTTATTATATAGTATGGGATAAACTATACAAGAGTCAAAAGCTTACAATAGTTTTATGTTCTTTATACATATATTATATACATAATATAATTGACATTGGTACCTATCGGTCGTTATGAGAATGTATTAGTCAGTGGCAGTGTGGCACGATCACCCACCAGTGGGTAGCATTAAAATATCACTGGGGGGCACTAGTGCCCCGTACTTTGTATGTTAAAATATGCTATGAATCAATTTGGACTAAAGGAAAAAAACATGCAAATGCATATAAATCCTAGCCCTAGTTATTAGTAACTAAATAATACGATTATATATATATACTTTTAAATTTAAATTGCCATAACTTCTTAATTGTGGTAATTAAGGTAAGCACGTCATAAAGAGTATTGTTCAATATAAAATTAAAAAAATAATTGAAGTTGGAGAAATGAAAAAACGAAAAACAAATAAAATAAAAGTATGAGATCCAAACCGACTACCTCTAATTAACTAATTGTGACGCCTTACCCATTGAGCTAGATATTTTCAACTCAAATATTTTTCGAATGAAATACCTCCCCCCCCTACATAGGCCATAATACATAATATCAGATTCTAACATCGATTGTTAAGCTATAAGAATAATAAATATAATTACGTAACCATAAATAAACGAAATTAGCTAGAAAAAAATATGTATAAACGCAGTCGGTATTGTGGCGTATTTGGAGTGTATGTGTTACGTCGTTACGTGCCACCTGTATAATGGAAAAGTATACTGTCTCTTTCTTAACTATTCAAAAAAGAATTTTATGTGGTTCCCGTGTTTATCAACATATAAAGAAAATATATTAATATTTAAGGACCTAATTAAGTACCTACCTATATCTAAGTAATATCATTAATAAACTAATAAAGTCAGTAAGCAAGCATAAACAAGTTAACAGCTAGCTTGAATGTTGAAAAATATAAAATAACACATTAAGCCGGTAACACATTGTTGGTACATGCTGAGCAAGAATAAAGATTTACTTAGAACTTGGCCTTTAGGACTTAACATTCTTAGGCGTGAACAATTACTATACCATTATTGGTTTTTTTTTATCAAATGCATTATATTCAGAAAACAAAAAAATGTTTTATTTTATTTTAGTTATAATATTATTTTACAACGACTATGTTTTTTTTTTTTTTTTTTTGACAACTAAACGAGTTTAAAATAAAGATTTTAGTAAAATAAAAATAAAGAAACAATTTAATATAGTATCTTTATTTTCTTCTATATTATTCCATACTTTATAAATTATATTACGTTTTGCAGTTTTTTTCAAATAATCTTTGAGCGGAAACAGTACAGTGCACCTACGTAATGAAGCTACATTACGCGATATATTCATATCCATATAACACAATATCACGGTCAACTTCGCTATAGTTTGTGTATATTTCCTAGAATATCCACAGTGTAGTGTGTGCATTTATAATATATACGATATATATATAATGTGTGTGTGTGTGTGTGTGTGTGTATATAGTAATTCTTAGAAGTTTGAAATGTTTGGCTACCGGATAATGTAATGTCCCTTGCATGCTTTATCCGAATAAAGGGATTTATCAATTCGTATACGCTTATATATACATGCACACTAATACTCGTACACACACACAAATATATATATACATATGATATTATATATGTGTAAGTATGTATGCGTCCGCACAACGATATCGCGTCGAGAGTGCTGGCTCCTGTTGAGACCTCGTTCAAATCCCAATACGTCCTTTCCAGCATATTATTCCGCATTTCCGCACGCACACGCCTTTTTATTTTACTCTTCTTCGTTTCCCGCTTCTGCCCTGTTTGTCCTTAAATACGGATATCATCTTTTTTCGAACACACCACACAGAGGCACCTATACATATATTATATACAAACACACATAACAATGTAATGTACCTAAGCTATTTCGACCGTATACCTACTCCCGTATATGTATGTGTTGTATAATATACGTATGTTCATCAAGACAAGAAAAAAGTTACTAAATAAATATTGTAACCAGATACAAGATATTCTAAAACAATGGGTCCAAATATATTTTGTAATATGGATTTATGTACAATAGTTACGTATTTCGGTTAAACAAAAAAATTAAAAATATAAGTACTTGAAAACTATTGAATACATTAGGTATACGAAAAAACCGTGTGTGTATGCATTATATGTGCAAGCAAGCGCGTATTCGTGGAATTTCATTCGAGTAACTATAGAATGAGAAAATAAATGAAAAAAATGAAAAAGAAAACAAGATCACATTTTTAGAAACTCCATAAGCATTATTACGAACGACTTTATTATATCATTGATTTCGCCGAAAGAGCTCCTCATTTAGATGGTTGGCTCCTACGACTCGCACCACAGGACTAAGGTAGATAGCTGAAAATTATCAGATATTTACAATAGAACAAATTTATTCAACCATATTAACAATTTACAATAAAATAAACTTACCAGGGGATGGCCAATCCACCTGAATATTATTTAAATATGAAACTAAATATATAAATTAATTTAGGCTAAATGCCCTTAGACCAAAGAGCAATGTAATATATAATGATCAATAACAATAACAATGAGAGGTACAGGCATAAAAACACATATAAACTTAAAATAATGCCAGAGCTACTGATACATAATAATTAAGGGGGGAAGAAGCTGAACTGCTGATGGTAGAGATGACGCTAGATATAAAACCAGGTGGTGGTAGAACTGACAATAATGGATGCTGGCCACGAGTGGGCGACCAGGCCACGTGCTCTCGAACACTGTGAACGATGATGGAAAGCGATGTCGAACAGTCACAAACCGGATACCGAGCTAGCAGATGTTCGTTGGGCTGAACTAGCACTGGATCAACTATTGAATTTTGTAGTATAACCGAAGAAAGGATAGCAAATGTTGATTCACAAACAACGGAGATCATGAGCTCATGTAATAGTATATCGACGGAGCTGTGCGTACCGTTGAACGACGGTTAAAAGACAACACCGAACAGTGGCAACATGAGACGTTGTCCGAACGGGACAACTGGGAGTGGTGGAAGCGTCAGCACTCAGTGCTGCCAACAATGGTGGAAGAGAACAGTTGTACCTTCGTCGGGGCGTGAACAATGATAATAATATGAATGTGATGCATACACGGTTAGGTATATACATATATATGGTAAATGTGTATAATATCATGGTGAATATTATATTATTGATATGGTGGCAGTTATAATCTCTATAATATGTTCAGCACCTCCCAATTGGTTCCCAGTTTGTTAAAAATTGTAACTTTTGTCATAAATATAATTTTAATTTTTAATTTCCAAGTACAAAATAAATAACAATAAAAATGATATATTTTTTAATTCATACATTTTTTTTAAAGTTGTATGTACTTATATAATTGAGGTAAAAATGTATAACAAACATTTTTATAAATTCTAGTCTATTGATTTCATTACCCATTTTTATATTTATCCATTTCTATTATTATAAATATTTCCTTATTTTTAGACTTAATTTTCTCAGTGGCGCAACTACGTGGGTGCTAAAGGGTACTGAAGCACCCCAACTTGGTTTTAAGCACCCCTAACGGCTTGCAACCGACCATTGGCGATTTTTGCAAAGGATCTAACGGCAATGGATGATTTTGGTGATGACAGCTTGAGGATAGCCTAAGTCCTGGCTCACCAACTGCGATGCAGAAAGCAAGAGAAAACTACTGCATTATAAATCCTGAGGATAATGATATGATGGATACAGTAAAATAAAAAAATTCCGGAGGTGAAATAGTCTCCCATTCGGATCTCCGGGTGGGGACTAATGTTATTTGTATTCATCAAAGGAAAAGAACAAAGTAAGGAAAAGAAGAATAGCAACGTGGAATGTAAGGTCTTTAGGAATCTGTGGTAAATTGGAGAACCTCAAAATTGAAATTGAAAGACTTTAAATATAGTCTTTCCATTTCAATTTTGACAATAGGAATAAGTGAACTAAAATGGACAGGCAAAGGAGATTTTTGTTCGGAAAATCACAGAATTTTATTTAGCGGAGATGATCAGAGAGTAACAGGAATTGGATTCATGCTGAACAAAGAAATGGGGAAAAAAGTAGTAGAAATCGTTCAAAATAATGACCGAATAATTGTTATTAAAATAGAAACTAAACCGTTGATACATTCATTCTACAAGTATACATGCCAACCTCAACTCATAAAGATGAAGAAATAGAGGAAATTTATGAACAAATAATTGAAGTGATAGAAATGGCAAAAGAAAAGACAAACCTGATTATGTTAGGAGACTGGAATGCTATAGTAGAAGATTTAAAAGAAAATGGAGTAACTGGTGCGTTTGGTCTAGGTATAAGAAACGAAAGAGGAAATAGGTTTATTGAGTTCTGCAAAAAAAGAAATCTTAGCATTATGAATACAATGTTCTCACAACCAAAAATGAGAAGATATACTTTGGACCATGCCGGGAGGAAGAGCAAGATATCAAATACATTATATATAAGTAAGAAATAGATATAAAAACTAAGTAAAAAAAAATGTAATACTTACCTAGGCACGGATATTAACAGTGATCATAATCTAGTGTTAATGGAAACAAACTCAAGCCTGGAAAGAAAGGAAATAATGAAAGTACAAAAAAGAAAATGGTGCATAGATAAGCTAAAGAATGAAGAAATAAGAAGTGATTTCAATGAAGAATTAAATAAAGTATTACAAGAAGCAAATAATAATAGGAACTAGGATAATGTCGAAGACGAATTAGAAAAATTCAAGGATTCGATGACAAAATTAGCAGAAAAGCATCTTAAATTCACTAAAGAAATGCCTACAAAACCATGGATAAATAACAACATTATAGATTTCATTGAAAAACGAAGAAAATACAACAACGCGGTTAATGAAGAGGTAAGGTCAGAATACAAAATGCATAGAAACTTGGTCAATAGAGAAACAAAGAAAACCAAAAAGGAATGGCTAAACAATATATGCAAAGATATAGATTTTTGTCTAATAAAAAGCCCAAGAGATAAATCATATAAAAACATTAAGCGATTTTTTAGAGAATTCAAAGATAAAGCCACTATATTTAGAGGAGTAGATGGTAAAATAATCGCTGACGGGAAAGAAAAGTTAGAAGTATGGAAACAATATACAGAAAAATTATATGAAAATGATACTATACACGCGAGAAAATGGACCATAAAATAAGATGATGTTATATCTAAATGAAAAAGCTGTGGTAACGAACAAAGGAAGTAAATCATGGTAGGAAGCAAATATTGAAAAAGGAGTTAGACATGAGTGTAACTTATCACTAACACTATTCAATCTGTACATTGAAAATACTCTAAAACAATAATTAAGGGAAGAATAAATTGGACGAATAAAAATTAATGGTATGCTAGTACAAATGTTGCGTTTTGCTGACGACATAGCATTGATAGCAGAAAGTGAAGAAGAATTAGGCAACGCGTTAACAAAAATGAACTATATAGCTGTAAAGAATACAAAATGAAAATAAATAAGAGCAAAACGAAGATATTAATATGCAGCAAACAGAAATTGTTTTCGAACATAACAATTGAAAATCAGAAGCTGGAAACTATCCAATGTTTTACGAATTTAGGAAGCAAAATAACACACGATGGAAGAAGCGAAATGTACATAAAGACCAGAATAGCACAAGCAAAACAGACATTTTACAAGAAGAAGCACCTATTTATGGCAAACACTGTTAACTTATATACCAGGAAAACTCTTATAAAGAGTTTTGTATGGAGTATAGACGTACACAGAGCAGAAACATAAACGATACTCAAAACAGAAACAAAAAAGATTTAAGCATTTGAAACATAGTGTTGGAGAAGATCACTGAAAATTCCCTGGATAAATAAAAATATAAATGAAGAATTATAGGTACCTAAGAATGAACGAACAAAAAATAATATGGAAGATATTAGAAGGAGGAAAAATGGATCGGACATATTATGAGAAACAGTGATTGGATAACGACGATAATAGAAGGAAAGATAGAGGGAAAAACTGGAAGAGGTAGACCAAGAACACCATTTATGAAACAGAATATAGAAGACATAGGGAAAACCAATTATAAAGAACTAAAAGGGGCTGTAATGGATAGAGACAAGTGGAAAGTCATCGAAATCATTTAACATTTAACCAATCTAAGGATTGTAAAAAAACAAAAAAAACGGCCCCAACTTTACTTTACGCACTCCCAAATTCCACGTCTTTGTAATTTCAAGTATCTATAGTTTTATCAATGTAGTTTTATTTTTTTAAATTTTACTATCATTTATTTTTTTATTCTTCTAATCTTGAATATCTACTGATTAATAAAATGTATAGAAAACAGAATAGATGATATAAAAATAATACTAAATAAAGAGTACGAGTATTCCAAATTTATACAAATTAATGTGGGTTGCATCAACCTTAGATCATATACTATGGATGTAGCCACTCGGTATATGCTTGTGTATTAGATTTGAAGCCAAAATGACTGAAAACGCTAGAGCCTTGGTTATTACTGCGAATGTTTAAATGACTGATAATAGTATAGTATATTATGATATTATGATCATATTATTTTTTGTGATAATTTATTAACCAATCAGAATTGCGCGCATGCGCACAAACAAACGGGGCTCTGGGTTATTCTGGCTTCAAGAATTAGCCCGATGGCTTCATCCATTGTATATGATCTAAAGCATCAACCATATCTGTCAGCTCTGCGACACGCGAATGAATAAGTTTTTCCTCCATGAGGAGGTTGAAAAACCGGCTGCGAAGAGATTTACAGCAGAGGTTTACTAATTTAATTAGGTATCATAATTTATATTGAAAGACATCTAGTTAATGAAATTATTCCTGAAGAAATATTAAACACGTTTGCAAATATTGATAGAAAATTATGTCTGATTATAATCAAATAGGTACTATATGTAACGGAGTTCCTATCTCTACATAAAACGGTCCTTTTCAGGACCACCAATCGAGCAAACACACCGGAGTGACAATATAATGTAACACATTTACCCAACGTGACACACGGAAAAAGATAGGTTTTCATCGAGTAGGTTTCACCAATATGACGGGTGAAAACCACATGGATGGAATAGAAACCAACGGATCGAGGTGTGGTTGTTGCTTGGTGAAACACCCATCCTCGACCAATCAGAGAAGAGAATAACACAATATAGAGTATATATACCGGTGCATTTTACTGGATTATCATCAGTCTTCAATTCATCTTCCATCAGTCACAACTGTAACAGTTTGGAAGAATGGAAGACCCGAAGACCACCGCCAACGAATCAGCCGACAGCGACAAACCTCGACGAAGCCGTACAAGCGCAACCAGCCGACGACAACAAAACTCGGCGAAGCCGATCTAGACTTACCAGACGGTAGTCACGAACATATTGACGTTAGCGAATCAAACTAATCGGCCGGGACCTACGAGCACATCAACGAAGCCAACCGAGCAACAACAACGGTATCAAGATATATCACGGCCGACCTCTCAGCGCGGTCAAATAAATCGGTTCTTTTCAGAACCAAACACCACGTCCCACCCTCGGTGCGCCTGCATAGTCGTCACCGCGAGAAAGTACCACGCAGAGGCACGACTTGCTTGAGTCCGTGAACGAGCGAACTTAACTCAATCCATTTATAATAAATGATTTATTATTATATAATTATTCACAATAATCAATAAACCCAATACCTGTAAGTATTTCGCAACTCTACAGGTCCGAACCCGCCCGTTGCGACCCGCGCTTCCACAAGTCAGCTGCGCGGTCCGGGGTACTGTGTCCCGTATGTATATAATATACTTATTTGTACTGTATATAATTATACAATAAAAGGCAATATTTGTATACCAATCGTACATTCATTTACGGTTACGATACGTCGAGTAACGACGGTCCGTAACATATAATAAAAAAAATGAATTATGTTAATATATATTATAATACATATACTATTGTTTATATACTGAGTGGTAATATATTTTTAATATCTCTGAAAATTGTAAAAGTCATTTCTAAGATACGAGATTATAATGTATTTATGTATACAATATCAATAATTTTTAATTATTAACTAAATTAAATTAAAAATAAAAAGTTAAATATAAAATAATATATTACGTAAGATAAATTAGGTAAGAAAAATGACTAAATGTATTTTAAATTATTTAAACATTCTTAGTCCATATTTTGCGTGATAGAATTATTAAAATCAGTCTAACTATACATACAAATTTAGATTATTATGATATGTTTTAAAGTTTTTATTTATTTTTAACAGTTCTGCAATTAACCAAAATGTCGTGAGAAAAAATGAATAAATAAGATGTATTAAAAAGTACTAATAATTTCGTAAATTTTATTTTGACATTTTTATAGAAGGGTTATGCCATTTGGAAATTTATGACCCCCTCACCCACACATTCAAACCTCAAAGTTTTCATTATATTATACAGTTACGTGCCTTTGTAACTGACTAATTACAGTTTACAGTTTGGATGTTTACACGCGCTGACTAAATATAGACGGACGTGTATAAATAATACATATATATAACCGGCAGGTGGGGTAATAATAATATTATAATATAAACTCGTACAGTGTGGATGAGGAGTACCTATCGTTGAAAATCGAACATTGACAGTTCTCTGTAGCGTGTTGTAAAGGGTATCTACGTGGCTGTATTATATACATCAGTATATACCATCCGAGAGCGTTAATTATTCCGAAGCGTCATAATATTATTAATTTGCATAGTATTCCGTATTCGCGGTAAATTTGATGTTCAAACACGTATCAGCTATTGCAGCGTGTATTCATTAAAACCGTTAGGTATATGAACAAAAGTAGGATATTATATTTTCTGCATAAAATACAATATTAATATTATCATTTGGACCGATGTAGCAATATGCTTTGAAAAATTAAATTTGAAAGCGAATAATAATTATTATTGCAGTTCCCCAGTCGGTTCGGGTAATTGGGTGTAATGTACTAATGTGTATTATATTTTTACTTTTCTATAGTTGTTGTCATATTTAAATAATTCCAGCTATACTTACTTATATAAAATATAATTTATAGTTACAGTTGCTACAGATGAATGAAGATCATTGTCGTATATTGTAATTCATATATGCTACTACTGTAGAAACGGTGCATGCATAAAATGCATACCTAGTGATAGGTATAAGAGCCAAGAGGCTTGCTTGTGTGCCTTAATTGAGTGGCAATAGGCAATATTAAATTTCGTTGCCGTCAACAAGGCATTTGTGTTAGTCGTTGTCGTATATTATAGACAGTCGTCAAAATAATATTATTATACAGGGTGATTCGTTTATCAAACAACACTCATTATTTATAAAAGTATTGACTTTTTTCAAAATATTGTTTTACATAGTTTCAAGTTGTTAAAAAACCAACGCTTTTATTAAAAAATTATATTTTTAAATATTTTTTATCCTTATCATTTTTTAAGTTTTTTACTTTTTTGAATGGCAACATAGTTTTTTAATTTCATATTCCAAAGCAGAATATTTTTCTAAAAATTTTGATACATAAAAATCGAATTTAGGACTAGTAGTTTATGAGTTATAAGTATTTAAAGTTTAGACAAGCGGAGTAGTGGACAAACATTTTGCGGGGTAACCCCGTACCACTCCACTCTGCCAATCTAAACTTTAAATACCTATAACTCATAAACTACTAGCGCTAAATTCAAAATTTTAACGTAATAATTAATTAAAAAAATAGCTTTATTAAATTATGAAATTTGAAGTATAGGCTACCATTTGAAAATCAAAAGTTGATGGTGGTGTATATAATAAATATAAGGGTGAAAAATATAAAAATAATAAACAATTCAAGAAGAGTGTAAATCTACAATTTTGAAAAAAAAAAAAATTGAAAAAAGTCAATACTTTTTTAAATAATGAGTGTTGTTTGATAAAAGAATCACCCTGTATATATGTAATTTGAATTGTAAAATATTAAAATAGGTCGGTGAAGCTAGATATTATGCTGATGAGAGGTAGCATAAAATATATTTCCTATATAACGCCGCCAGACACATTGGCGCGGGCTGAGTGATTCGGCGAGAACGTATAGGTACGACGGTTGTACGTGTGAAACGGCAACCGTAGTACTGGGCACTGGCTAGGCAATCTGAATTTGCTAAGTATTTAATTATATTTGTTTTTATTTAATAAAAGTGTTTCCAACCCAAAAATCCGAGTTTAATATTATTATTTCAAGTCTTCTTCGTTCGTACCTTTATATTGGAACAGTGCTCAGACACACAGACTTATAGGTAGTCAATGAAGTTTATTTTAAACTGAATAACGCTACGGTCGTGGGTCCTGATAGAAATTTTCAATATTAGGAAACGGACGAGGGATTGACAAACGAACACCATCATACCTATAATTTACAAGCGTTAATCTAAATTTATTTTAGAGAGAATCACTAACTTTTTTTTTTATTAAATTAAAGTGTTTCTGACATACAAGGTCATCTAACTTATTGATATAATAAAGAATTTTTAACATCATTAAGTTGTTAAACGTAAATTAATTACAATAGAATCACTAACTTATAACGTACGAAGGTGAGGCATATAGTTGGTTCATCACGTATAAGCTAAACGGGTGATACCACATCATAATGAAAAAATTAAAAATTTAGATTGTAAAATTTTAGTTGAAAATCAATAAAACTTATTTTGGTTATTGCTCGTTACTATTTAAAAGTATACTATTATACTTACAATATAATAATATAAATTAATCAAAAAATATTTATTCCTTCAACAGTATAGTAGTTCCAAAATGTTCATGTACCACGCTTGACTTAACAACGTTTTTTTTTAACATAGGAGGTATACGTTTTTTTCATGTATATGGAATCGTATTTTATCAATAACTACAAAATGATGATTATTAAGATAAATATAAGTATTTAACGATTTTAACAAATAATTAGGTATTATTTATATTGTAAAATAAGTTAAATATTTTTTGTTCAATTAAATTAAAAGTTAAGTTAACAAGTTTTGTTAACTTAACATCAATTAATAAGTTAAGTAAATAAAAAAAAAATGCACTAAAAAGGTTTTAAAATAAGTGAAAATTACAAAATATGTATAATACACAACTATTTATAGGTAGGTAAATATTTTTGTAATAAAATGGTCACAATTCATGATAATCAACAATCATAAAAATTATAAAATAAGATATTAATAAATATTAACTAATAATAATAATTAATGAGTACCTAACAAGCCTGGTATTATTAAACGTGACTTCGTGGGCTCGTAGCTATTGATATATCTTATATAATAATATGGTCATATGGGTGACTAAATGTCACATTGTTACAATGTTATCTCTATATTATAAATTATTATTTATTATTTTATTAGTACATACTTAATTAATATAACATATTAGTTGTTATTTATAAAAATAATTACTAAAATATCTTCTTTTTTTTCCAACAATATTTTCTAATGTTCTACAAATTTTAAATCGACGAACCATTATAGACTAAAACATATTCTAGATAAAACGAAAATTCAAAATTAACTTAATTGGTAATATTAAAAAAGTAGAAGTTGATTTAAAGTTAACGTAGATAAAAGTAAATTAAGTTAATGTTAAGTTAATTAAAACAGCGAACTAGTAAGTTAAGTTAATAAGTTAAAATTAACTTAACTTTTAACTTATTAACTCGTTAATGCCCAGCCTTGCAAATAAGTAAACCAAATAATATTTAATGTGGATCATGTACCATTTCATTTTTTTTTTGTCAAGGGAGATTTTTTTAGGGCATCAACTATGAGCTTTCCTCGTACCACTAGTGGTATATGCATGAATAAGAAACGCTTGTATAATGTATTTCGTAATACGAAATTTGAACTATATTTATAGATATGGCCGTTTATCTTTTTTCTTCTTTAATGATAATATTATAAATCATGGAGTCAATTTCAGAGTTATTTTGTAATAATAATGACGAAACATTTCATTATAGCTAAGTAGGTATTTATTATAAGTATCTAATACTCAAATGAAAACCTAACTACGCATATTGTACTTAATTATCTAGTCGTAAAGTTATATAACATCATAAAGATAAGTAATGTTACGTAAGAAATAAAAACAAACTAAATATCTTATGCACCATGGGTTCATACATTTTTGTTATTCTGCTAATGTTCACTGCAGTTAGGTATTATTTTTATATTTATCACCTTTCCTTCACTTGGCCCTTGCTAACAAACATTACTTACCATATACAAAGGCACAGCAAAGCGAAGTGGCTTTTATATAAATATAATATATATATATATATATATACATATATTATTTCCATGCAAAAGAGTCTTGGGCCCTTTTAAAATCATAACTTGTTGTTATGTATAATGTTGGACGGAAAACACTTATTCCGGTGTTTTAAACGGTTATTGGGTTGAGTATTAGAGGGTACGACCGGCCAGGGACATATCTTCACGGTTTCCTTTATTTTTTTTATTCTTTCCCCTGTCGTCCTATTCCGCCTTAACGCGCGTTTATTTCTTTTAGACGACCCCCAAAGTCATCCTCACTCCTCAAAATTGATTAAATAATTCATTCTCTAGACTGTAAATAGTTACGCTTCATATAAACAAAGATCGAGTATCATTATTATTATTATTATTGTTAATATGCGTTCCTAATTCTTTTGTGTACACACAGACACATAGTATATATATATATATATATGTGTGTGTGTGTGTGTGTGTGTGTGTATTATATATTAAATAAGTATGAATACCACTGTGTTCATATCTATACAGAATAAGTACGAATTATGCGCTAAAACGACTTAAGAAACTAAATTGTAGACAGCTATATTATATTATCTAGTGAGAGTCTGGACAAAATCCCCTAGACCATTATTTTTTACATAACAGTTGCAGAGCCACGTCAAATACTCAGTTCTGCATAAGTATTTTTTCATCGTTTGTATTTGGTACCAATAACCTAGTGATGAGTAGCAAAATTAACAGCAGTAGTCAGTAGTCTGCAGATATAAATTTATTTAAAACGATTTTTGTCAAAAACATATTGGTCACAGAACCTTAACTAGATTTTATTTAAATAATACATTTTATAATATAAAACTTATTATTTTTTATTATTCAGAAACTTTTTATTTTTCATTTATTATTTGCTTAACTAATAAATATATTATTTTTAATTAAGCTTATCGATTCAAGTACAAAGTGCTCAAATTGGTAGGTGCTCATCCCAAGTCCCGAAAAGATGACGAAGGGAAATATTTGTGCCATTGTTACTTAGTGTTTGTCAAACAGAGTGGGGGTGAATGGGACATCACTTCTCTAGACCTTTTTCATTGTTTAAGATCTTGTAACCATAAATTATATTTTTAATAATCAAATAGTGCATATTGTTAAAAAATCAGTCATATAATCTTGGCATGACAAAATTATTTGACTAAAACTGGGGAAGTGGTGATACGCCGGAATCTAGGACGTTTCACCTTGATACTATGGACGTTCCCCCAACGGTTCTTTTTCTCCCCTGGACAAAAAAATAAATATTAAGCATTAATAATATACAATGCAAATAAATAAATGTGCAAATGATTAAAATTAATACATACATATATATAATTGTATAAACGTAAATAAATGTACTGTTTGCAAAAATTAAATACATTTTAAATAAAATAAAATTTAATTGGGCAAGCTCTATGGTTATTATGGTCAGCTATAGAAACAATAACTTTAATACTGTCATCGGTTGTAATACTTCCTCGGCAACTATTTGCATTATTTTTAGATTTTTTTATACAATTCCAACGTATCCCCATTGTAACATGTTTTTGTTTGACATATACAAAATTTTGAAATATGATTTTTTTACCACCTCTTTTTGTTTCAATAATTTATATTATATACATTATAAAATACGCAAGAACGACCTGTTTACGTACAATACTACAATGTCACGAACTATACTAACTACTATAAGAGACATAAAAGCAAAAAATATTGTTAATAGTTTAGATAATTTGAGGTAGGTTTTATACCAATAAATTGGGTAGTTAATAAATAACGTGAATGATAATAATCGATAGATGCCGATAATATGATATAATATGATATTATATTATGATGATCGTATATTTCGGGTAAAACCAAAGAACCTATTTTCAAACCTATTATTATGGGTAAAAAAAATTAGATATTGAGTCGGGGGGAAACGTTTCAGTCGGGGGGGGGGGGGAGACGTCTAGTTAGGTTAAGATTCCCCGGGGAAAAAAAGCACGGGGGGGAATGTCCAGGTACCGTTACGCCGATACCCATGTCATCTCTCCTACCTATATTGGATACACGCAAAACGTCACGCATCCACAACTCATATTATGAATCATAGTAATCATGTGGATCATGACGTAATCAATGGATATTATACACTTTTGGACAAAGTTTGTCCGCAACCATGATAGGAAACACCGGTGATAGGCGCGTAGGTGCGACAATATAGTATAGATCAGCGGTGGCCATAACGAGACCGCGAGTCACATGCTCACATGCGGCTGGCTCTTGAACACAAAGTTTAGAGTAAAATTAATTAACATAACATAAAAAGTTAAAAATATGTATATAATTTATAATATTTATAAAGACATATCTTGACAATGTGACTAGCATTTTTTTCTTTCAAATTAACTTCTATAATTTGTGGCTCCCAAAATTAAGGTTAGTGGCCACCCCTGGTATAGATTCTATTGTAGAATACAATACTCCACACCACCATCATGAGAGCAGCAGGTATAAGTTCTGTTTGCGGCAAATTCGCAAATAAAACGCACCAACCGCGGCTCTCCACTATAATATAATATTATAATAAGTCTACTCCGGTGGCGCGCACACACACACACACACACATAACGGATATACTGTATACCGTATATTATAACAATCGAGTGCGTCGCCCGCGTAAATTGGCGCATCTGGCCGCAGTCACGGGTTATTAGTTTGCATTACGTCCTTTTGTCGAACTCGATAATCAACCTTCTGTTATTATTTACTCCGACCACCAACCCTAGCTATAACGTCCGACTACATTTTATATTATAAATATATATATATATATATATGGGGTCGGAGTCGTCAAGGAAATCTCGCGGACAGAAAGATACCATGTAAATAATATATACATATATTTATAGATAGTATACTGTATAGAGTATAGACTGTGCCTATTATATAGAGTATAATATTATATATTCAGTACACGGCCATGTCCGACGCGGCTCTCTTTTGTGGGTCGTAGGTAAACCTATACAAAATATATTCAATATTATAATAATAAAATCCTTGCGTACAATAGTATATAATATTTTAGTATTTTACGAACGGTTGTAAGTTGTAATCACAGAACCGAGGTTGATGTAATGAATATTGCGACTTCGATACCTACCCGAAATATGAGAGTATTATTTTCAGTTTATATGCATAACTTTATTATGATTTGATTCGTTTATAATAATTATAATTATGATCAGTGTGCCGTATTATGTACACCTATAAAATTAATACTTACGCTGCAGTTACCTATAGTTTGCTTTCTCGTTGCAGTTTGTCCACCGAGTGCTTTGTATGAAGGTAATATGCGATCAAAATAATAACAGCTATTCCCGCATTTCTTACACCCTGTGACACATTGTTTTTTGGAATTCGTAGGTATCAATAATAATAGAACCGTATAATATTATACACGATTATACACACAATGTTCGAAACGCCCCTAACAAGAGAAGGGTGACTATAATGCTGTGTGACTGCTGTGTATAATAGTATTCATATGGTAGTTGGGCGTCGATAATTTTTTTTTAGGCTTTTTTTCAATTCATAGGGCAATCATAATAAATGCAATTGTAAACGATAACGTTTCGCGCCGTCTGCTGCCGTCGTCCACTCCAATACACACTTATGTACACATATAAAATATAACAAGTGGGATTGAGTGTACAATACACAGTGCGATACACGTAAATAATGATCATTTCACGTCATGCCTGATCGATCTACATGGTGTATCTCAGCAGCAGTACACGCAATAAAATGTGACGTAATTATTCTAATGCTTACTTATTCCTTCTATGAAATGAGTATAGTATAGGTACAAGGTGTAACAGAAAGACTACCTGAACAAAAAAATAATATGCTAATTAAACGTATGACAATTTTTTTTTAATATTATATGATAAGTAAATAATTTAAGAAACATACTCATGTCAGTAAATTCTCAAAAATCATATTTTTAAAAAGTTATTACGTTCCAAACTAATTCAATCAAAAAAATATTGAATTTTAAAAAATAAACTACTTGATTTAGACGAATCGTTTTAGTATCAAAATTGTTCGTATAATTAGACTTACAAATAGGCTATTTTGAGTTTACCCAACATTTTTTTTTATTAAATTAAATTTTTTTATTTTCAGTACTAAAAAAATAAACATAAAAAAACTTATTATACATGTAGTGAGGTGCTAGGATCACTTAATGAACAATAAATAAATAAAAAATATTAATATGAACAAAAGTTATATTCCAAAAGTCAGTTCTATCATCTGTTACACCTAGTAAATTAAATTTTAATTGTTCAGGTACCACATGAATTGTTATTATAGTGTATTTACCAAAGATTAATGTTTAAAACCATAAAATATTATAATATACACATTTGATCCAAAAATATTTATTTCTTGCAATTTAATTTAAAAATATTTACTTAGAATAATAAATATTATAATTTAGCAACATGGACTTAAAATATTAATGATTATATGTATTTCATAATAATTATTGAAACTAACTATCTAAGGTACATTTGTTTAAAAAAAAACCCATAATCTAAATCTTAAATATAGGTTAGGTATACTTAGTTAACGATCTCAATGAAATATTAAAATTCTCATCAGAATGATATCCATTATATATAGTCATACCCAAAGGTGCGCAAGTTAATGGAAAAAATTAACTTTGGCGAGTTAAGTTAATTCAATAAAATTGCCTTCAGTTAAGTTAAAAGTTACTAAAAAAAAAAAATTAACTAGATAAGTTAAAAGTTAAGATAGAAATAAAATTAACTTAACTCAGTTAAATTTTTTTTCAAGTCACAATAATCATAAGTCATAAATTGCCCTAATAGTATTTTAATTTATACAAATATTTACCAAAACGCTTATCAGTATTCTAATATTAATACTATTTACTAGTGAAGATTAAAATATAATCTGCTTATTATGAATTGATGATATTATAACATCAGAAAAATAAATTACTAAAATCGAAAGAATAAGTTTTCTGTTGGTTCCACGTGATATATAAAAAAAAAAAAAATTAACTTAACTGCACCATAATGATAATTTACTTTAAAAAGTTAAATTAAAACGATAAAAATTTAATTGAATAAGTTAATAAATTGAAAACAAAAATAATTAACTAGTTAAGTTAAAAAATTTAAAAAAATTAACTTTTTAACAAGTCAATGCCCACCATTGGTCATACCTGAGATTATATGACTTGAGATATCTCCAATGGATTTATATTTATATCCAATCATATTTTCAAAAATTATGTTAAAAAAATAAAATTCTTTCTTGCTATATTATTCGAATCTTGTCCTTAATGGACTTAAAAGTTTTAACATTTTATTATAAGTATAAAAAAAAACTATATTAGATTTTTGGAATAATTCAAAAACTCAAATATACCGTGACGTCAGTAGTCGGCACTCGACAGAATATTTCAAACGACACGATCAAAGTGATTTACAAACAATATTTTTTGACATAGACATGTCAAAGATTGTGGTTGAAAATTAGTCTGTTTTTATGCGGTACCTACACGTTTTTGTACTTTCTTTCCCGACGACGCAACAGACCGCCGCCGTCAAGGCCTCGGAGAACCGATGACGAATTCTACAAAACCTTTCGGTACGGTCAAACGATCAGATATTGTATATTGAAATAATTTAAAAATACTCTGAATTGCAAGTAACGCAAAACGTACTGAAATTGAATGCTTGCGCGAAGGGTTATACAAAGGAAACGATGACAACGGTTGACAACGAGCAGTATTATTTTGGTTCTTATTTAAACCCGAGCGTTTGGAATTGTGGATAGAGAACATTCTGAAAGGAGTTAAAAACCATTTATCACCACGGATCCCATTGATGGCAACAGCAAATATATATAACTTTTATATCATTATAATATCATAATATAATAATACACCTCAGTAAGATGTTATTTATATTTTGTAAGCAACTCTCGGTCGGTTGGATTATACATCAAACGAGAGCACAACATGTGCGTGGCGTTAAAAAAAATATAAAGGTCAATAATAAATGCCGACCAATGTATTTATCGAATGCATGTATACACATATTATATATATATATATAGGTACTCACGTATTATTATTATTGTGTCGTTTCACACGTTTTGGAAAACATTAAAAACGATCGGAGTTCGCGAATATTATACACCGACGACACGGTTTTTCAATTTTTTTTTTTTTGCCTTTCATACCGCTTGTCACACCCATAAAACCCTCGGCGGGAAAAACACACAGACACACTAACACTACAAACAACCACCGACGCGGACACGCCCTGTTGTCCGGGACGATCGTATAATATATAAAATATTTATGTATATAATATTATACGTATAAATGAATGATATCAGAAAAAATGTATATTTTTATTTATATCCATTCGTGCCGCATTACAATAGATACGTCCGACTGTGATTTATTATATTATATCATATTATACAACTATTCGTACTGCAGCGATATTTATCAGCGATATCGGTCATATGTGGTCGTCGGTCACGTTGTCACGACGACGACACGCGACTCTGCAGATCACCACGTCGTCTTATAAATACTACCCTCTTATATAAATTGTAATAATGTTATAATATTATGATGTTATAATTCTTATTTGACGCATCCTGCATGCATTTCACGTTTAACAACATATCAATTGTATAGGTACTTAATAATATAGTATGATTTTTTAAATCTATCTGACCATCGCGTATTCGCGTTTAAAATAATAATACCACGCGCGATGATGTCTCCTCTACTATGTTCCGCACATTTGCCCAACTGTTTACGTGGATAACTGTGCGTTACTATCTGCGTACATTTTCTATAACACACGAACCGAAGAGTAAAATAATCATAGGTGAAACTAGAGAATTTTAGCAGGATAGTTCAAATTATAAATATGAAAAAAAAAATAATTTTTTTAATTTAAATTTTAAATTGTATTTCGACCCGTAGTTTTGCCTATGAAGGTATTCATTTATAATATGATGTTACCTATCAGGCCACTAGGGGCTCTGATAGGTCAACCGTGTTACACGTTCCTGCAGTTGCATATACTCAGTTTCTTCATTATAGTCCATTTTTCATCTTCAAAGTTAGAATAAACGACCATTGTCGTATAAAATACAAATACAATAACGTATCTTCATGTATTCAGAATTCGGACAAGAATATTATTTTATTAAATAGTTTGATATCCTAAAAAAATAATTAAATATTACCTATATTTTTGAGCTGAATATCATAAAAATGTTATGAAACAGTTGTTATATATATGTCACGCAATCGATCGCCGCGGAGTGCCGGGCTACAACGCTTTTTATTTCCATCGAATCATTTTATTTTTTTTCCACCTACCTAATTGCGAACAACAGCATTTCGTCTGTATGATATATGCGTGTTATTGAAATAAAATAAATATACAGCGATACAATGGTTGATGTAAATTCGACGGCATTGTTATTACACGAACGTATATAATGCAATTAGGACATAAAATAAAGCCAGGCACATTATATTATTATTATGTAGGTGTTCGTTTTTTTTTTTTAAATTAAAATTAGGTGTGCGTTATTAATTTATTATAGGTAGTTGTAAAAATATCAATGGTCGATGATGTACCGATGAGCAATGCATTACAATTTTCATTTAGTGTTTAACTAAACATCATTGTTAAATTCTTTTGATTTTATTATGTTTTGTTGTTTTCCTACCGTAATATATATGTATATATTTTAAGTGGGTAGGCGCTATTGTAATTTTAGCATGATAATAGCAAAAACGTTTTCAAAATCTACATACTATATATATTTGTACCTATAATACATATTTAATCAGATAGTAATGTAGGTATAATGACAAATACTTGCATTTTTCTCATTATTAATGAACTTATAGATAAAGATTAGTTATATGGCGATAAAAATACATGCAACTTAATTAATCAATTTAATACTGACCAGTTATTATATTTTTATCATTTTTATGAATTGAAATTTATTTTAGTTTTAAATATATTTTCAACATATTTAATTGCATTTTCCGCAGTGGTTACTTTGAATTACGTTATGTCAGCAGAGGCCTTTGAAAAAACAGCTTTTTATAGATGTGCTAATTTTGAATGTTGTTATGATTTTAACCAACAACAACGAATCTTATTTCTTGGAAAATATTGACTTCATTCTATTGTATAGGTACGAAATTCGATATATTTTAATGTATTCAGTAGTTTTATTAAAGTTAATTTCACGTAAAAAAAATATTGTGCGTTCATTATTTGAGTGTGATACAGAGAACTTAATTTAATATAGACATACAACGTGACGTGATTTAAATTTTTTTGCGATGGTTGTGTTGGACAATGCTACATTTGGAAATGAAATAAATAATAACTGCAAGAAAAAAGATAATGACGTCAGATTCTCCAGGGAAATCTGGCAAGGTGTATTTTTTGGTGACGTGCGTTATTTGCTTTTGATTAAATAATCACCGAGCAAACAATTCTTTCATTCTGCTAAGCAAACTTCATCAACGGTTAAACATTTCAAACCTTTAAATAATTTCACAGCAATATCATACCACTCTTTTCTTTTATTCCAACACATCACCGATCGTCTTCCTCTCTCTTATTCTAAGACCCTTAATTTTAATAATATACTGACACTAGGTAAACAAGCACAGTCTATCGGGTAATACAAGTCAAAATCCAGGTCGACATTATTAACTTTATAATCATCTCCCATTTGTCAAAATACCTACACATTTTTGTAGAAACAGTAATAATTTTTTTGTTATTTTTTTGAACCTTGCAAATATATTATATATAAAGGTACACGGGAATACACAGTCTCTTTAAATATTACGATAAAAGAAATCGAAATATTGTTTTCCAGAGATAAATATTGCATTTAATAATTGTAGTTCCCGTGTTATATTTTATAACGTTTTAGTAATATTTGTGTTAGGTAAGTGAATTATCTTTTATAATATTTGTTTCTAACGTGAATGATTAAAATTAGCTTTTTAAGTAGTTATGTGATAAAATTACAAGGATATTACGAGCTACTGAGATTTTATCAATCCGAAAAGTAAACATATAATGCAGTTTCAGAGGGTATTTCTAAAGTAAGTTATTCCCAAGTTATGACTTTATAGTTTGTACATATACTTTATTTTTTATTTTTTCAGATAGTATCCTCAAACTTTTTATAGGCAAAACGCATTAGTTGAATATATTATTAAGTTAATTTTTGATATAAAATATCCCAAACACTAAACAGATTATATAGGTAGCGACGTACTCGTAAATAAATTAAAAATTACAATTAGAAGTCTGATTAGTTGTAATTTTATAAAATGTTAATTTAAAACTAATTTGATTGAAATACGAAACATTTTCAAAAACATTGAACTCTCCAAAGTTAACTTATATTGTTCACCTATAACCTTTTCAAAGTAGTACCTATAAGTTATTAACGCTAATTATTTCGGTAGACTTCTCTGGAGCGCCAAAATCTTTTACTCATGTCTTCTATTCCACTTCTGTCTTCGATAGGTACTTTGGAGTTAACTAACTAGTATAATAGTATAACGTAGATATATTATAATATTTATAATTTATGAAGTACATTACTATTGTTACTGACTATATGAATATCTATGCATCATGCATATTTTATTTTTTTAATATAGATATCTATTATTCTAATTTTAATATTGAATATTCATTATGTTTAATCTCTATATAGTTATTTTATGGATGCCTTCAATTAGTATAAGTTATATTCAAAATATTATGTTATTTGATATTTATTTAAATATTTAATTTAAAATTACTTACCTGTTATTAAATATGATTATTATTGAATGAAACATATACAATAGTTAAGAATTATACTTATGTAATTACATTTTTAAATTATGTTTTTGATGAATGCATTATTAAATACAGGACAAACGTATTAAAAAATAACTTTTTTTGTGATTACCTATAAAGTCGGTTATTCACTGTCCTTAATGCAACCGGCGGTGTCTCATCGATTATTCCTGATTCAATACTGGTCCAATTATAATAAGCTGTAAGCACTTTGCAGTCAAATGCTACAACAAATATGACAGACGACAGTCGTAAACACAAGTTTGTCAGACCTACACCTACTATTTTATATTAATAATGACTTAGAAAGTAAGTACGATAAATTGTAATTTTTTGAAAATTCTAAGTAAAAAAATATTCTAAAATGCAGTCGTTATTTATTAATTATGACTTATATTTTCAACAATTGAAAATCTTTTTATTTTTATTCCTATTTCTTATTCTCAAGATTGTATAATGTATTTTAAGATTGAACTATGTGTATTCATCTTTGATGAAAAATACAATTTTTTTCATATTTTTTATAAGTTTTTATTAACTTACTATAAAACGTCGATTTTATGTCTATTATAATTGTATAGTTTTTAATTTGATAAACACACCTTACCTTGTAGTTTACATGTTGTTAAATATAGTTACCGGTCTGAATCGACAGATGGTCATATTTTACAACTGCTGGTTTATACAATAATACATTTTTATGACGTTTTTTATGATAATCTATTTGATAAAAATTATAATACTTTCTTTCGATTAACCGATTAGATTGTAAGCTGGATTCCCATTCTATATATTATTTCAAGTTTTTATATTTTCATTTCGCGTAATACAACAATCATTAAAACAATAAACTTACTTCAGTAAATCTGAAATCAATAATTTAATTACCTATTCATTATATCGTTTAATTTTATTTGGAAATTTTTAATGATATCCATATGAACATATATACATTATAGATAATCACCCCTAAAAGTATAGTTATTATAATGCATCGATTAATCGAATTTTGGCTTCCTGTAATAAATTAGAAAATTACGATTTCCATTTCTACAGCTTATCACTAATATAATTCTCTTAATTTTAAAATAAATATCATATAAAGTTATTTATCAATTTGAAATATTATTTGTATTTCACTCTTTACCAATTGTTGTGGTAACTTATATCTTGTCTATTTAAAATGAAATATTGTATTAGCTGGTAATTGGTATACATACTATACATATTTTAATTTTAATATTCTGTAAATATTACTGTACCTTTGCTTTCCGTGACAGTGTGACACTCTAAACAATAAATATTAAATACATATCTAGTAAATACGATAACTATGTATATTTCCTGAATTTTGTTTAGAATTATCCTAGTTTTCGAAATTGTATCATTCCAAAACTGCCAAAACAAGTAAGTAAGAATCTACACTATATAGTACCGCCTACATTATAATTGCTATAAAATATTTTGCGTCACATACTCACATAATGTAATATTCAGATCCCATATACCCTTCACTTGATCTATGATGTTGTTGTTATTATAAACGCTAGCTAAACGATTTTGTACGCAAATCGGTAACCTTTGCACTTCCACTTATTTTAATACCATTATGACATAGTGTTTGGTAAGAGTGGCAAACACGCCAATCACCTTCCTCCCCCAGATAAAATGCGTAACGAAACGGTTAATCTATTATTGAAACAGTCTTCTAATTTATATCGCTTGTTGTACAGTTTACGAATTATTATAATTTAATAAATACAAGCAGAAAATTATAAAGTTATAATATGTGGCTTTGTGGTCGGACTATACGACAGTCATACAAAACTAGAATGTTTGACACTTTACACGCAGTTCAGACTCTGACCAGTGCAGTTATATATAAATAAATGTGATAGGTACCTACTTTATTACGATGACATTGCAGTTGTTAATTGAGTACATATAATTCTTGGAAAGATGCAAACATTTTAAAACACTTATACAATATGTACATTAAAAAAAAATACTTTTTTTTTTTAAATAACTGGTAAAAATTAATTAATAAAATTGGAAATTTTGGAACATTTACGTGGTACCTTTTTTTATAAAAATCAATTTTGTTTTTTGTTGTAATTCGTAAAAAAATAATCGTAGAAACTTGGTTATTTTTCATGAATATTTATAATGCAATTGTATAAATATTATATAAATTCAAAAAATGTTGCTTTTTTTTAGCTATTTTAATATATATATTTTTTTGCGGTTTAAATCTCAAAAACTTTGTACAAAATTCTTATAAGTGATTCTTAAAGAAACGGATACTCGTTAAAATTATTCGTTTTTTGTTTATTTTGTATACTTATAATGATATGAAAACAATTTTTCAAATCTCTTTATGAGGTGGGGGGAAATGGTCGTAATTGAATGAATGTTTGGGAGGTAATTGGGTAGGAAACACCAAAAATTTCCGAAAGTCTATAGTAATGAATAGTTGCCAAGTTGTAAGCAACATTTTTTCTCTAGAAATCTATTGAGCCGATCACGCGCGTTACAATATGAAGAAGATTAGCAATGCCGCGAGCCGATGAGTATTTTAGCAGTGCACTATTATAAATATACATATCATGTATCTACCTACAAAAACGTGTGATATTATATACCTGATATTATTATAGTATCGTATAATAATTATATAACGTCATTACTGATGTATATCGTGGACGGTGGTCAGGGGATGTACCTATTATATACGTATACGTATTGTTGTTGTATGTAAGCGCGTATTATACGATTATACGTATGGGTGAAACCATTTTTTTGATGTCGGTAAGTGGCAATCACTGATGGGGAAATATAATTTTAAAAAAAAAACAAAAACAGACGACACGTGTGCAGAGCGCGTCGCGACGTCTCCTCATCCACGAGGGTCGGCGACGACACATCCAAATCTCCGCGACTATTATACAGAGTCCTACCCCTTTCAGCGATCGGTGGCTATCGCATCGTATATTGCCGTAATGATATATTACGTATATATATTTACACGTCACGTATCCGTCCGTATGTAACATAAAATAATAATAATAATAGTAATAATAATACACACACTCATTATTGCGCGGTTCCTCACTCCGCTCTTCGACCCTTACCGCCACCCATAAATCTGGAGGACATCCGACACCCGCGACAGCAGGACTGCGATATGTGCAGCTTGTTCCGCGCCGCTGAAGCGGTGGAACAGGCGACGGTATGGCTGTTTGACTTGGATCTGCGGATCCCCCGGACGAGCGAAAGTCATGATATAATATATTGTATTTTTCTATATATTCATGTGTTCTACCGATTGGATTCCGCCTGCTGCGGGTTGTGCATATAATTATTATTATAATTGCCTGCACTGGCAATAATATCCTCGACAAGTAGGTACCCCCTTTATACCACCACATTCGTCCAACAGGCAACTGCTATTATATATCATTGTCATAAATAATCACAACGATTTAATGATGTTAAAAAGTTATATTTTTAAAATATATTATCGCTTATTTCAATAGATAAATTTTGATTTTTTGACAAATTTTTATCAAATCAAAATTACTGAATTTTCATAATAATCAGTAGGTAATTATAGTTATTTTATTTAACTGAAAAAATATATTTCTCTGTAACGTACTATTGTGATTTAGTTATTTATGTCTTATCTACCTATTTAATAAAGATATATAACATTTGAGAAGATTACAGTTTTAACTTGTATGATGGTATTTCTGTTAGAAACACAATATAACTATAATACATTAATACCTGACAAATGATTACTAATGAGTAACGATGATGATTTTTCAATATTATTTTATAGGTATAAGTAGGTACAATTATTTGTTCATGTAATAATCGTATCTGTTACATCTGTAACAATAGTTGTATATTGTTGATTTTTTTTTTAACATTAATAAACATTTTTCTTGCTCAATGTTTAAACTTAATACCATACAATATCGGAGTTTAGAAAATTTGCATTTATTATCAGCTATGGCACAGTGGCGTAATTAGGAATAAATTTCCACGGAATATACATTTTTTAAATTACCTATATTATATATATATATATATATATATCATACATCATACTTTTAATAAAAATTATCATAGGTATATATCTTAATTAAATGATAAAATTTCGAATACCTATGCAAAAAAAATGTTATGTTTTATTAATTTTCAATGAAAGAAATGTAAAATATGGAATAATAAATTTGTAATATTTCAAATATGACGCATAATTGTTCGCCATTTTATTAAACTGAAAAAAATAGTTAAAAAAAAATATATATTCGAGAAGATAGTGAATTAGCTAGAATACTAATGCGATAGACATTAAATTCACATCGCACCGTTGTCGTTAAATTAATTGTCGACTGCGACGATAACAATAACAATTTACATTGTAACATTGTGTTTTTTATTGTTTAAATTCACAGCTTCAGAAAGAAAGATCATTTTTTTTTTTTAGATAATATTAAATATGAATAATAAACGTAGGGCGTATGACAATCAAAAGATATATTTCCTATATATATAGTATCTTATCTATTTATATTATAAAGATACTTTTACCCTAAAAAGTACGAAATATTTGATATAATATATGCATTTTACATTTTAGATTTTATAACTTGTATTGTTCGGATTTCTAGTTTGATGTCTTGGTTATAAGCCGAGAGCATATAGAATATGCAACTCCCACAACTCCTGAGCCCAAGTTATCAAAGAATCATAGTTATTTACCCACTTAGGTACTGTTATAATTTATAAGTTATAAATTATAGTCATGAAGTCTAGAATCTTCTAGTCTTCATGGATAGAACCACGCACATAAATGATAAGTGTGATAACATTCTTATACATAGGTATACGTATATATACATAATATTATGTCTATGCGTACACTAGGCAGCTGCCTAGGGCGGCACTAGTAAGGGGGTGGCAAATTTCAAATGAACCAAAGTGATTTAATTATTATAATATATATAATATAATATAGTATGCTGAATTGTATCAAAATATACCAAACAATGGTTCATAGATAAAAATGAATGTCCTTATTTTATTCAACCCTCTCTTCTACAAAAAATTAACTATTGCATAGGGCAGCGTAAATTAGATTTGCCTAGGGCGGCAAAAAACCTACGGCTGGCCCTGCGTGTACTGTGTACCTTTATAAGACATAGCATATAATACTCTTAAGGGGGGAGAGTGTTAGTACATCTGTAACACCAACCTGATTATCCACCTGCACTTCTATATAATATGTATGTAATATTATGAGATATTTATAATACAGCATAGGTTGGAAATTTCAACAGTTATACCTCTATAAAACAAAATAAATATGTTTCATTAAATAAACAGTGTTAGTGAAAAAACCCTGCTGAAGGATCAACTATATTAGGACCCCATCATCCACCATCCCCCCTCGACCATGATCACATTACTTTATATTGTTCTTTTTTTGTCTATTTTAAATGTTTACCGTCACTATAATTGATAAATTAATTTTCATAATCACTATAATCACAGATTCAAAATTATACACTGTGTTAATTCTCAAATATACCTACTAAAGTTTAAGGTTTAAAAAATATTTTAAATATTGTGTATCTAAGAGTATTGTGCATAACAGTGGTTGCTACACAAAATACTGAACAAATTTTAGAATATTATGTTTGGAAAATTCAGAATGATAAATTGCTCAAATAATTTCTTTTATCTGTTTTCGTACTTTCATTTGTATATATATTACACAGTAATACACACACACACATATGCAATACAGTGTCGATACTCCATAGTTATTTTCTTCTCTTGTACAACTGCAATTCCAAAGAACCAAAAGTTCGATGCAAAGTTACATGTTCAGTTTTAGTTTACCACCGCTACCAAACATGTCCCTTGTTAGTTGTTGACCCGCGCGTGGATTCACACTCTAAGCCTTCTTCCACAACTTCCCACGGGAAAACGTCATACGGCTTTTGATTTATTTTAGCACTCGAGAATGGTTCAAGAAATGTGTACATGCGATGGTGAGTGTGTTTATGAGTGTGTTCTACTTTTTAGATTCTGAGCGGAGCGAGGAATGTATTGATTTTACAATGATGTGTGTGTTTTTTTTTTGTAATTTTTTTTTTCTGTCATCGCGTTTTGGGGCAGTAATAGTGCTTCGATTTTCGACTTCAGTACCTCGATCAAAGTGAATCTAGTTGGTACTTTAGGGGGGCAAAAGTAAAAAATTCCCAATATTCCCAATATTTCCTCATTTAGCGATTTTCTTATTTTGGTGTAACTCTAAAACAAATGACCGCAGATATATACTTGAAATTTTCACTGAATTTTTTTATAGGCATTTTATATATTTAATAAAATTTTCAAAATATTTTGATATGTTTTGAGCTGTTTACTGACATTTTAATTTTTCAACTTTTTTAGTTTTTTTTTTCTATAAATATCAATAAAAATGTATTTGTTGGGTAGAAAAGCTTGAAAATTTATTTCAAGATACCTAACATATTGTTACTATAATAGCAGTTGAAAAACATTAAAAATTCATAGGTACAATTTTTTTTTATAAACTTTTAAAGTTCAAATTTTTATTAAATACTTAAAAATTACGGTAATGTTCAAATTATTTTAGATAGAAATTGATATAAAATTTTCTTTTTAAATCTAAGATTTGAAAATTTGAAAAATCTATAATATACCCTATACAGATAAACCGTCTTCGCTCTAAATCGTTTTTCGTATACAATGATATAATATCATTGGATGATTTGGATTCAAATTTTATTCTATCCATTACAGTAATCCACTTGTAACCTACTGTACAGCAGAGCGACATCCATGACTTACCCGATTTTTTTTTTAAACTTTTCGGATGGGAAGTCAAAACGAAGAGTTCTAAAAGTGATTTAAAAGAAATAAGCATTTATAGTTTGAAAAAATAAAAGTAGAATAATAAAAATACATTTTTATGCATTGACTTACAGCTAACTCAAAACCCGGACTAAACCTAGTTTAGGCAATAAATATTTTTTTTTAAACCTAAACAACTTAGAATACTTTAGAATTTATTTTAATAAAATGTTGTTTTGTAAAAGTTTGCAATTAAAATAAGATTCGTATGTAATACAAGTTAAACATTATAAAAAATACATTATAATATCTAATAATAAGTCACAATATTTTTTAGACGTATTTGCAAAATCATTTTTATTTTAAGCCAGTTGGCAATTATTTATTACTATAGTTGTATGCAACTAAATTAAAAATGTTGAATAAACGAAATATTTTAACGAACAATATCCACTAATGATCTTAGATATTTTGTTGAAATCCTATTCACACCATTCTATAAGGTGTGAGTCAAAATTTTACCTAGGTTAAACAATAAATTATACTAGATATAAAACTAAATGTCTTGTTTAATTATCAATACCAAATCTTCTAGTTTTCTACCGTTTAGTATTACTCTGTCACCGGTAACGATATTATAAAAAATGTTTATAATTACCACCACATAAATTAATATTTCATAGACTAGTTAAAATAGATTTAAACACTTAGTACAACCTAAATTCTACCGGAATTTTTATGTTTTTCACTTGTTCATCTTGTACCCATATCAGTTTTACGTACCAGCACTATTACAATGGACTTAACCATAACATGCTGAATTACATACACAAATCGCACATACATTATTTTTTATTTCTGGTTACATTTACGATTTTGGTACCATTATTTTAATCTACTAAAAGTTTTTGTTTATTTGGTTATACTTAATTAACTTTCCGTATGTATGTATTGTATAAGAGTTATTTTGTTTTATTTCATTTCCTTGACATTTATTTAATTTATCATATAGGTATAATAGAGGTATTTACTATTTATTTAGTTTACTTATACTTTTATTTCTTGTAGGTACCACATTTGTAAAATCATGTTTAAACTGTCGCTTGACGTTAATATTACTATAATATAAGTAATAGTAATATTTAATGTTTTTGGTAAAAACAAGCTTATCATTCAACCTACTTATACATAATATAGTATATTACTAATAATAAATTTCTGATAATAGTATAAATATAATCAAATAATCAAATAAATTGATATATTTCATCAATTAATTGAAATAAGTCTTAACACATAGGTAAAACTGGTACAAGGTTAATAAATTACCACAGGAGTTAGAGTAACGCTACACAATGACGAGGTATACTTAAAAGACTCATAGAATATTTTTTTCAATTTGGTATAAAGCTTCAACAAAATTGTTATTACCTATACATATTTATAAAAAATCTTTTTTCTTAATATTTAAATGATTATTGCTAATATAAATTATTTTTAAAAATATAAACATTAAAATAATTATGTGCTCTATCTTTCAACTTTTATGGAGTATTTTACATTCTATATATTACAAAATGATTAACTTAGATAGATTACATACCTGTAAAATAAAGAAACTATTTAATAGTGGTTATATTTTTTTATGATATTTATATATTTTACAAACCTACAGTAGTACTCACTATAAATTATAATTAACCATAAGCTCATATATAGAAAACAAACATTTATTTTGTGATGAAAACTAGAGAGTTACTTAATTTGAAAAATTAAAAATATTGCGTTAATTTAATAGTCAACACATATATACGCAAATAAGATACGATAATATATTTAATTCTACCACGAGAGGAGTCGTCAAGTACAGCTATTGTAGGATAACTAGCCATATGGCATGCCAAAATATTAAGTCGCTCTTAACAAATGCACTTTTTTTGTTTTTTATTCAAATTTTGTGAAATATTATCATCGATCATTTTTGTCCAGCCAAATGAGCCGATAGACGGACAACTGATGTGACCTTTATTCTTTTAAGCGAGGGTCCAACCGGATATAGAAAATTGCGCCCCCAAGCTATTATCGTCACATTGTTTATAACTAACCAAGTTTGACAAACACAATACTCCTATTAACAGCAACCATCATCTATTAAAAAAAAACTTTTAGAATTTTGTATCAGTTACATTTTTGATTCCAACGTAATATTATTATTTGACTACGTTATATAATAAGGTTTGTGGAAGGCGAATTCATTTTCATTTTGTTAATGTATTATCATATTTTTTTTTTTCTTAAAATAAACAGCGAATAAGCACAACTTTTTTGAATTAAAAGTATCTACCTAAATAGTTTTATTTTTATTCATTTCGGGTACTTTCGAAAAAATACGAACTATTTTAACACCTTTTTTTCCTGTTCAAAAACCAGGAACGGGTGGGAACTGTTCATCATAATACTGCCACAACTATATAATACCTACAATTTTTCCAAAAACATATGTCATTTTAAAATCGATACGTCCATCAATATACTTAAAATCTGAAATAGGTGGATAAATTTTATAATATTTTTCTTTATGCTAAACGACAGTTGTTAATAATAAAAATCATATATACCCGTTCAAAAAAAAAAAATATATTGTTATACCTTTAGCCTAATGTTATAGGCCTAAAAGTTATATCTATTTTTGTAGAAACTTGATAGTTTGAATTTAATTATAGATAAAAAAAAACCATCACGTAAAACTATAAGTTAACCAAATAGTATCATAAAATTAAATGTTCAAAATTAATCTCCAAGAGATCTCTGAAGTAGTGATGTATGAAGCAAATTTGTTAATAAATATTATTTCACTGTTAAATACTCAAACTATTGGATAGGTTAAATTTAAATGTATAATTATGTATATAAATTACAAACTCATCTTAATTTAGGTTTTCAAGTATGACTTTTGACAAAATTTATTTAAAGAGTATATTGATAATGGGGATGGAAAAAGTCCAGCTAGCAGTAAAATGGTTTGGATATTCCATCATATGCTGAACGTTGAGAATAGTATGATTTTAATATTACACTGCTTATGTCAAACATTGTAAAATGTAAATTGTTATTGACTAACTCTGTACGTCACTATACAATATAAATATTTACTGTAAATATTGTTTTATTATTATTTGCATATAATTATTTTTAAGTCAGTTAAGGTATAATGTATATATATAACATTATAATAGAGCTATAATTATAATTTATAAGTGTGAATGTTTCTTAAGTACATATAAAGTTGTTTGTTTTACCTCAAGACGATTTTATTTTTAGTGTCTATAAATAACTTGTTTTCTGGTTTCATTTTTTTTTTTTTTTATCACACCTAACCCGGAACAGATCGTTAACTACATCCAACCAAAGGAGTTAAATCCACGGGGTGCTGACACCACACTTGTTTGTTAAAAATTAAATACAATAACATTTCTCTATATTATTATTATAACGCCCCAATAGTATAAAAACATACAAACAGAGTTAGGTATAGTGTTATTACTTATTATAATAATTACCTATAAGCGGCTAGGTATATGATCAGGGGCGTACTCCAGGGGGGGGGGTCGTGGGGTTTGAACCTCCCACATGACCTCACTAACCTATGTAGTCTTGTGCGTTCGTGCTTAGGGGGGAGGTGGCCACAGTGAGACACGGGGAACAGTGATCCATTAAATATAAGTCGACTAATTTAATATTTAACCATCAGATGGAGAATCCAGAAGATTCATAAAATCATAATAAACATAATGGTTAACTATAGTCACGGATATAAATACTAGTATCTATATCCGTGCTATTAGTAAGTTCAGGTCAAAAATGATACTATCATCTTATCATAATATTGTTATTTTTTGTTATCAAAACGTGAAAAATGTGAGCTTCGTTTTTTTCAATTTTGGTATCGAATTTTATTGAAAGTTACGTATTTTAAGGCATATGTATAAATTAAATTTTTCTTGTGCACAATTTAGTTATATGCACAATTGTTTATCATAAATATTCATACGAGAATAATAAAAAATCTGCAAAATAATAGATCGGTAATCGGTATACAGTAAGACAGTACACAGTGAGACAAATAAATACTGTTGTCTCGCTGTACCCAACATCAGTTAACTCTAAAACAAGACTGTTGAAATAAATTGTTATCATAATAAAGTGATATTAGGTTATGATTTTTATTTAATTTTTAAAACTTAAAAATAAAACTATTGAAATAAACAAAGTGAATACCTACATTTTTTTAGTTGTACAAAAACACAATTAATTATTTTAAAATTTGTTAAAAAAATTCTCTTTAATTGTTTTATCATATTATATAAATGTTATGGAATGAAATGTTTAAATATAAAAGATAAACTACAAATTTAAAAGGTTTTATATTATGTATTTATGTACCATAGTGCCCCGTGACGTGTCTCATTGTGTACAAGGCTGGGTCACAGTGAGACACTATGACATTAAAAAAAAAATTTCTCTGGGTTGAAATTTCCTTAAATTTTAGAATGTATTAATGTTTTTTAATGCTCAATAATATTTAGAATAAAACCATAATGCTGTTGAAGGATTATCACTTAAAACAAAAACAATATTTAAAAAGTAATTTTTAGTGTCTCACTGTGGCCACTTCTCCCTTATATATGATATAACTCACAGGAGCAATTTTCTAAAAAAAAATTTTTCAAAGAGAAAAAATAAACAAAATATATCTATTTTAAATCGTATGTCAACATGCAATATACAACGATTGCATGCTTTACCTGTTAAGAACTGTAAGATAATATAGGTAAGTAAGAATATTTTTAAAAAGAAGGTGACAAAGTCCCAGTGATAAAAAACAAAATGTTCAACCACCCCCCCCCCCCCCATTGAAAACTCCCGAGTACGCCTATCTGTATATGATACGTAAAATAAATAATAACATACAATTTAGGTATGTAATTTGATCATTATTATGTATAAGTAGGTAATCATTATAGTAATAAAGTTATATTTATACAGAACTGCATATACAAATGTATGCAAAATATATTATAGACAAATCATTAGAGATATTCATAATTAAATTTGTAATATTATTAAAATATCTACAGACAGTCCATATAACTATACAGCGTCTAATGGTCTCTGGATTTATATTATTATATAGAAAATAGGAAGCGAGGAAACTATTATTTTTATTTTTTAAACACATCCTCGCAATAAAGCAACGCATATAGTAAAGCAGAAACAATGTCGTCGTAAAGGTTATAATGTTGGATAAGGCTATAACTATCTATATTATCATTATTATTACTATACGGTGTGGAGTTAGCCGACGGGCGCAAAATGGGACATTTATTTTTTCCGGCGAAAACGGCAAAATATACGTAATAAAAAAAAAATTAAACGAGGGCGCGCAGAACACTGTATAATGTAATAAATCATGTGTAATTGGATTTTTTTTTAAGAAATCAATTTTTACGACTTATCGGCGTAGGCACGCGATGACCCCCACACCCGCCGGCGCACCCTCTCCGACCCGACCACCACCAATCGACATCGGTTCCGTCGAATTAATGTCATTATCACGCGGAGGCGTTTTTCAGATGAAGGGCCGACGGTGCCGTCGGTTTGGAGGGTGCGGGTGCGACGAGAGGGGTAGTATATAATATGCTTGCTAGGTCCTCGGCGGGTGGCCCGCGTAATGCAATAATGAGCGCCGGCGCGCACCACCCGGTCCGAGCTGGTTATATTATTATTATTATTATTATTGTACATTTTTTTTCTTTCTCTATTTTTTTCTGTTCAATACAATACTCACAACGAGCGTTATACATACACACACACACACAACGTAAGTGTACACAGTATTTTGTACATATATAATATGTATATATATATATACATCATGTAACGCGCCCAATTTGTTATACGATACCACGGCGTCGTGGCGACCGGTCTTCTCGTCCATATGATGAAGGGGTAGGGCACGCGCTCGCCCTTTCGCCTATTCCTGTACATATTATATTATATAATATAATATTATTCCTTCTGCCACTGCCTCGTGTGTGTGTGTGTGTGTATGATTCACGCTGGTCCAATCAATTATTCAAACACACATCTGTTGGTCGCCGCCAACACCGCCGAACGCTATAATATATAGGATAGTCAACACAGAACTTGCTTCGCTGCGTAACACTATTTGGCAGCACACCACTGGTCTCTACGAAAATTGATAAATTCCACCACGTTTGTCCTCATACTATAAATTATTTTTGATCTTGCTTATTATCTCTAAATTAGGATTTTGAAAATCATTATCATTATATGGACGAATCAATCACTATACTCGTCGTGATTCATGGGGTTTGAACCATAAATATACCTACTTAATGATGATTAATAATTTAACAATTAAAAAATTTTAAAAAACTTGATATAGGTACAATCTGAAATGTTTAAAAAACATGGATTAAATAAATCTAACCAGTTAAGTTTGCTTATAGACGGCTGGAGTATAGGAACAAGTGGTTAATAAATATGACCATGATGTTCAAATATCAAATAATAGGTAAATGTACATAATAAATAAGAAACCAATAATATATTTGATGGAATTTAAAGATGAATTGGTTATTTTGTTTAATTTTTGATTTTCACATAAAATGTACAATCGTCGCTAAACACTTTATCATAGGTACTCATGCAAAAACCTCTCTAATCTCACACTTCTTAGACTACCTCACATATTGACCAACAGTAATCACTTATTATTTTTAATAAATTATAGATCTATAGGCTATAGGTAAGTATTTAGGAAATAGTTGTTAAAGGTGAATTTTGAATAGGTAGTGGAGAAACTCTAATCACTGAAATTGTCTTCCAAAATCACTTAATTAATTAGTCATTTAGGTAATATTGTACAAATAATATGATCTTCGACTTTTTTAAAGGTTGTTAAATGGTTAGAGTATGTGTAACATACGAATTCCAATAAAAAGAAATGCAATCACTCACGAAATGAAATAAATTTCAACCAAATTTTTTCAAAACATTCAACAGTAAAATGTTAATCTCACCATCGCTATTCTACTACTATATTAAATCTTACCCAAATACTTACAGCAAATACTTATAATATATTTTAAGGATATTTATATATTATTATATTTACATTTATACACGCACGTGGGTACAGGTGAAAGAGGTACAGTCGAGAGGCGGCTGCCTCTGAATTTTTTAAGTGTAGGAAATGACCGCAACAGTGGGGGAAAATGTAGTGTTAACTATAGTAGTATAGTAATAATTTTATTACAATTTAAAAAAAAAAAACTACGACAAGCATTTACAAGCATAACGATGGATGCTTTTATGGTTTTATCCGAGTTATTGGTGCTGCAAGATGGGTGAAATTTTAAACTAGCCTCTGGAAAATATTTGTTTTACAAGTGCACATACCTATAATTAACTCCATTAATCATTATAGCTTGTAGTGTACAACATTGTAATGTTCGTTAAAGTATATCGTTCTTATTGCGTTGTTTTGCTCTCATTATCAAACACGAAATTATCAATGTTATATAATATAATATATAGGTACACTAAAAATCGTCACTTATATTTGCATTAATATTAACCTTTACGTTGGTTTTATATTGTCTATATTTTTTATCAGTATAGGTAATAGTTATATTGTAATAGCTACCAGTAATCTGTATACTATAGTCTATTATTTTACAATCATAATGTTATATTAATATATTATATATTATTTATATTGTATATTCGTGATAAATAACGGACGCCTACGCTTGAATTTTGCGTCTGATGATTTCCGTAGTTTTTTTATCGTTAATCATTCGAAGTGCATACACCGTTGCAATCTCACATATTTTCCGTATCGAAACGCTTGTATTGTTTACTCACCAGTTTCCTTACCACATACCTATCTATTATTTTCATTAACATCGCAAAAGACAGCGCTCATACAATTGCACAAATATTTACTTGATATCAAAATAATAATGTATATTGTGTAGGTGTATTCCTCTATTGCATCGCACATTGAGTTGACATATTATATATTATTTTTACAGATAGGTAGGTACATCAACCTCTATAGTACGACATACAAAGAAAAATAAATAACAATCGAACTTTCAATGAGTACCTATAGTTAATTTGTTTTTTTTTTTTTTTTATAATATAAATATATTTACAATCTGTAACATAATAAAACAATAAGTAAATATGAAATTTTTTTTACCAAGGTTTATTAAAAATAAAATGTATTATTATTATTATTTTTTTTTTAGAAAGTATTTAAAGGACATATTGTAATAATATTTTATATGGCATACCTATATATATATATATATATATATATTAACCTTGAAAGAATTTTAGGGAACAAAATTATCGTTGACCAAGTTATATATGTATTTAAAGTTTAGATGTGTCATGTGGAGTAGCAACAAATTATTGGTTCACTAGATTATTCATTCAAAAAACTTTAACTAGTTACTAGTACCTTTAACTAATTTAATTTATATATAATAAATAAACATAATCTGTACTTGAGTACAATAAGAATGATATATTATGAAATAACGATTTACTTGCATGAATAGTTAATTAAATAAGTTACCACATTGATTTATCTATATTAACCAACAATTTTAAATTTAAAAAAAAATACAAATTGAGAAAATTTTAAACATGAGAATACGAGACATAATGGCACGCATTGGTCAGACAATTTATCATGGATGTGCATATAGTATGATGTTTTATCAACGGTGGATAAATCAATAAAGATTATTATCTCAAATTAAGTAAAGTGAATACAAGACCGTTAAGTTAGAAGTTAGTATAGTTAAAAATAACAAATTTAACTTCCCATGTTTAAAGGTAATGTGGAAAATAAAATTAATAAAACTCAATCTACATTTTTAATTAGACAGTATATAGATATAAAATAGATATTATATTTAACAAAAATTTTAGATAGTCACAAAATATCTTTATTTGATATAAAGGGTATTTTGTGACTTATAATTATATATAAAATGTTTAAGTATTTGATAATTTGTATTATTTAAAATATTTTCAAATAATTATTACTCTATAAAACAACGAAAGCCAATAATTTTAAAAACATTTTAAATTTTATTTTGATGTACTATTTTCAAATCAACTGGAACAAAAAGCCAAACTATTTCAACAGTCAAAGAAACTAGTTCTTAAAAGCTGATTAGAAAATTGATCAATTAGTTAAGTTGAGAAAACAAATTAACGTTGTAACTATTTATCTAGTCAACGATTTCATCTATTTATTCTCATAATTTTTTTTATAATAAATGATAATATAATATTTTGTACGCATAAAATATTATATTATTATATACGTATAACGGTTATCATAGTATTTTATATTTGTACCAACTACATAATATACGTATAGGTGTTATGCACACATTTTGTTTATTTTCGGTACGATGTCGATTATTCAATTTATTTTGTTTTCTCAATGGGCTTTGCTGGTGCGTAAAATACTGCAGGGTGAATTAATCGCGTTTTGTTTATTAATCGGAAACAATATTACTTTACGGTTTCGTATAATATTAAATAGCGATTTATAATTATGAGAACACTGGGGACATAATAATATATACTAATAATATTATACCTATTGTAATATAACGTACTCATATGCAAATGCAATTATTACATCCATGTATAGTCATACGCATAATATAATGTTTGAATGTTCGTTGAAATACAGATATTTAATCATTTAGATATTTATTTGAAATTTGTTATTTCATAATTGAAACATGCGAAATATTTAATCCTTTCATGTTGTTAGCGATTCTTATCCAACGAATAATATAAATTGTTTCGTTTCGTTTCCTAATACCAGCCACGATTTAATATTCTGGTGGATTTATCACGCTTTTGCCAGCTACTAAACATAGCGTGTACAATATACATATATTTGGCGTATTCGTGTATTCTAATAGATTAATAATTCATTGTCTACAAACGTGCTAAACTTTTCGCACACTAATTATTCATAAATTATAAACACTGCCAGCTATCGAGATAGTTTGCTTTTGTGCAAGTATAATATTTCCTGTAGGAAAACTTATCAAACGCTATAATAATAATAACACATCAAATGTATATAAACGTCTAATGCTAGTCACTTTTTAAGATTACACAAAGCAACTCAATAATATTGTATTTTTACCATCGGTTGAGGCTTCAACAACTCTGGTGACTATTTGAGCATTTTTAAAAATTAAATAGTTACCGGTATTTTTCCCGAATCGAAATCCCCGAATAGTATTTTTTCCGAAAGTCCATTTCATACCCTAAATTTTTTGATAGTAATAATTCTTGTTCTGCACTCTTTCCTACGTAATTGTTGACATTCCCAGTATGTTTTTCTGTTGACTGGTAATTTAGAACGCACGTACCTAAATAAAACCACTGTAAATTAATTTTGTTTCACCCAAAATTTTAATTTCAGCCATGATGGTAATTGGTAAAGTAAAAATAAAACAATTGTTACAATAAACACACCAGTTCGAAGATGGAAGTAGAACGACTGCCAGCGATAGTACGTGAATAATGCGAATACGCGACTACGATTACAATGTAATTAATAATTATAATATCGGTGTAAAATAGTGTAAAATACAAATCAGTTGAATGTTCATGTAACAGCGGCGAAGTGTGATAAAGGCAATAAGATACCCGTACCTTTTCATAACTATCTTTATCAACGTACACGACGCCCGCGAACTTCGACAACATGCTATTAATTCAGTTTTGAAATTTTTTATATCGGGAACAATAACCGTCGGGAAAAACGCATTCGGGAAAAAAGGTTTAGGATTTTCGGGTAAAATACCATTCGGGAATTTCGATTCGGGAAAATCAGCGGATACTGAAGGAAGCATTTATAAATTGCTCGTTTGTATTTTTCATTGAGTGGGTGTTGGAGAGAGGCAAGAAATAATTGAGATTTTCTGTGGTTTGTTGTATTTTGGGCATTTGATTACAATGAAGATCGTAAGTCTTCCATTGCACATGTTGTACAATGTTAAGGCCATTTCTTTGGAAATTGAATAAGAATGGGTGAAGTTCGTATATTCATTATATTACTTTATTCATTAAAATGTTCAAAATACAAATGTGGATACATATACATAGCCTTTAATTATTTTTCCAAATAATTAAAAACTATAAGTGATCCAGTAATTTATAATTACTGTGAAAAAATAAGTCTTGCTTAGAGACATCTATCAAACTAGGTGATAAGATGGTTCAATATTACATTAAAATATACAGTGATAGAAATAAACTACTTCCAGAAAAAATGTGTGCAAAATTTTAGACGAATGCCGAAAAGAAAGTTTATTGTTTCTTCTGTGGAATTTTATTTTTAAAAATTACAATCGATTCAGAAATTCTTGTCGTAAAATTGTTAGTTAATCAATATGTTTAAAAATATGTCAATGTAAAATTTGAAAGTCATACATACTACATATATAGGCGCAACTGAAATGTTTTGCATGGTGGGAGGAGTGATGCTGAACAAATTGATGTCAAATAGACTTATGTCGAGAAATGACATGAGTTTTTCGTGTGGCTTTTCGCCTTAGCCACGACAAAATTGTGCTTGTGAAGTTATAATATAATTATATATATTATAGTCTTATAGTCGTGAATATAATGGATATTTCGGTAAATGCAGTCATATAATATTAGAACACAAAGAGCTAAAAAACTAATCAAACACAATATATGTATATAAAACCAATAATAACATTTTTGAAGGTTCTCCAGTTGAGAATTGAGAGTTGACAATAATTATTGACAATTACATAGTTATTTATTAATACATTTTTATTTTCACTGTCCTTAAGAAATATGGTGTAACATCAAATAAATTGTATATCTTTTAATTACATAGTTGATATATTTATCTGTATTCTGTTAAGGCGCTAAATTATTTCAAGAAGACATAATATATTAAAACACCAACTGCAGTGTTATTCGCGTCGGTAAAACTTTGAAACCCAATTTCTTTGTAGAAAACCAAATTCTGCGCTGCGAATTTCACATTAAATATTATGCTTTTTCCTAAAATATAAAACATATTATATTGGCGGGTTGTGCCAATGACTGCTGCCAGACCGATGCGACGGAATAATCAGTACAACTCCCCCCAACCTCCCCCCCCCCCCCAATCAGAGCGTGCCGTGGAGTTAATTTCATTCGTGAAACGGTCCACTGCCGCTAATCAAGTTACACCGATTTTTTTTTACGTTTCCGAAAAACACTGACGTTTCGTTCAGCGTATAGACGACGGGATAAAAAACGTTTATTTTTTGTTCCTCGACGATACAATCATTGTTTGACCCATTGTACGGTAGGGTGAATCGCATTATGCACAAACAATGCGCCGACAATACAACCGTACAATATTATACTATATACACACACACATTATATATTGTATATACGTACGTGTACGCATACGGACAGTTGTAGTACGAGTGTACACCATGTGTGCCTAATAAAAAGTGCATTATCTGTTCGGATGAGTACGGCAAGTGCGGGTTCATCTGCTGCTTCTGCTAACACACGCCACACAAGGAGAACCCTATTTATTATTGGCCCCCGTCCGCGGTACGCAGCAGAAGCACAACCGGTAGTGCGGCGGTGGTGGCCAGCCAATTTTTTATTTCATTCCACTCCAGGGGAAAAAAATGATAAAATGGGGTGGCCGGTCCTATAAGCGTTTATATAACGTTGGCAATAGGTCAAAATACCGAATAATAATAGGTACTCCACAGTCCACAACATATTATAATGTTGTGTAATTGACGTAGGTACTCGTGATAACTTCGTCATCGACCTGCTAGCAGGGCGTATATTTCATTCAAATCGACAACAACTAACACGCGAATATTGGGTAGGTACTTTCAATACTGTGCACTGTGAATACAGTCACAACCGACGCCTTATATATGCTGTCCATGAGCAGTCTTTCGCACTGTAGGTATACCTAACGAATTTATTAACTGTCGAGAAAAGTGACTCAACCTTTCGTAGGAATTCCTAGGAAACCGTTAAATCATCAGTTGACAACTAAAACTTATATATAATATTTAACAACTGACTGAAATAGTGAGCAGATTACACGCAGAGTACTTGAGTTATATTACCAATTGTATTTAAAATTAATTTATCTTGACTGAAAGTTTATCGAAAATATCTTTATGTTATAAAGTAGGTGTTAGGGTATCATTATTATTATATATTATTATCATAGGCTCCGAGTGCGCAAAAATAAACATATTAATTATAAATTACTTCCTTATATGATTCGATCAGTGACTCAACTGAAAAATAAATTCAACGGTGAAAGGGGATAAATTGTCAAATATTTATATACATAAAAAATAACACGCTGAAAGCAAAAAAAAACAAGATTTAGAGATGTTGGGGGTCATAGTCATCCCTCTGGTAGCGCCACTGGATCATATTATAAAAAAATCTAACGCTTGCAAAATACTTTTAAACTATAATATTCGAAAGGGCTTTGGGTGAATTTCGGTGATAACGTGGCGAGTGGATTATCCTAGGACTCAGGTATAAACTGACATTTGAAACTAGTAACGGAACTGGACGTTTCCGGCCTGAGATGGGTCTCGTGAAGTCGTGATTATTCTCGCACCATGTGCAGTGGTCGGGGTGGTCGATAGGTCATCGCAGTCTTACACTCTTATACTAGAAAGCGACCACGCACGAGCTGATCCACTGGGAAATTGAAAAAGCAGTCGATTTTTGCCCGAGTTCGTTTTAAAAATTAAACACAAATCAATTGTTTCCGATACCACGGGCGTATCTGCTGCCCTTCGAAAATACCAACTAAAATTGTATTTGTCGACCGTGAAAGATTAAACCACCGCGAGGTTTGTGTGCCCACGATTATTTCTATAATGTATTGTTTATTTACTGCGTGCCATATATATATATATAAACAACTCAAAAGGAAAAGAAGATTAAAGACAATTCCAAAACCTTTCATTTGTTAGGCAAACATGTGATTCAACTACTGCAATAGCCTAACAGTATAGTTATAATTGATATTTATTTTATTTGCATATAAATCGAATGTTATGATACAGATATAATATCAAATATTCTACGTAGAATGTAGATAATTCTGAATTCTCTGAGTCTCCACGCATAACCGCATAACGTACTGAAGTAAAATATAATAATTATTATTTATGTACCATTATATAGATATAAAGTATCTGATAAATAAATAAATTCAATAAGTTTGAGAAGGGAAAATGTAACAATATAAGCTGTTAAAATAACTGAGTTTAAATTTTAAGTTTAAAGTCTTAATATATAGGTACTGTAAGTCGTATTATACATTCGACTCACTTTAATTAATTTTTGGGAATTATGTATCCTTTAAAATACTTTTAAAATGTCCATGAAGTATTAAGCATACTGGAAATAATTAAAAAAAAAAAAACAAGCTTGACTTAAAAATAGCCAATAAGCACAACACTTAAAAATAGTACCTATCATCTATGTAATTAAATTTAACAGTAACACTAGTAAGACCAATATTATTTAGCAAAATCATAAACCTATTCATTTGATAACGTATATTATACGTTTTATCATTATTATAAGTTAACAATATCAAATAAAACCACAAACATTTTAATTATAATAATAGTTTAAAATCAAAGTACGCAAATTCAATAATTATAATAATGGGGATATATTGTAAGAACTATAGGCACCTATTGGTATACGTAAGGTATACTTAATAGGTACGCAATACTTGGTTTGATATTTATAAAGTAAATAATATCAATATTATTATTTATTAATAATCATAATATTGGACATTTTTCACTTAGGTACGTCTTAAAATATAATCACTAATAGGTGTTATACGTAAATTATACTTCCACAGTATAAATGTATAGTTAAAACCAAGCTCATAAATAGTTTATAATTCGTTCTTGTTTATATAATATGTAAATACTGTATTCTTAAAAATGTTTAACCTTAAATTTCTTGTATGCCATTGGCCATAGACGCCGAGGCTTATTTATTTAAATAATAAAAATAAAAGTATAAATTAAGTATAAATTACCTATGCAATTTGCTAAATGTTATCGATTAACATATTTTCAAAAACATTTGATATTTTTCTGCAAAAGGGAATTAAATATTAACTTACTTATTTGTTTTTCGGAAAAATAATTTAAATCTCAGATTATACTGTATTCCAAAATACAATTTACCATAAATAATAAACCTATAAAACCAACGATTTAATGTTATGTATACATATATTGTACTCGTATATACACAATACACATAATTCAATACGTTATATGATTTTTTTTTTACATTTCGTTTGTTCAAAATGACTTTTGAACTTTTGAATAATTTTTGCATGTTACTCGTATGATGATTTCTCCGATGTATACATCCTGTCGAAAAATGTGTGCGTTTGTAGGCATTTTACTCCACACGAACTTTTTAGGTGCAATTTATTTGGTAAGTCGATTACATTTCAAAGGATAAGAGCAGAGACAATAATATAATATAACGACAACACATCATAATGTGCTCTGTGGTCATTTGACCATTAAATTCCTCCACCACGTCAAATATAATATATAATAATATAATATCGAGTTGCGAATTATAATCAGTATGGCTTATTATACCTATACTTGCTAAAGTTGGATAATCATGCGATGTACATCGTTTGTACATATTGACAAATACTGCACTATAAGATCGGTCTATACAGCTGTAATAACATAATCGTAGTTACAGCATCAACGTTAGATTTATGTATCAACAGAATAATTGCGCTCACTGAGAGAGTAATATTCTCTAGATTAAACTGCAGATTACCGACTGACCGTTATTAATGATTAATAGAATTAATATAGTACATATTATTATTATTATAGGGTTCTGTGTAATAAATACGCAAATAATGTTGGCACTGTCGTTGTATAAACCAACAACCGACATGCATTATACTTATAATATATATTAGGCATTATATAGGCATAACTTGTAATGTGGCCGAATCGGCTGAAATTATGTTATTATTCCAACGCTCCTCTTGTGCGATATAATAATACGTATTGCTGTGCATCAAAATATATAGCCTATAATATAATATATAGGTAAATGTATTAATCGATTTAAAGTGATATACAACGAATACATTTTAAGCGCACGTCGAATGTGATCATTGTTATTGTGGCTATTAACGCTGATTAATTAGTAGGTACATAGCCGTTTAGAGGTACCTACCTAAAGGCCCACATGTGAAATTATTATAATTTATATCATATTATATACGTCCATATATAATAGAATGTATATATAGAATTTTTATTTCATTACCTATCTTAAGGCTTGTTATTTTATTCATATCAGTTCAAACTTAAATGTTATAAGAACAATTAACAATGTAGGGGGGTAGCAGTATAGATAAAGTTTGTTAAAGTATTTTTAAATTCTACGATTTTTTTTTTTTTTTTTTTGAGGTATTTTTGATGGACGATGGTTTTGATTATACGGTATAAAACACAAAAACATTAAGTTCTACGCTGATTTTCTAAAACCCAGTTTCAAGCTATATAATCTAAATGATTTTTTTTCGTACAATGACATTCGAAGATGATATTTTTTTTTGTTAAAAATTGTAAAATAAATAATATTTTATAAATACTAAGTTATATTGCATCCATTGGTCAATACTTTAAATATTAAATGTAACGTGTTAGATATAAATCAACATATTAAAAAATATGTTAAGATTCAGTTTATTGTAACAGTTTTCCTAAGGATTTCAGCTATGCGAAATAAATTCGAACGTCATTAACCATAGTTATTATGATGCGTTTTTTTAAATAAACTGCAGCTTTATTTATTTTTGAATGTCTCACTGAAGTTGAATTACAACGTTCACTTTTCAGTCGATTGAAGAATACTCGTAAAATTTACATAGTCTGATTTTACTGCTACCCTAAACAGTGTTTTTAAAAAATAAATATTTTTCACTTTAAACTAATAGTGACCCCAAGCGAGAATCAAAATATAGTATTATAATTTGACAAATAAATAACGCGTATAGGATTTCTCGCGAATGACAAAAAAATAAGCTAATAAAGCTATAGATTAAAATATGGGATGACGGAAAACTATAGGTAGCAGTGGTGGACATTTTGGAAATTAATGAAGGTCTGAAAACCCATGAAAAAAATTTTTATGAAAAATTATGGGCGGCCGGCAGCAGCATTTGTAGCAACGATGACAGCCACGGAAATGGTGAATGGGTCGCGAAGGTAGATTATAATATCGGCTGCAGCGATGGCGGCGTTGAGGGTAAATGTTTGGCCGGTGCCAAGTTAGCGCCTTTACTATGACAAATAGCCGCAAAGTGACCATCTAGCCTGGGCGTTGGGGCTGTATTTTTATTAGTGACAGACTTAATTAGGGTCTCGGACCTGTCCTGAATAATTAAGAAGGATATTATTATACCGGATTTCCTTAGTTCCCAGCGGGCGACCCCACCCCCGCCCAAGCCGACTGTTCACCGGCGGTGTAACCTCCGCTTCCACCACCCTCTGGTCAGCGACACGGGCTGCCGCGTTAATAGCTCCATATAATGTCTGCAAGGGCAAATATAGTATATATGCATATTGTATGCGACAATGACTTTTTCGTTTTGTTGTTGTTGTTTTTTTTTTGTTTTTTTAATCTATTTTTTTCCCATCCACTCCGCTTTATTTGCACACCCTTAATGTCCCAGCTGGGAAATAACTGACAGTGTTATTAAACAATGCGTATCATTATATTTCCATAATAACGAAATGTGTTTATATATATATATATATATATATATATATATATATATATACACTACCTAATACCTTTATATATATGTATGTGTGTGTGTGCGAATTTACATTAGAAAGTTACCACTTGCATTTGCTAAAAGTTTTCAACGGGTCAAATAGAACCCGCTGCTTTGACAAACACACATACCTATACTGGCATTATATTATGCGTATTCAGGTCTTCACTATGGAGCCATATAGTATAATATTTTACTACCTACCTATAAGATTTGTTAACAGTACTCACCGCTGTGCGGCTCCTATTTCTACAGATAGTACCTAAACAAACCAGAAGAAAAATGTATGTGCTATGACCCGGACTCGACTGTTGGGCAGGTCTTTGACGGTGAGATTAGACGACTGCTATAAAAGTCAAGAATCCCACTCTGCGTACGATACGAACCTTATTTTTCTCGTTGAAAAGAATAATATTTCTAGGAGAAAAAAAGACTCCAACAAAATTTTACTTACTAGTTATCAGCACTGTCAAGTTTTTATATCGTAAAAGACTTCACTTAGGTGAAATCCTTATTATGTGATTAAACCCTCTTCTCTTCGTGCCCCCATTTCATCGTAGAGGACGTGGTGGCAGGTAGCACAGTTCCGAACATTATGTCATATATTATTTAATAATATTATTATTTTACTTGAACAGTTGGTGTATCAACGTATAAAATCGCTGAATCGTTTTAGGCAGAAAAACAATATTATTTAATCGGCGGCAGACTAGACGGTGTACTATGTATCTACCATATTCTAAATGAAAGGATGGATCACATACAAAAATCATTCACCATATAATATGCCACGAAATGCATGCGTAGACGGAAAAGTCACGTTCATGTGCAGCAAAGTACAGAAGACGATTTCAATGACGGAGCAGGACAGAGATGTATAGTGTATACCCTGCACACGAAAGTGAACCATTCCGCAATGTGTATATGAGCGAGGGTATATTATGTACAATTTGGTTGGATGAAATAAGGGTGATAGAGAAAAAAAGATAGAGAGTGAGTGAGAAATAGTGAGAGAAGGAAAGGGAGACAGGGGAGAGAGATGGTGAAAAACATATCGTTGGAGGAAGAGAGGAAAAAAATAGTAAGTCATCATTTGTTTGATTGTTGTGGTTTTTAATGTACGAAAACGGCCGGCGAGGGAACGCACACGCCGCCCTTGTATATGGCTCCCGTGCCTCGTTATCCTCGCATTATTATACATTTATACGGTCAAATCGAATTACGTACGGGAGAATATTATTATTATATACAAGTGAAATAAATGGATCGTAAAATACGTATAATTCAACACGCACGGCAGCAGTTCAGTTCGGTTTTGCCGGTTTCGTAATCGTCGTTAGAACAAAAACGCGCGATGTACAATAATTTGTATTGTAATGGCAGTGTAGTATATAATCATTAATCGCATAACCAGTTGTAACTTGTAATACATTATATTATTATTATTATTATGCGTGCATTTCGTACGCAACTGTTGTGCTATGGCGACGCCCTTTCGTCAAGGGGACACACTGGCACTGTCATACTTATTATATTATAATAAAAGTTTATATTTTCTATAGATTAACAGTCACTGTTAAGTCCATCATTATTGTACTATATAAGTATTGCGTGATTGTATTTTATTGTTTACGATGAAAGCACTATATAATTTTGTAAAACGTCACGATAGAGATGTTGAAAACAATACTTTTGGGTGTTTTAAAGTGGTTAGGTATTTGTACTTCCACTCTATATATATTTTATTTACCTAAATATATCTGATTGCTCATATTCGGGTATTTGTAAAAACAACTTGAACAAATATACAAAATGTAAGTTGTTTAATACCTTAGTTTTATAACTTATACCATTGATTAAATATAGGTACATCTAATCAATGCTAATCCATTAATATATGTCTTAATTTACATCTACTTTTGTTACGGATCAAACACTAATAAAAAGATATTTTTTAAGACCACCAAAATAACGGTGCATCAGACACGCAGAACATAACAAATACGACTACAATAGTTGTCAAGGAAGCTTCAACATTATGACAGCAGAAAACCACAACAGACAGGTTATAATGATAACAGAAAGATGTGGTGTAATCTTGTCATAACGCTTAAATCACGACCAATCAGCGATGAAGACCGCCAGTCGAGGGAGTATAAAATATATAGGTACATATCCCAAGATAAGTCAGTCTTCATTAAATTTTCAAATAGTCAAAACATTCAACACACCGAACAGTAACAAGACTTCGAAGAACCGAAGATCAGCCAAGCCAAGCCGAAACCTCGTCACCCCACGGCGATCAAGCACGAGTAGCATGGATCATCGACGATTTTTGAACCACGGAGAGCCTGCAAAATATCCCCAATCAGTGACGTAGCTACACAGTATTTAATACCGAGTCGACGCCGATCATTGCCGTACGACGAGACCGTCTCACGACAAATGCACCAACCGGTGGTAACGTTATCATTAGTCATACCGCTTGAAGCCATCGGCCCGACACACATAAAGTCTATCAAGTCACATAGGCGTGCGCACAGGGCGTGCCGGGCGTGCCTAGGCACGCCCCGAGATTTTTCAAGGGCCAAAGCGCCCTATGTTTCAAACATGCTTCTTATCAGTACAGGAAAACTGGGGTATCACCAGGTCATCCTTATCCATGACAACAATACATAAAAAAAATATGGTTCAATATTTTTAACTTTTGAAAGGGCTACACTGCAAATCCCGTCCGCGAAGCGGTTTCAACATTATACTATAAGGTATAAGTACTATGAGGTATCTTTATCCGTGATTACAACTGAATTACATGAATTGAGATAATTCAATTATCAATTGCCTACTTAAGTTATTTATAGAATATGATAAACAAATAAAAACAACCATAGAATATTAGAAATTATAATCACTATCGTCAAAACAAAAATATAATATTCCAAGACTGTTGTCACGAACTCACGACTCGTGTAGTAATTACTGACATCTAATACTCATTCGTATTTTTGCCTTTTGCGTTAACCTTAATGTTAACAGTTGAAAGCTAAACTTCCTTAGTGTCCAAAGTTATTATTTAATTAAATATTACATAATATTTAAATAAAAACCCATTACCTAGTTATTGTTTTCTTAGTGTGCATAGTGTAATACTTTAAACATTAAAAATGAAATCAAATAAAAGAGCCGGTCAGCAAATAACAGATTAGCTCAGTACTTCAATCACCAAAACTAAATCTTTTGTTGGCAATTGATAATGTACGGTCTTTAACATTAAATCTTAAAAGTATGAGAAATGAAAATAAAGAATTTGAAAATATTTTTTGAACAAGCAGTTGCTTTATGTAAAAAACATGGAATAATTGTTCCAGACGTTATTCGTAGAAAAGTATCAACTCAAATAGATAACAAATCTAAATCTCAATTTTTTTTTAAAAATAAATTAGATGAAATGAAGATATCGGTTTATTATGAACTACTTGATGATTTATTATCGGCAATGGATTTAAGATTCAATCAAGAAACTTTAAGCTTAATTGAAGCTATTGCTAGTCTGCTACACATGGAAATAAAACCTGAAATGATTGATATTTTGGCTAAGTTCTCAAATACATCAAGTACAGATCTAAAAACTGAAATAAACCTTTTAAAACATTTGCCAAAATCTGATAAACCTAATGGTACATCTAGTGAGTCCATTTATTTGTGGCTTGATTGGCTGAAAACTAACAATAGTATTTCTACCTACAGTTGTTTTTATAAAACCTTACAATTGTTTACTATTATACCAGTCACTAGTTGTACATGCGAACGAGTCTTTTCCAAAATGACAATTGTAAAATCAAAACTTAGAAGTACGATGAAACAGGAACGATTAGATTCGTTACTTTTACTATTCACCGAACAAGAGTTGACAAGTGGGATAAACTTGGATTCTGTCATCGATGAGTTCAATACCTTAGAAAATAGACGTATGAATCTGTAAATATTATATACTAACCAGTAACCAATAATAATTAATAAATAAGTTATAATATAATCTATGTGTGTATAATGTATTATTCAAATTTTCCACGGGCACGCCCCGAACTTAAACTCTGCGCACGCCTATGTCAAGTCACCACTTCGGCAAAACGTCAACGCGTCGACTGGACACCACGGCTAGCCAGGCACGCCGTTAGCTTCAAGACCGTCCGTTCAACAAAATCGGCATCGCCGGACAAGCCATCCGACGAGAGAACCAAAATCGCCCTTTTCAGGCCGCGACCATTTACAACACCTCCAGCGTGACTGCAAAGGTGACGCTCAGCACCCGATCAAGTTCCTTGGACCGGACGCCACTTGCAACAAGCGGGCCTGGTGTGCAATAGCTCGACCCCCCTTTTTGTATTATATAATTATTCAATAAGGAAAACATACCCACTGTGTATGGGGACTCTTGGTTCGTCGGTGCTGCTTAACTTGTATATATATATGTATAATGTATATATATAATTAATCTATATAGAAATAAAACCAACTAGGGATGGGAATTTCAACTCACTTTAGTGAGTCAAATCATTCAACTCAGTTCAGTTTAATGAACTGAATCAGTGAGTCGACTCTCTTATCAACTCTCAACTCTCACATATTCGATGATTCGTTCACGATTCAAGGGTACGGTCAACTAGTTAAATCCTCCGTGAGTTGTGATTCCTGTGCCCTGCTGCCCTGGTAGTTGTTTCCTCCCACTTGTTTGAGCTGTTGCTTTTGTATAACATACAAATTGATTTTATTTTTATTATTATTTTATATTGATTTTTATTATCTTATGACTTAAATCGTGATAACTGATAAGTAGTATTGTTCGCAGAAATGTGATTATAAAAATATAAACCACAGATAACTATTATTATCTGTGTTATAAACTCAACTCGCGGAACAATTCACAGTTCACAAATAAATTCATATCGAATTGTTTATTCCGACTCGATTTTGAATTGTCGAACTTTGGTTGGTAAAACTGAGTTACCGAGTTGTCGAATCTCGAAACACTGATTCGAATCGTTCAGCTCATCTGAAAGAGTCGACTCACTGAGCCGACTAACTCATGAACTACACATCTCTAAAACCAACAATTTCATTTACTAAATCAAATCGGGTTATTATTTCAAGAGACGGTGCGCGTCCATATAACGTGCACCGCCGTATCACTTTATAGCCTACCTTATAAGCAATAGATAACTACATAAGAAAAGTATCAAGAACAATATTTTTTATAATATGATACTAAGCTGACCTATGTTGTGATGTAAATATTATATTGCGTAAAATATAATATATCAAATCATACTCATAATAACCGTTTTAAGCACAATATCGATATGATAAGTTATCATGAATTACCTATAACTAATCTAGTTTATTCCGTACCATATTAAGTATTCATAAATGTTTGTATTGAATATTAAATTAATTCCCTTACTACTTTTATAGTACGTATCATGTAGTTCAGGTAAATTTCGTCGTTTCGGTAGGGTAATTAGACATTATTGTTATAACATTACGATTTATTTATTATCATTGTTATATATAAACGTTTTAAAGATCACTGCATACGTGTTTTTAATATAAAATGTATTGGTTATCCTCCACAGTTATCATTTATAGTATATATACCTACTGTATATTATCTATTATTCGTTATTCATATCTATATAGTTATTACTTATTAGTAACACTACTTAGAGGATGTCAGCGCAATATTTATATACATATTAAGGATCTCCCATCAGACCCACATACACATAACATAGATAAATGTTTTTAAGTAAGTTTAGAGAAAAATCACTGTTATTATTTATTACAACACTTATAGAGGATAATAATTTTTGAGGATTTGACATTGTGATTTTATATTTCATCATTAATTGAATTTATATTTAACATTTAAGTTTAAATTGTTTTTGTAAACTTAAATGAATATAAGTTAAACTGTTTTGTGACTTTATTTATACAAACAATAATATATCATCAGATCCTTGAAAATATTATTCTACACTAAGATTACTCAAAATTATATTTGAAAGTATAATTATTTTCGTGAATGTTTTTCGTCTATGTTTTGAGTGGGCCTGAGAGAGAAAATAGTAAAAATACACAATGCACAATCGGCTGCATACAAATTGCGTCCCGCGGCAAAAATTCCTTCCGAATTGCGTCCCGGGTGTTTTTTGAGGTCATACTAATTGCGTCCCGGGTTTTTTTGGTGGTCATACTAATTGCGTCCCGAATTAAATAAAACAATATTTCCCTTCCCATTTTTATGCAGACTTAGGACTGTCTGTAGTAATAGTTACTACTACATGTAGGTTAAAAATATTGTTTTTGTTTAATATATTAACAACACCACCGTTCTAAATTATTTTTTAAGTACTTGTAGAAGCGAAATCTGTACACAACAATCACAAATAAATTGGTTTTCGCTAAACATAGTTTTAATTTCACTCGCCATAAATATTAAAAGCTAAAAACTTGGTTTAAAAAAAATGAAACGTGTGAATAAGTGAACGGTTTACACTGCACTGCGACAATAATTATTGTGTTTGTCTACAGAACGTAACTCACTATAAAATGATCAAAGTTTTAACATAGTCGTTTTTATTAAATCTATAATAAATTGACAATAACCAATAATTTCGCTTTTTAAGATATTACAGGTAATAGGGACGCAATTCAGACGTGCTCAAGAAAAATCCGGGACGCAATTAGTATTATACCTTTTTATACGGGACGCAATTCGTAAGCAGCGGCACAATCATCATCTTTACTTAGATACATCGTAAGTGTGTATAATACTTGTATCATAGGTATTGATTAATATTTTAAATTCGAACTTTCACTTCCGCACAGCCATTAGCTTGGAGATTACGAACATTTGCTATTATTATTGTAGTCTTTTTGTTAATTTGAAATTTGAATTAATAAAAATTATAACTTATCAATATAAATTGTTATTGTTATTGTTATATTTTATTATTTATACACGACACAAATAGGTACTATATATATATATATATATATGCATACACTTGTAAGTTATATTAAAGGATTAAGTTATTAATGTATATGAATCAGAATAACTCGAAGAAATCTAATTTTATTGTCTTTGAGTGTGTGTTGAAATTCGAGGCACTCACGGTTCACGATTATATAATCAGAGTTACATGTTTTTATGGAAATACTTATTATTTTATGATATTAAGCTGCGATATGACATCACGTATTTACGTTCGCAAAATGGATTTTCTATTTTCCATACACTCATCATGTTCCAAACCTAAATTTTAATTTGGCATTTTTATACATTATAGTGTAATACGCGTATACCTACTTATCCTACTTATATAATGTTGTGTTCGGCTGATATAATATTTAAAACAGAACTTTATAACCTGAAGGTAATATTAGATGAGAGCAAGGATGAGATAAATGTAATGGTAGATTTTTACGATATAGGTAGTCATGTCCATAAAAAATTATTCATCAAACAAATGTCAATGTTATATTTATTATGTTATGGTAATAATATAATTTAAGCCTATTACAATTGGTAGGTATTATGTTGTGACCGATTATTCTTTGTACGACAACATCACGTTACAAAACAGTCAAATAATTTTTCTTATGGAAATTAAAAACTACTTCATTCAATCTAATGAATTTAAATTATAAAAGATTATATAAAATATAATAAGATGTACCCCAAGAGTATTGGTCCTTTTAAAATAAATATATTAAAAGTAGATTACTATAATTTATAAAGTATATAAATATAATAACTAGGTAATGATCATTTTTTATTTCTTTTTATTAATTTAATAATAAGTAAAATATACAACTGTAGAACCACGGAAAATTATTTTATCAAAAATTATGATTAATAATCTTTATGTTTTTATTTTTTTATTTAGCAGTTTCTGTTAGAAATTTTCTAGAATTTCAATTTAATATGATAAATTTATTTTTAGAAATGGTAAATCTCTATACCTATAGATCTATGACTTATTTTTTTCTATTTGTTGTATCCTTTTGGGAACATTATCTGGTAGAAATCTGAAATATTTATGTAAAAACATAATATTTTTTCCTTCTTACTATGTTTTGGGATTTCCCGAAAGAGGTTATCTACTTAACCTGTAGACCACTGGAGACTATTTCAATACTACAAAATAGTTTCTATTGGTATAGCTGACATATACACACACATACATAAAATATCTGTATATATATTCAATTTGCTGATTGTAATCTGTAAATACTAAAATACAATTTTTTTTAATTAGTTAGAGGATACAAGATGATTTTTTACTGATAATTATTACTTAATATTATTATATTACTGACAAATATTTTAAAATTACGAATTTTAATAAAACTTTAAATCTTATCAACCGAAAGCTGATTCGAAGCAGAACTAGTTTTACTTACGTACCAACTTCACTTGAGAATAAATATTCTATACTGTATCATTATACCTTGGTTAATATGTGTAGGTACGTCACTTTACGGGAAAATCAACATCGCTGTGTGAACTGATTCGACTGAGATAGACTATCCTCATGTGGTGGAATGGTTAAGGTATTATAGGTATTAGATATATTTTTAATCATGGTTCAAACTACTCTCTACATTTTTCTGATATCTCTAAGAAAAATCTCTGAAACACTCCTTAAAATTGGTCGAGTTGGATTTAAATTTACAAGTCCTTAATAATTGACATTTGAATAACAAACAATAATCTTACCATAATTTTCTTTCATTAAAAAAAAAAAAAAACCTATACCAAATTTAATTCATGTGTGAGCTACCCTATAGGGGTTGAAAAAAGAAGTTAAAATGTTACGCACTTGTAAGACGGAGACAACACATGCGGGTGTAGCGTCCTCTTAATGTGGTTTTGGATCGGATAGAGTGCATATATGAGGATACTCTGACCTCTTGATGTTGAGATAAACATCATTACTAACTTTTTATAAGAACGCACTTAAAATAATAACTAACGAAAAAAGTATAAAATTTTAATATTAAAACATATAATAAAGAAAGGTGAATGGCGATTGAATAAAAACGATTGCTTTTATTTCTGGAAAATTTACATTTAACAAAACGTATTGTAGCTGTGATATCACAAGATCAGTTACTAAGTCTTCGTATATGACTATGGTCGGTTCGTACTATTTTTGGATTACGTGATTCACCTATTTTTTACTCGTATTTCTCGTAACCAATCGCTTTTTCTCATAAACGTGTATCTCTCAAATCATCGAAAGATCCTCACACGTACACGCGTGTGGGTCGGCTGTGGCTCTATGCTCTCGTCATAGTGTACACGAAAGCGGTGTATGACGGTGGATATAGAAAACGATATGAAGCAAAGAGCGTGTGGTGGAAGAGTTTATAGTAGAAGGAGAGGTCCACACGCACACACACACACACACACACTACGCACTACACATAGTGCAGCACGTTATGCGGACAACGAATTATTGCTCTTGTCACGGCCTGTTCATTTGTAGATGGAGTTTTTATTCCCACGGGATACGGCCCAATCACGAACGGAGAAAATTGCTTATCTGTGTACACACACATATACACGTGCCACACTCTCACTCTCACACACACACACACACACACACATTATATATATATGTACGTTTGCAGCCCACCGAACCGATACGGAGGCAGCGGTGGCACACAGTATCGGTGGCTGCAGCTTTGGAAGTGTAGCAGCGGTGGTCGGAGGATGATGGGGGGAGAGAAGCAGGACGCAAGGACTTACATGCAGCAAGAGTATAATAGTCATATCGCCCGCCTCTTCCACCACGATTATACGTCGTACGAAGGTATACTACTGCCGGAAACTGTGTCCCCGCACACGCACGAGCTTATAATACGTAGGTATATATATGGATCCCGATTTTCAATCCGTAAACGTTCTCGTCTTCCAGATACTGTTCCGCATATATATACAAAATGTTTGTCTCTCGATCGCTTGTGCGGAAGTACAGGTTGTAGAGGTCGAAGAAAACGTGTCAAATGACATTCGTGTCTGTTTGAGGGACTAATAGGCAAGAGTTTTTTTTTTTTTTTTAGGAAAGAGGCTAAGAGACTGACTGTCATAACGCACATTGACAGAAGGGAATGTAGTATAAAAAAAGACCAGGAAAAACTAAATAAGATTAAAGTGATTGATTTTGAAGAATTTGAAACGAAACTATGTTAGTTTAAATTTTCAAAATATATGGAAAAATGTTAATTGTTATAGTTACTAAAAAAAAATTTGTTCAATAATATTCTAATCAAGGTATACATAAGGAATAGTTAATGTAATATCACTAATATGAAATATGAAAAAGTAATTATATTTTTTATACACATAGTATTAACATCAGACTTAGTAGATAAATAGAAACTTATAAAATTGTAAACGATATATTATTATTTTTACTATTGATAAATGGTGCATACTATTGCATAAAATAAAATGCATTTTATTTTTTATTTTTACACTATTAATTTATTATATATTGAGTATGAATATTATACGTCTACTCATTTACCAATAATAGTACCTATTTACTTACCTAGTAAAGTAATAAGCAGTAATAAATAATAATCTAACTATTATTTCACCTATTTACACATTTATATGTTCGAAGCCCAGTCTTTGAATGATTTTCTATTATCACTTATACTATACTATAATATTATTATAACTAGATTATGCTTTACTGTCGCGCTGTCTAACCATACATATTTGAACTATCAGATTATTTATTCTTCACTTTGAAATAATAATTAAACAATCGATAGGTACAATCAGTGGTTGACTTGGGGGGACTGAGTTACTCAACTAACTTTTTAGATACGTTAGCGTACCCCTACTTCTTTTTTAAAGGGGAACGCATGGGACGGATTGTTATGTAAACTTTTAACCCCTCACCGCCATGATTATGTAAGTTTTATTAAAATACTAGGGACGCTACATTTTAAAAGTAGCTAGAGTACCTCTACTACTTTATATCCAAGTCAACTACTGGATACAATTTCGGTGGTTGGTATATCGCAGATATAAATGCTTTGATGAATTGCAATCGAACAATATTCATAATATGACGATTAGTTCTGATTTTAGCACGCAGTTTTGGTTTAATGAAAGTTAAATTTGCAATATCAAATAATAACATGTATTATGTAAATTGTGTATGTGTATATATATATATATGACGTTCAAATTCTGCAAAACCCGTTATCTAAATCGAATTGATAATTTATTTACAATAGTGACAGTTCGTAGATTAAAAAATAAAACCAAGGCAGTCATAAATTACATTTAATATAAAAATTATTATTATTATGGCATTGTTGTGTTTATTGTACAAAAATATAATATACAAAATATCCTAAAATATTATATTATATCGTAATAGTTGAGACAAACAGCATTTTATCAACATAAAAAAATATAAAAAGTTGCGCGATGCCACCACAAACAATTATAATAAAACCAGCTCTTGCAAATAGTAATAATAATAATCTTATATGTGTGCGGTGTCGGTATATAATAATAAAGTTATCGTCAGACGGTTACTCGAGCTTAACCCAACGGCCGTGTTATTCCAGACATTTCACAGTTTACCAAGTCATTTAAAATGTTTATGCTTTTAGTGTTATGAAAAGTTAAAGATTATAATAAATAATCATAAAACCCGTTATCTCATAGGTAGCCAGGTAGATACTTGTGTAAATATGTAGGTACATCTGTCCTCTTACAATATGTTACGGAATACTTTTTTAGCCGATAATCCAATAGCAATTATTGATTACCTTCAGTTTAATGATGCATTATTGTTTTTAATTATTGATGAAAACCGTAATAAATAAGGAATATTATTTTGAACTTTTTTTTTTTTGTTATGTTTAATTTCTTAGACATGAGATAAAGACACGCAAAATTTATCAATTCTGCTACTGATTTGAAATTAATGAAACGCAAGCAATAAAAATGATTTTTTAAAATTAAACCAGTAGATAAAAATTTTAATATTATCACCTTTTATTTTTAATATTTTCATAACCTATAGGCCTCGGTGGAAAAAAGTTTGTTCATCCACCACTTATACTACAAACTATTTCAATAATATTTTTTACGCTTCGTCAAAAAATTATAGTTTACATTTTATACTTTATAACACATATTATATAAGTACCAGCATTTAATATTTAAATGCACCAAAACACAAACTTATATTTCATTTATAGGTAATTAACTATCTAGAGTGGTGGATTCAGAGAAGGGGCCCAGGGGCACGTTCCCACTATTAATTTTCTATCGATGATTTTTTTTTATGTAACTGCGTGTATCATATAAATAAAAAAATTAGTTAATCCAAATAATGCTACCAGCTATTAATTATTATAAACATTATTTGCATTCAAATTGTTAAACCGGATTTATAGCTTTAATATCTTATCGATGCCTATTTATAATAAATTATGATTTATAAACATTAGTTATTAATTAAAATTAAAATTATAGACTTTATATGTGCCCTCCCCCATATAAATATATTATGTATAAATATATATTTATAGCCCCTGATTACCTATCTTGAAAATAAAATAAATGATTTAAACTTAATATTTTTACCAATTATTTATATAACAATTTTCAATAAACTTAAATTGTTTTTAGCTATTTATGGCTTTGATAACATTTTTCAAGTTGTATAATTATTTTACGGTTATTATCAATAAAAAAATTAAAAAACATTTTATTATTGCATTATAATATTGTGCATTATTTTTGTTCATAATATTCTGTATACAGCTGATTATATTGAACATAATACAATATTAATATTGTAACTAACTTATCAAATTTACTACTCATTTTTAATATGTTAAAATCATACCAGATTAATAATATTCCATTTCTTAACAACTTTTACTGTTTTAGTGTAGGCATATGCAAATAATATCTATTTAATAATAATTAATAACTAATGAGTATACTACTGTCCATATCTGTTGAGTACTTCATTAATAAGGGTTGTCATAGAGTTAACAACATTACAAGGATAAATGATAATCACATAGTTACGAATCAACCGGAATCACCAAGGATGAAATATGTGGAGATAAAGGATATTTCAATGGAAACCTGGAATGAAGATCGCTGTATAGGGCCGAACAAAGTTATTATGAGTCTCAAATGATATCAACTGAATCTAACTGCAATTGAAAAAACAATATTACCAGGGAAATGAAACCTAAAAATCAAATAATTGGACCTACTTTGTTGATTAGTACATGGGTCACTAAATGTCATTTGAAGAGTATTTTTTGCGTGTTTATATATATTTAATACTGCTTTATCAAGAAAACTAACAGAAATTATTTAACTGTTATAGAATTAGATTTTATTTAATACAGTTTATACATTAATATTATTGAATAAAACAATTAAAACTAAAATGCGAAAAAAATCTTTTTTAATTTTGACTTGATGAATCTTAAAAATACCTATAAAGTGTAAGTTTTGTCAAAAATCAATTAAACTAGTTAATTGTATTACCCTTACTACTTTATAGCAAAACTTATTTATTACTGCATGTATATCTGATATAAGTTGAGAATGAAGTCAAAGGAGTCGATTTCACTGTGGAAACCATAGATTTTATATTAATGTTACAGGCAATTTATGGATCACACAATAAATAAGTACATTTATTTATACATTTTGAGTAGGCGGGTCGTCTTTATGGCTCTAGAGTAAGATAAATGACAGCAATGATAACATCTTTCTGCACTTTAGCGCATCACTCGTTACCGAAGAGAGCTCACGTTGAATATTATGTATCTTCAGTGTGTCACTGTTACTACAATTGGGCGACCGCAGTGATCACGAACTTATATGAAATTGCGACCCCCTCCCCGATTTATGTATACAAATACCCAAATTAAATTTACAAATAAATAATAATTCGCTATTAATTTTCCAATTTTTTAACTATTATTTTGAAAAATTTTGTACTCTCTTTGGATCAAGATTCAGATGCAGTATTACAATTATGAAATGAACACCAAATTATACTCCGGCTCTATACGGTTTCAGCAGAATGATACTGAGATACTGAAGTAGGTCGTAGAAATACGTCATAGAAACACTGCAGTAATAATATCACTGAACGAAAACTCTACCAGTACCCATGTTCGAAGAATTTTTTTGTTGAATTAACAAATTATTTATTGGTAATCTGTCAGTAAAATAGATTTTATTCTGTATTCTAACAAAAACGTTTTACTGGCATTTCGTATTTTTTTTCACGAAAATTAAGTTCGTAAATAGTTTGTTACTAGTTTTTTACAATAAGATATTAATTTTTACAAACTCTGTTGAATCTATAAGGTATACTATGTATTTGCAACTTTGTAAGTTACTGGCAAAATCTTCTCAGCAATTTCAAAAAAATATATTATTATGTAGGTATATTGAAAAATATTGAAAATAAAATTTAAAAAATCAATTCTGAATACATTTTGAGAGGAACCTATCTATGAGTTATAAATTTAAATGTATATATGTATAGTTGTATATTTAAACAAGGTTAAATCTTAAAATTTACGAAATACCGACTGACTACTGAGTCGATGACGAGAAAAATGTAATAAAAATAAAATAAAATAATGCAAAATAATAATCTGACAATAAATTTTACTTAAAGAACCATAAAGATATATTAAGAACATAAATTATTTTTATTTAACTGTGAACTAAAATATTTTGTATTTATAAAAAAAAATTTTTTTTGTTCTGAAAATACGCGAATAACGATATTCCCACGGGCGAATACAAAACAAAATTAATAAAGCCAAATATCACAACTGATGTGTGTTTCGGTACCTAGGGAATGTGCTGTAAGAACATATATTCAATGCATAAATAATAGTTTATTGATAAAATACTTTATGATTAATGAAATATAATCACAACAAAAGTACAAAAATACCCAAGAGATATACGCTTTTATTTACAGTAGGTAGGTAAAGGCAATATATTTAACGTAAGTTCCAGACATTATATGGTATACATGCAGGTCTGGGGCACTGTCAAAAAATCCAAGTATTCCAATCCAAAATCCTCAGACTTATTACCAATTGTCCTCCTTATATCTCAAATCTCACCCTACACACAGGTCTCCATATTCCTAAAGTAACTGAAACAGCCAAGTTATTTTACTCCAAATTCAGAAACCGCCTCCCACACAAACCCTCATATTAAAAAATTACTATCCATCTCCATCCCTGGAAATCCCCCAAGAAGACTCAAGTGACAATGGCCTCGAGATCTTATAAATTAAAATCATTAATCATAAAATCATAAAATTGTAAATAAATTGTAAATTCACGCCGAAGTGCCTTCGCTGGTTGGTTCTTCCCTCAAAATATTCAAGCTCATTAATTATAATTTTTTTAAAAAAAACCATAATTTATGCTTATTGTACTTTTTTTTAATGTACAGGTTGTATAATTTCTAGATTAAAAAAAAAAAAGTTCCAGACAAACCTGCAGTGCAATGTACCAACAAATGATAATACGTAGGTTATTCCTATATTTTATTTGATATTTTAAGAATATTATCAGCTTTATTGAAGGATTTCATAGAGGCTCAATTTTTTCTCTTCATTCATCATTATATTTTATATTTTCGAATTGCCTGAGCTCAATATTTTTATAGTTATCACATAAAATTATCTTGTAGATTGATCTTATTTTTGTGTTAGCAATGAGTAACGTACATTATTCAGACACGTGGTTTAGTGTAGGTGTATCAGTATATTATATATGTATTATAGGTAGTATTATCTTGTGGTTCAAAAACATGAAAGCGCGCCACGACACGCGGAAGGCAGTTTTTACAATCTTCGCGATATAATTTTGTATTAAAGAGGAACTGAAAAAGACGTCCTGTGCGTGCAGCTTGGAGATACGCCTAAATATACTTTCACACACTCGTATGATATATCGAGGGACGGTGCGAGGATAGCATGCAACGGACTGGTGTGCGCAGTCAAACCGAAATTGAATAATAACACAACTTTTTGGTCGTTGCGAAAATGATCAGAAAACTTAACGGTGAAAACGTTTTGAAATCTGTCACGTCGGGTCTCGGGGGTGTTCACTTTTTGTACTTGTCGTCGGACAGCTAAACTTTGCGCATGAAAAATTATTATTTTTCTGCATTGCCACCACCGCGTGTCATCGTCTCTTGGGCAAATAATCTAACGTGCGCGCGTCCACACACACACACACACACCTACCCACTCACACATTCATACAAATGCAATACACATGTATCACAGTACACCGACGAGGAGCGGTTTCGTGACATGGGAAAAAATATATATTATATTTTCCTCTCCGTCATCCGCGTGAATATAATAATATCTACGAGCGCGCGTGCGCGTCGATATCGTCGTCGAAAAGCCGAATTCGATTATATTGTACTTAGACCGCGGGCTGGTTTTCGAAACTACTTTTTTCGTTCTTTTCTCTGTCGTCTTTTATACCACATATAGGAGCTAACCACCACCGCCGCCCGCGTGTCTCCCGGACGGTCGTAAATTTCCCGCGTGTAAAGTAAAAACCCCCCAAAAAACCTCGCGAAACGGCCGTGGCGGCGGAGGCCGTTTTCGGTAAGACGTCACGTAGGGCCGTTTTATTTGATAGTTTACACATACGACCGCGTTTCCGTTTGCTCTCGCGGGTGCAATGCGACGCCTATATATGTATACCTATACGTTTATATATATATATGTATATTAAATTGTGTAATGCACGTTCGCACTCGATAATCGACTCTTGTATAATAGAACATCGGGATGTTGCAGCTAACACACATACGCACACCCGCCATCCTCCATGTATCTTGTATAATTTAATTACAATATAATACGATACCTATGTGTTATAGTGATAATAATAATAATAATAATAATAATAATAATAATGTAGGTAGGTAGATATATATCGGATGTACACGTGTGTGCGGGAGTGATAACAATGAGTTCGTGTGAGATGTATTATGTTGTTGTGATGTGTGCTCATAAACGCGTATGTCGAACACTTAAACAGCCGGTACATATTATACGTCATATATATTGTGTATAATGTATATTATGCACGTGTTGGCAATACGGTAATGTAAATATAGGTAGGCTATGTTATAGTATATAATGCTTACGAATATCATGGGGAGTCGCTATAACCGCATTAACAATGTTTATAATAGGACAACCACGGTACAATGGTCTATAATTATAATTACATCGATTATATTTTACATTTCATTACATTTGTCTACACGATACATTATTGCATCGTTTTCGAAAAACTGAATGTTTATATTAATATATTATACAGTTATTCAAACTATTTTAAATTTGCATTGCTCATTTACGTCGGAGTCAATAGGTCAAAGTGGGGGGGGGCTAACTTCATGTATGTGTACCTATATTATACTTATAATTAGGGTTAGGATGTTTATGACCTTAAAAATACTAAAAAATGCATGCAAATATGCACAATAAATATCAAAATATGCTCTTAAAAAAAATTAAACATGACATTTTAAAATTTTATTTCTAATCCGAAATGTATTTAAAATTAATTTACAACTTTTTTATAACTTTAAACTGAAATACAAACATATGAATAAAAATATGATATTTTGAAATTAAAAACATGTAAGTAATAAAGATAAGTTGATTATATACTACGGGTTTCATATTTTCTCATTTTCGTTAAATGTGAAACTTACTGTGCCTACCTTTGGGTTTTTATTGAGGTTTATATTGTATTTAAGTTATTTTTGGCGAAATATGCATTTATTTACTATAGTTTTGGCCAAATATGCATTTATTTACAATTTTTTTCAAAATATGCATTTATTCATAAAAATCCCTAAATATGCAAAAATATGCAAAATAAAATTGAATGTATCTGATTCTATGCCGCACAAAACAAATTTATAACTTGGTCTGCAAAGTGCACGACTAAAAGAAAAAATATGCAAAAGTCATAAACATCCTAACCCTACTTATAACAGTATATACCATTAAGGTCATGTAGCGGTGGCGGCAAAATGAAGCCGGACACATTTTAGCAACACTGCGGTGGCACCGCCAAGACAAAAGCATTTTACCGCCACCGCTGCAGTGTGTACGGTGTACTGTAAGTCTGTAAATACTAAATACGTATACGATAACATATTTATTTAGGTACCTAGTGTATCTTTTACCTACACAAGTAATGTGCAGATACGTAAATCATATGAATAGTTATTGGTTTATGCGTTATGCACCAATATCGTTTATAATGATTATGTTAGATTGCATACAATTGATGAGATAAATTTAAATGTATTTTTAAATTTTTAACGTAGCTTATTAAATATCGGTTCCCTTACTTATGATAATCCTACTAGTACCTAATTACTAGTTTACTTACTTATTAAAATAAATTGCCACTGCAGTATGTGTTTAATATATTATAACCTTATCGATGTTGTATCGATGTATTATGTTAAATTTGTATTTGCCGCAGTTTACAGATCTACATTTAGAAAAATTGTACAATTTTGACGTAGTTTATCATTCTCAGGATTTCGAGTGCCAAAATATTATAAGTACTCAAAATATTCTCAATGAGCTCATTTTGTTCAAACAATCGGTCCAATTCGTTATATTCCTATACTAGTTAAAACGATATTAAAGTAAGTCGAGAAAAAAATTACACGAAACCTCAACAACTGTTTTAGTAAATGAATATATATATTGAATTTGAATTTGATATTATATATTCTCATATTCAAGAACATCTCACGACATTGAAATCAATACCAATGCATAAATGCATTAAGCTATAGTATCAAATTTGAGAATTGGTTATATTATTCTCAATGAAAAATACACCACGGTTACTCTTTCATTTAAAGTCGTATTTTGAAAAACGGTGCAAAGTATCAGATACATTGATTGAAATATATTAGTTTGGTAAAGTAGAGACTAATAGTGACGTATAATAAAATATATTACTTTAATTGTATACGATAGGTATACCTATAACTAATATTAATGTAACATTCAAATAATTTGAATCACTTTTAAAATATATCGTTTATTACAATATAACGTTAAAACTTACTGTTTTTAATGCTTTCATATAGGTAAATATAATAATATGGACCCTATATATATCATTAGAAATGCCAAATGAGTACCATTTTATAATCAATTATTATCAATGTATGGACAACGGCTGAATTTATATAAATCGAAAATATTTTTTCAACAGTTGTCAATCATAAAAATTCGCAACACATATAATGTGTTTAATATATTTAATAAATTTAGGGTTTTTAAAACTTTCATAACTATACATAAATATGACATTCGCACGATTATAGAGATAATTAAAAAACAACAACAATGACCGTGAAACATAACTTTGAGATATACATTAATAAAAAACATTGAAACATTTTATCATCATCCCCGCTTGAAAAAATGTATAGTTTAACAAAGTATATGAAACTTTTTACAATACCTATATGTTTAAAATATATTCCAAGCTGATGATATTATATGACTATATATTATACTGCTATGCTTGTATAATATTTCGTGCTTCAATATGCATCTGTATGCGTGAATGTGGACCAAGCTGGTGTTTTGTATGGTAATGTTTCACGGTTCTGTCAAATGGCACGCGGGAAAGTAATGACAATAGCGTTGACTGACCAAAAGTTTTCTTCACATTTTTTTTTTTATACATTCATCGAAAAACCAGTCTTCCCAGCGGAATTGCAGTGTCGCACACACAAAAAAAAAAGAACAGAAACGAGAAGTATAGGGAAGAAAGAGAAAAACATTTCTCTACGACGACGACGACGCGGCGATGGAGTGAAGGATTTGGTTTCTCCTTCATTTGTTTTTCTCGTCCTCCGGAGGATTTGCATTCCGTCACCTGACTAGGTCCCTTAGGAAAGGCATAAGGTCAATTTGTGGATTTCCAACGTTTGTATGTGTGCAATATGTGTGCGTGGGTGTGTGTGGTCATTTCCTCATCGTTGTTTTATGAATACATGAATATATTTAACGGACATTTGTCCCAAGGACGTTTTTCCGATGACAAATTTCCCGGTAAGGGAATGATCCACTCGCCCGCCGTTCAAGGCTACTGCCGACCTTGTTTTCTTTGCATTTTATCCCCTCGGAAAATACGCACTACGGCTTCTGTATTTGATTATGGTTATTTCAAAACGAAATTTATTTTTTTGCCCCCTAAGGCTTAGGGTATATACGTGTGGTGGCCGTACACTACATGGTTCAAAAAAATCATTTTTATCATAATCATCGAAAGGCTACTTTTTTTGTTGTAATATTTAATATAGTTTCTATGGTTTTTATAAATTGTTCTTAGGATTTACCATATTATATATCTTTTACTTTAAAAATCTGGCTTTTTATGTTGGTTAGTAAAGAATAACACAAAATACATTTTTTTCATTCAATATTTTGCTTAAAGTTTTGTGATAAAAAAAAAATAATATATGCTTCGCTATGCTCAGAAATGTTTTGTTATGTTATTTTAAAATATGTTTTTGTTGTCATTATTTAATAATAATATAATAGGTGTATAAAATAAATTACGAGTGTACCCACCGGAGTTTATGTTTTACACTTTAAAACTTTAAATGGTATTAAAATGAATTAATCTCTATTCATGCTATATTTTCTTATCACTCAAATATATCAATGTTGTATAGAATAATGATGAAACAAGTGTCATAAAAAAAAAAAAAAAATGTTTCAAAATTACTGTCAGCTCGACAGACTTTATGGAGTTAACCTCCCTATCAACTTGATATATATTTTTAGTGCCAGTTTTATGGCTGTAAAGTCATTGGAAATGCTAAACAATTTTGGTCGATTTATATACTGTAGTACAATAAAATGACTACTGTATAACACTATTAAAAACATCTTATGAAATATGTATCGTTTATTTCACGAGACGGTATTATTTATGTACTGTAAGTCTGTAAATATATATCTATCCATCCAGCGTATTATACTTACCCAATTATTAACTTTCTGTAAGTAGTTTATTACAACATAATAATATTACATTATTACGTGTGCATTAATTGATATTCGCCATTGCACTTAATCGTTAAAATTATTATATGTATCAATAAAAAATATATTCACTAAATTGTTATTTTTATAAAATAAATTTATTATTTATACAATATATGAAAACCATCTAATTCGTCAATATCAGTTCAGCTTATATTAAGAATAAAACACGATTTATGTTGAACGTGTTGATCATGATCATATTATTATCACGATTCACAAGTTATAGTGAAAATACGAATACCTACTTCAGATATTTAACATCAGTTGAAAGTTTTAATAAAGTCTCACGGACATTTATGTACCTATCAATTATTTTATCTTTGTAAATCTTTTGGATATTATTTAAAGTATATAAGTAACATACCTTATAGTTTTGTAATTGATAACAGTTATATAATATTATTTATAGTTAATAATAGAAAACAGAGTATTTTGACTTTATAATTGAAATTTTAAATTAAAAAGCCTCTCAGCAATTTTATTGTTTTAAATATAATTTACATTATATTTTAAATATGCTATGATTTTAATACATTTGTATTATTGTGGTTATATTGGATTAAGGTTCAGGTATTTTATTTACAGTTATTATAATACAATATTTTATTTTGTGTGTTATTTCATTTTTACATAATATTATTATACATAAAAAAAATATATTTCAACATTACCGACGTTTTATTTTAATATTTATAAAATAAAACACCAGACGAGCGTATTCATTTTTATCTGAACGTGAACCTGAACATGTTTGTTTGTAAAAAATGAAAAGTGAACGAATTTACACGAATATTATATGTTTGCCATAAATTTTGTGTTATATTTCATTTACATTGGAACTTTTGTTAATATGCCTGAATGGTTGACAAACTTTGAATTGAAATCGACTACGGTTATTCTCTTACCCTTGCCTTGGAATAATAATAAATTCATCTATTTGAACAATACAAGAGTACAACCTACATGCAGGCCACCTATTTTTCCTTGTTTAAATAAAATTTAACTTGAATGTCTTAAAAGGATTATGCTAATCAATAACTGTTGATTTGTTTCTCCCAGTCCGACACACAGTTTGACTGATTGGAACTATATAACCTAAACCAAATTAACTCTATTATTATATCGAAAGACAACTATTACATTGGCCGTTCAGTTCGTTTAGTACCTATATACATAACAAGTTCCAATCCTTTTTTTGTACAACTACTTTTAATAATTGCCATCAGAATTCCTTTCGTTTGATGTTTGATGTATCTTAAATATAATCAACTGTAATTAACCGTTGCACAAAATACAGTAACTTACTTTAATAATATAATATATCATACGATTTTTTTAAAGTATAATGTTGTACACGTGTAATTACATCTTTCATATTATATAGAGTGAGTGTCATATAATAGCGGATGTAATTTTTACTAAGTGCTTACTTTTAAGCTATTCACATTTTCTTAAAACAGTTAAAAAGTAATAGAGAGTAAAAAAATTATATTATATAAATTACCACGATAAAATATCTACATAAAACGTTATTGATAAGTCAGTAATCTTGTGTGGGTCACGCGTATTGGATCAGGATGACTACGATCCTAAATTTAATTTGAAAAATAGTTAATGGATATTTTCTTCGTAAGAAAGGTATAATATATACATATATATATATATATATATATATAATATACATATATATATATATATATATATATATATATATATAATATCTACACCTTACGGTCATACAGAGTGAATTGTTTTTGAGTTAAAAGTGAGAAAACCCAATTTTGTACCCCAGTAAAATAATATCCATTCACAACTTTTAACATCAATAGACGAGCATAATATAATATTATACTTGTTTAAATCACGAATTTCGGTATTTACGATTAGGTAAATGTATTAATATTTAATACTGATAAGAAAATAATGATAATTTGAAGTAAATTGTATTTTATTGCCGGTTTTTATTTTTAAGCCTGTGTGAAATATGATATTTATCAACTTTATGTTGTACCTGTGTATAAGAAATGTATACATATACGGTTCATTAATATCAACATATTTAGCAGCTTATTCATCTATTTCGACAATACCATATTCTTTGGGATTTTTTTTATAACGTTTTTTGTGTTTATTGTTGAATGGACTAAAATATCAAATAAAGCTGAACACAACTTTGTGACTAAATTATATTTTTCTAATATTTAACTAAATAATAATAAATATTTAAGTTAGTAAACATTTCTTTAATGTATAGATGTAAATGGTATAATTAACAACCAACGCTATAATTTATGAAAGTCCGAAATTCATATTCGAAATTCTATTCATTTGGTGTCAAGCGTTAAAATTTTTTTTTACATCTTGTTAAGATTTAACAATATCAATAACTATAAAACTATGAAAATCCTAAATTCAGGCTTTGTCCAAGAGCAGCTCACCCGCGGGTTTTCACGCTGTACTTATGCAATTATATGACGTCATAAACCGCAGTGGCTCGTTGTTCAACTGCACCACTGGACCACTGCAGCAGTATTATATTAGGTAGTTGTTGAACTCTTTTCGGAGTCATTACGATTACTTTAAATGACACGTGGCGCGTAGTTATTGCACGTCGCTTGAGTGCAATGCCGAAAGACAACGACGACGAGAAATGGAGTGAAGTAGAAAGAAAAAAGAGTGACGGCCCCGCGGAACGTACTTACACCTATTATACCTGCTACAGATAAAACGACGACACGCGACGGTCCGTCGTCGTAAGTCATTTCTAGCCGCGAGTAAACGCGTCAATTAAACGATCGCTCGACGGAATGTAATGGATTCCAAGCGCGCAAGGATCAGCAGAGCGTTAAAGTTGATTCATCGGGAATGCAATTCGAGCGAAATGTCATTTGCATTTTAATTGGATGTATCAAATTACATTATTACCGGGGTTTTGAGGGGAAGGCAAACCTACCCGAGGTAGCCTCTCAGCAATTTTATTGTTTTAAATATAATTTACATTATATTTTAAATATGCTATGATTTTAATACATTTGTATTATTGTGGTTATATTGGATTAAGGTTCAGGTATTTTATTTACAGTTATTATAATACAATATTTTATTTTGTGTGTTATTTCATTTTTACATAATATTATTATACATAAAAAAAATATATTTCAACATTACCGACGTTTTATTTTAATATTTATAAAATAAAACACCAGACGAGCGTATTCATTTTTATCTGAACGTGAACCTGAACATGTTTGTTTGTAAAAAATGAAAAGTGAACGAATTTACACGAATATTATATGTTTGCCATAAATTTTGTGTTATATTTCATTTACATTGGAACTTTTGTTAATATGCCTGAATGGTTGACAAACTTTGAATTGAAATCGACTACGGTTATTCTCTTACCCTTGCCTTGGAATAATAATAAATTCATCTATTTGAACAATACAAGAGTACAACCTACATGCAGGCCACCTATTTTTCCTTGTTTAAATAAAATTTAACTTGAATGTCTTAAAAGGATTATGCTAATCAATAACTGTTGATTTGTTTCTCCCAGTCCGACACACAGTTTGACTGATTGGAACTATATAACCTAAACCAAATTAACTCTATTATTATATCGAAAGACAACTATTACATTGGCCGTTCAGTTCGTTTAGTACCTATATACATAACAAGTTCCAATCCTTTTTTTGTACAACTACTTTTAATAATTGCCATCAGAATTCCTTTCGTTTGATGTTTGATGTATCTTAAATATAATCAACTGTAATTAACCGTTGCACAAAATACAGTAACTTACTTTAATAATATAATATATCATACGATTTTTTTAAAGTATAATGTTGTACACGTGTAATTACATCTTTCATATTATATAGAGTGAGTGTCATATAATAGCGGATGTAATTTTTACTAAGTGCTTACTTTTAAGCTATTCACATTTTCTTAAAACAGTTAAAAAGTAATAGAGAGTAAAAAAATTATATTATATAAATTACCACGATAAAATATCTACATAAAACGTTATTGATAAGTCAGTAATCTTGTGTGGGTCACGCGTATTGGATCAGGATGACTACGATCCTAAATTTAATTTGAAAAATAGTTAATGGATATTTTCTTCGTAAGAAAGGTATAATATATACATATATATATATATATATATATATAATATACATATATATATATATATATATATAATATCTACACCTTACGGTCATACAGAGTGAATTGTTTTTGAGTTAAAAGTGAGAAAACCCAATTTTGTACCCCAGTAAAATAATATCCATTCACAACTTTTAACATCAATAGACGAGCATAATATAATATTATACTTGTTTAAATCACGAATTTCGGTATTTACGATTAGGTAAATGTATTAATATTTAATACTGATAAGAAAATAATGATAATTTGAAGTAAATTGTATTTTATTGCCGGTTTTTATTTTTAAGCCTGTGTGAAATATGATATTTATCAACTTTATGTTGTACCTGTGTATAAGAAATGTATACATATACGGTTCATTAATATCAACATATTTAGCAGCTTATTCATCTATTTCGACAATACCATATTCTTTGGGATTTTTTTTATAACGTTTTTTGTGTTTATTGTTGAATGGACTAAAATATCAAATAAAGCTGAACACAACTTTGTGACTAAATTATATTTTTCTAATATTTAACTAAATAATAATAAATATTTAAGTTAGTAAACATTTCTTTAATGTATAGATGTAAATGGTATAATTAACAACCAACGCTATAATTTATGAAAGTCCGAAATTCATATTCGAAATTCTATTCATTTGGTGTCAAGCGTTAAAATTTTTTTTTACATCTTGTTAAGATTTAACAATATCAATAACTATAAAACTATGAAAATCCTAAATTCAGGCTTTGTCCAAGAGCAGCTCACCCGCGGGTTTTCACGCTGTACTTATGCAATTATATGACGTCATAAACCGCAGTGGCTCGTTGTTCAACTGCACCACTGGACCACTGCAGCAGTATTATATTAGGTAGTTGTTGAACTCTTTTCGGAGTCATTACGATTACTTTAAATGACACGTGGCGCGTAGTTATTGCACGTCGCTTGAGTGCAATGCCGAAAGACAACGACGACGAGAAATGGAGTGAAGTAGAAAGAAAAAAGAGTGACGGCCCCGCGGAACGTACTTACACCTATTATACCTGCTACAGATAAAACGACGACACGCGACGGTCCGTCGTCGTAAGTCATTTCTAGCCGCGAGTAAACGCGTCAATTAAACGATCGCTCGACGGAATGTAATGGATTCCAAGCGCGCAAGGATCAGCAGAGCGTTAAAGTTGATTCATCGGGAATGCAATTCGAGCGAAATGTCATTTGCATTTTAATTGGATGTATCAAATTACATTATTACCGGGGTTTTGAGGGGAAGGCAAACCTACCCGAGGTTTCCTTATATATTTATATAATTTAATATAATATATATATATATATATATGTGTGTGTGTATAATATTATACATATAATATAATAATAATATAAGCTCTCTTGTTTCATCCCCTCCGCGTGTTTCGATCTTTACTCGTTTCTCCGACACCAAACCACTCCTCCCACCACACCTTCACCACATCCGACCAAAACCGTCTTCTCAACGGTGCTGCCGAAGAACAGAATTGCGTCCTCGTCGTCATCGCCGCCACCACTACACCACCACGAAATCGAATTTAATTCGTTTAACAACCAACTCCCTCGACAAAACCGTACCACGATCACGTATGTACATCTATATATATATAAAATAATAATATATACTTTTGCCGACCCAGCGCAAAACACGTCCAAGTGCACTTAAATATATATATATATAATATACAATAGAGCATGCAGCACACTTTGTGCCGGTGGAACAGTGCACCGAAGGTCTGTCAAACTAATATAATATATTATCATATTACACGCGCCACACACACACGATCATAGTTTGGTTTACTTTCGGTGCTGAGATTTCGTTGTTATAATAATAATAATAATAATAATAATAATAATATCAAGGTGGGAACCGGAAATATATAAATTAATGCAGCGCCGATGATTTTCGACAGAGTTATACACGAGAAGCACCTTACCTTAAAATATATTAGTATTATATATTATTGTTGTACCTACTCCAAGTTGAAAGCAAGACGAATTTTTGTTTGTCGAAATAATAATTATTGCATTATATTGTTATATCACTTGTTGCAGTGCAGTCAGGATATCAAATTTATATAATAATGTGCACGAAATTTTGCTTGCCGGGCAGTCGTCGTGTGATCAAATTAAAACCTCACATCATATGCTTATCAATATTTCAATAACCTAACTACATTAAAATAACATGATTTACAAACGTTAACAAATTTACTGTTCCAAGTATCACTGCTTCAATTGAATACAATTATAATAAATATCGCAAAAAACAATCATACATTAAGTATACACGTCACATTGTAACTACCTACTCATATATAAGTATAACTCTACAAGTCACAAGATTCGGACACATCAACTATTCTCACTTATAAAATATATAATAAATCACAATGCTCAACCTTGATACAGCCAAACCCTTCACAAAAAGTCACATAATTCATTATTCTTTATTATCAATCTTCAAAAGTCATTCTTAATTATTATACATTCCTATAATGGAAAAAGCATTCAGGAAACAAAAATACCATCTAATCCTTATAGCAATGAATATTTATGTAAACTCTACACGACCGCACAGAAAATCAATTTATTTAGTTAAGTCAATAATTAAGATGAATATTATCTCTTGTCAATGTAAATGTAAATATAGTTTGATATAATTCAATTGTTAAAACATTTACTCTAATATAAAACAAACAAATGAATAATAAAATAAAAATATAGTATAAAATAATGAATTATATTATGATCTCGTGTTGTTAAAAAAAAAAAAAAAAAACTAATGTTATAAAACCGTAGAAAATGTCAGTTTGTAAAAAAGGTTGCAAATTCTCCGTAGGTACATTTTATATTTATACGCATGTAATGCACAATTAACCTATATGTCGATATTTCATAATATATGACAATATTATTAATTTTATACAATAGAAATATCGCGGCTATAATAGTTGTATATTGACTTAAGCAATACGTCATGCGAATATTTAATATATTATAATTTTCAACTTTCCTTTCATCAATAAAGAATATCGAAAATAATATTATTGAAACATTGAATTCGAAAAAATATAACAAGACGTGTTAGTTCAAATTTTCCAATTTCACATCAGCTCCTACCTCCAATCAAATATATAAACTAAAAAAATTCTATAAAAATTAATTTTTTTATTATTAAAAGTGTTGTGTTTATCTCGTATGGTAATACCTATACATAAAACCACACTGTATAAATTATAGGTATTTAAATGATACCTTAACAAAATCTAAAAATTCAGAAAAATACAAATGATACTATAAATCATTATTCGGACAGAATCAAACATATACCTAGAATAATGATGATTATTTATTTTTATGGTCGCAAAGCAATAAATTTACGATGTTCATTAGGAAAATAGATTTTTTTAAATTGAACATACATTCAATTCATGGTAATATGAAACTCTATAGCTCAAAGCTCAAAGTGAATTAAATTGCCCACGAAATTTCCAGTATTCCCAATATAAATTTATTACACAAAAATCAATATAAATAATAATAATTTACTGACACAAATATTATTAATTTCATCTTTTATTTAGTTGCTTAACGCACAAAATCGACAGCATAAAAATGTTGATATATTAATATATAGGTACTCCTTGAGATTTGAGGTAAAAATTAATTTTGCATGCGATGGTACGTAATATTATGTAAAACAATTAAACAACCAACAAGGCAGCAGTGTTGTTTAAAGACTGTAGCAAATTTTTTTTTGCATAATTACATACCTACTTATATATTTTAAAATGCATATTATTATTATTATATATATTATATTATATATTGTTTGTTTTGTATATACCTGGTATAGCCTCGTAAAGCCTCGTTAATCCTCTAAACATTTAAGGTATATGTACATTTTGGTTTTTTCCTAACAAATTAAACCTAATCAAGTGAGAATTTTTAATAAAAATCATTAGTTATTAAAACGATATCGCTTCTACGTAAATTATTCAATAGCAACAATAATCCGTCATCTTTCTTATTTTGAAATTCATGAAAAAAAAAAAAAAGGCATCGTACAAATTCTGGGATAAACACTTATAATTTATGGTCATATCCCGACTCGTTTCTTTTATACGCGTTTCAACCTTTCCAATTTTCCCCGACATCGTCAACCCTACACAGCAGTACTTTTCCACCTTAATGCACATCACGGAAACATTGCGTGGTATCTAAGATTTATGATCTCAAACAACTCTTGTCTAAGCCGTTTATCTTTAAGTTAACCACTATTGTATGAGGGCGTCTAGTCTTCTCCGGCGCGCAATGTAACAAAAAATATATAAAATATTTCAGTCGGGTCACTTACCATACCTATGCACTTTTGTTTATCCACGACGGACAAGGTTAGGTATACAATGTAGGTACCTATATATACACTATATACTACACGCCCTAGTACTGTATACATTGTTATAATAATGTATTTATAACTTGTTTTTCGAAAAGTAATAAAACTTTTTGCTGCGCGCAGATCAAAATACGTCTTTGTTTTATCCTTTTTTAAATTTCAACAGCGGCTCACTCACATTTTTTTTTCTTTATCATCCAATAATTTTCCGCTTATCATTTGGCACGACGTCTGATATAAACGGTCCATCATTAATCGTATACAATGGCATTATGATATTAACGCTTTCGTGAAAATTCCAAAACTTTCTGTGCGAAACGAAACGAACACGGTATATAATATGCAGCGCGGTGTGTATAGTTGTTGCGCGCGAAACGATTGGTTATTGCCACGTTTTGCGGACTATTGTGCAAGAATCATTGCTCCCGAGAGCCCTGTGGCCTTTTTCTGAATGATTGGCAATTTTCCAAGCCCCCGTGTTCCCCAAAGTCCAAAAAGCCCTGAAATCTTTTATCCTGTTTACATTAACAAATCGTTCAATTGACGTCCCGAGTACCGAATGTTTAGGTCCATTGTTGTATAACGAATGAGTGTTGTGTGCCAGTAGATGTCGTTATACATCTTAGTCGTACATATATACCTATATATGTTTACGTATTATAGGTGCTATACGTGAACTACAAAAGTCCGTCGAACGCATAACAATGTTATCTATTCAAATATTGTACTACACATAAGCTGAAGGGTGATATTTTCATCAAAGGTAGTATAGAACACCATCGCAGCAGTGTTTTACACATATTTATTATAATAACGTGGATGGTAGTTATATAGTGTATTATTTAATATAAAATTATAAACCGTAATATACATTTGTTACAAGTCGGTTGACCGTAGCCTCCTACTTGTAGAGTTTGAATTTAAGTTAGATACTTTTAAAGTTTTGAATAACAAACACATTCTAATAAGTTACCAGTAGTTTTTATTAATTAAACATTTACAGACAATGGACACGTTCCATTCCCAACTACCTTCAATTGTCACTCTTCTTATTATATCTAAATCAAACTAGGACAATCCCTCCTATATAAAAAGTGCTTTACTGCAGTTTTGAGATTATACATGTTGTATATTATTTACAATAACTAATTTCTTACACAATACTAAATGTTTTATAAATACTACATTTCACAATTGTTTAATAACTACTACATCCGTCCCTATTACCTAATGTTATTGATATATTTTAATCATAACACATTCACGATTTTTCTTACCGACCACCACCACCCGCATACTGTAGGTTGTCTTAAACGGTTTTAGAATTTATAAAATACCTACGATATTATTATTATGATACACCGTTCGCGGGTAATAAAACGAATGAATGGTGATAAATCACACGTGAACTGCAAGTTGTTGAGAATCGGAATTAAGATTGTCTGCAATGGTCGGTGCAGGTACTTCATGCGAGGAATAATAAACATGTTGTCCGGCACGATAAATTCGATAAATACAGATAAGCCGTAATAATAACAAATCATATGATACACTGCACTGTATACAATGTATATAATATAAATAATAGTCGTATACAAACAAAACGGGGAAAAAGAAAGACAGTAGCAGCACGTTTCTGCCGCAGTACAGTAATCACTCGGGACGTTTGTTTGTAATATACCTGAGAAATACACATATTGTACGCCTAGCTGATGGCCAAATAATATTATTGTAATAACGCATACATACATAATATACTGACATATCTGAACTCTTCTAAAAAACTTACTAAAAACCTTGAAAAATATCTATATTACACGCATTATCGGAATAATGAAAGTATATAAGGCACGGAAAGGTACCTACGAGGTGTTTTGATTAATACATTTTTTCCCCAAGTTCAAAAACTAGGAACGGGAGGAAACTGTTTATCACAATACTGCCACCAGTGCCACCCATTCCCGTATCGTTTATTCGACAATCTATATATTATATACGTGGGAGCCTCTAACCATCCAGAAAAGCTGTCGTTGATTAATACTTGTATAGGTTATAATATGTGATAGTGTGATAGATAGTTCTACTATTTTATACTTGTCTTTTGAAATATATTACAAATATGTATCTATAGATAGTAGATACTTAAATATATATAAATAAAAACTGAATTCATTTTCTAACAAGCATTCAGTGCAAATATAGGCACGTTTAGAAAATATTTCGAGTACTTTTTAATATTTATTTGTCTGCTTGAAACTGTTATTTTCTTTTCATGAATATTTTTAAATTACGACTAAACATATTTTTATCGGGTCGAGACAAATGTATTACTGAACAAACATAATTTAATATAACAACGCATCAGAGTACTTGGATTTTTGTTTTTTTTTTAGTGACTATAGTATTTTAGATTCTGAGCAGAGAAATGCAAATGTATTGATTTTACATTGATGTGTGTTTTATTTTTTGTGTCTGTGTTACCTTTTGAAGCAGTAAAAATTCTACGATTTTATACTTCAGAATTTTTTCTGATAAGAATGTGTACCTAATCTGAAACCAAAAAACTACTTGGGGAAGAGGGGTCAAAAGTATGAAATTCTTAATAATTTTCAAAAGTGTTTGAAAAACCAGAAAAAAATAAATGGAATAAATGGAAATTTTTACAAAGATTACTAAGAACACTATACCATTACAATTTCATGCTCAACGACTACTGTAGATGTGCGTGATGAGAGCGGCACCAACTTGTACACCTATTTTCTTCAATAAATGTCAATACACATTTTTCTATATTCAAACACTCTATCCAAACAAGTTTTACATTAAAAGTATCTTCTATGTTATTATATAATATATGCACACACATTATATATTTATTTACATTTTTTCAATAGTTTGTCTGCGATAACCTAAAAATGTATCACAGCAGGAAGCATTATATACAAATATAATATACCGAGACGTTCGAAACTCGTTGGCCGACAAAATATATTAAGCGTTACGAGCGCATCGGCTGACAGATCTTGTGTCAAAACGTCGGATGCGACTGGCTGAGCTGCCGCTGCTGCTGCGTGGAATTGTCAACGTTCAGCCCTACCGTATCATTTCGCGGGCCGCGCCATTATTATATATACCTACGTCGTATTACATATTATATGTATATATAGTACATACATATATATACAACACTGTGCAGCGTGACGCGTCAACCCACCCGCGAATCGACTCGAACGCCTGTCGTCCTATCCCGCACGTCGTCTTCATCATCCGTGTAAAGTTTTTCATTGCCGCCTTCGCTTGCGAGTTCTCCACGGCGTTGACGCGTATGGCGGCGCAATTGTATTCATTGAAATTCAGACGACTATCCAAACGCCATTATTATTATTATTATTATTGTTATTTGTATTATTATTACCATTACAGAATATATATACAGGACGCCGCCGCCGCCGCGACTTAGATCCACGTGGTGGTGACAAAGTTCACGGATCCACGCGACCGGACGTGACGGTGCAGCTCGCGGGGTGCAAAGACGGATGATGAGTCGGTGGTGGCAGAGGAATTTCGCGGGAACGATATCGGAAGCGCAAAGTTTTGTTGCTGCAGTACAAGTACGCGGGTCGGCGGAAACCGCAATCCGTATTAATCTAATGAACGACTTCGCCTGCTCGTACCCCCTCGGCCGATGATCCCTACCCCCGGTCTATCTATATCACTACCACCATCGCCGTGTCGCCGCCTTGCCCACCTTACCTCCCACCGTCGCCACAATATACGATCTATATATACGTACTGACGTTTTGTGACGAGAAGTTCAATGAAATGTGTCCTCGGGGACTTGCGGTCCTGTCTTACCTCATTTTTGACGTTTGCCGCCACCACTTCCGATGCTGCAGCGGCCGCACTAAATGGCTGTAGCCCTATATATTATTGTTTTATACGCACCCCTTTTACCCCTTTCCTATATTATACGCACTCGGCCAACCCACCTCCCGCCAATTTACACGCACCTCCACCGAAGAGCATTCCTACCATCACAGCCTGCCACCGAACCTAACCGTACTTGGTGATGGCTGGTGCGTATAGTCGTGTAGGTACATATGATGTACGTGTGTACCGTACTCACCAACGCGCGTATTATGGCCTAACCTAACCTATGTAACTTATCCACACATCATTTAAGATGATCCGTGTTTGTATTTGTATATATAAGGAACCTATATCATCAGAACAGGGAAATATGGTCACTGGCAAGTTAATAAGTTATAAGTAGGTAGTAAATTTTAATATATTAGTTTGAAGACGTTATTAACTTCACTTTTTGCCGCTTCATTAACTTAAAGTTAGTTTTAATTATTTGATATTCCACACTAAGTTAACTTTGAATTTTCATATGTAGAAAAAATGTTTCGTGTATTATTCCTGTGTTCATATAGAATGCATAACTAATATTATCGAAAAACAAATAATGTTAAGATTACAAATATTTTCGTATTGTAATATTGTAAAATAAAAATAAATGGATAATAAAATTAATAATAATAATATAAAATATATTAATATAATTAATAATAATATATTAATTCATACTAAAATTAATAACACGGAGGAAACTTTAGTTGGCCCTTCTAAAGACTAAAGACTTAAGACTATCAAAAGTTACTTGTCTACAAATTATATTCATAATACCTAAATAATTAATTAGTACTTCATTAATTTTATTATCATAAATTATGCTCTTTCGATCTATGTTTATCATCAAGGTACCTATTTTAATTATCATAATATAGATTTTTTCATACCTTAATCACTTCATAGCTGCTTAATTTCTCCAACTATAAGTCTATTCTATCTATTTAGTTCTTAGTATTAATCAGTTTGTTTTATTACAATCAATTGTCCATACGAAATATACACAATAGGTAGGTATACAGTTCAATATATACATGGATGATTTTTATTATTATTAAATTAACTAATTTATTTAAGTTAGTTTAATTTTATGCTATTACCTAGTTAACTTATTTAAATTTGAATATAATCGAAGAAAAAGTTAACATAACTGAACTGAGTCTGAAAAATATCATAAACATAATACATAAACGTAAATTGTTAGATAGACCATTGAATAGCAATGATGGACATATATATTTGAAATGTTGAGCCCAATGACTATATCCTCTAAATAACCAGCATGGTCAGCACACTAAATGCAACATAAAAAAGGTCAGGTATATACCATTTTTCACCTTATCGATGGCTACTTTCTATACTTCAGATGATAAAGTCATTGTCGACTTCAAAAAAAAAATTTTAAAAAATCACATTGAATTAAAACAATAGCATATAATATCATATAATTAATATGTTATTATATCAATGTTTTAATTATTGTGATGCACATTACCATTTTATTATGTTAAAATAATAAATAATTCAAAAAATCGTACCTAGCACACTAGATACATTGAAGTAATGAAGTGTTCTAGATGTAATTTACAATATTTTATCTTTATCTGGATAATATATTATTAGTTATTTATTCCCATATTAGATAACACTGAGATTGTCTATACGTTAATCCGATCATACTATTACCAAATATCATTAATTTGATAATAAAAAGTTGTTATATTAAATTGAATCACATAAATAATAAAAAAAACATTTGATTTTTAATTTTTGAAGACAGCAACGCTCGATACCTAGGTACAAAATATATATTATACAGGGTGATTCACTAAACATGCTCATCCTTATTTTTCTTTAATAATTAAGTTCTTCAAAATCTAATTTTTGGAATCTTTAAATAGGTACATTCAAAGAATATATTTTCAAATTCTTGAGATTTTTTTACCACTTAAGGAGAGTCCTGTGGTGATCCAAACTTTTGTTTTTCAAATGAGAACCGGCGTTTTTACTGTAAATTATTTAGCGGATAATTTTTTTGAGAATTTTGATGTATCGAAACAAAATTTGAACGAGTAGTTTTCAAGTTATTAAAATGTTTGTACTAAGTATAATAGACCTTAAAAGTCGTTTTACTGAAGTATAAAATATACTTACTATTGGAAGTAGTACTTACTACTTATGATACTTAAGTCGTTTTTACAAATTATTTATGTTGGTAATCAGTGGCATATCTATATACATATATGTATTTGAGCATAGGATTGCACCTAATTTTTCAGGCCTCTTTTAAAGTTTTAGTTGCTATTTGTTGATTAGACCAATATTATAAAACACAGCTAAAGGGCCCTGGTGCAATACACCTCCTGCACCCCTTCTAAGTACGCCACTGTTGATAAATTAATATTAATTAAAAATATTTTCAAATCCACCATAGACCACATATCTTATGAACCTAAACCATGAACCTTTTATTCTTAGAACACAAATTTGAATAACTCAAAAACTACTCATTAGAATTAGTATTTCGATTTCAATAATACATCAAAATTCTCAAAAATATCATCCTCTAAAATTTACAGTAAAATGGGGTTCTCATTTGAAAAAAAAAGTTTGTACCACCTCCACTGTATTAAGTGGTACAAAAACATCTCAAAAATTTGAAAATATAGTCTTTGGGTATATTTAAAGATTCAAAAATCAGATTTAGAACAAATTAATTATTAAAGAAAAAAAAAAATGGTGAATCACCCTGTATAGTAATAAACACTATAAGTGACTATCTGTAAACTTCAATATCCTAAACTTGTATCATACTTTGACTTGTATAGAGAAAGTATCATTATCCATACATGAGGTACTGAAAATCTATTTTTTGTGTACCAATACATATATTATACATTATTTGTCTATTTAACATTATAAATAATACATAGGTAGATGAATATATTATAATCGTTATCGTGCATATTTTATACCATTCGGTTTATCGATGTGATTACTGCGTGTGTTTCGGAAACTATGGAAACACGAGTCGCATTGAAATTAGCTAATATAATAAATTCTACTCACTTAAAGTGTGCCATTTCATATAATATTATCATACCACTGCCACTGCGCATGTATGTATATAGCCTATTGGTTTATTATTTAACAACATTATTAGGTACTATTATTATAATATACTCTCGTGTACAGCTCACTGATCCATGTCCAATATAAATAAATATTAAATACCAACACCACCGTTCAGGCCAGAAACTAATAACACCCCTAACTGACTGTACGTGCACGCGCGCCACAGCAGGGGTTTAAATGTACCATAAATATAATATAATATTATTATTGTACTCGAGTACAGTTGCGGTTTAATGTGATGTGCATCCGTTCATTTAAGGTGATATCGTATTAACGTCGTTAGGTATATCACTACAAATTATTATAGCGTTGGTCGCAATTTTCTCTGGGATCTCGTTGGCATTCAAAACACCATCACACACGATATCTGATTTTGAAACAACTCGTCTTCATACCCACTCAGACGAATAAAGTTTTTTTTCACTTGCACGTAATACCTAAATAGGTATATTTTTTCATTTGCATGGATCGTGCTATTTATAGGAAAGATACAAAACGTTTTTTTATTATAATCTTAAAATGTTTCAGCACACACACATGGTGCTATTACAAGTAATAATTTTTTAACAAAATGTTTTTAATATACCTGATATTATGTCTCATCAAATTCACACAGTCAACAAAGCTTCGCACGTAACACGCAGTCGTTTCCGGTGCTACACACATCACGCAAGTTAATTTTTCTTATCTATTAGTATAAATTCCCATTCGTTATAGTATTTTATCAGTCATCAGCCTGCAAAGTGATTGGCTGTCTGAATTATTTACTTTTACACAACAATTTAGGTGCATCTCATAATTATTATTAATATATCTATTAACTGTACCACACACCCTTGTAGTTTTTTAATATGGTTTTGAAGATTTTATAGATATGGCTAGATTTATTTCAGTGCCAGAAGCAGTTATCTCTATATCAGCTGCAAAAGTGTATAACTGTATAAGGCATTAATAATGGAATTGATACTATAAATTTTATTAAGTGTAGAAGCTTTGTGGAAAGCCTCCTTTTATTTAGTTTGTAGGTACTGGTGTATTCGTCTTCATTCTTCACACCAAATTAAAAAAAAAAAAATAATAATACAAAAGATTAAAAAGGATTTAAGTGTAAGGTTTAATTGAGAATGTAAGAAGGAGCAGGGGTAGCACTTCGTACCAGTCATCTGCAGGCATGATCATTGAATGGGCCTGTATAACGTCATGAAAAATAATAGCTGAGTAAAACTTTTACATTTTGTTCATCTTTAAAAAACAACAGTAAGTAACAAAAGGTTTGCTTAGTTTTAGAAATTGTATAATAATAGTAGCAGTTTCATAACTGCTAAACGATTACATAAAATAATTATAAATACATTTTTTATATTGTTAAATTAGATTATTTTGTGTCACTTGAGAAAATTGATTACATCTTTAGTGTTTTGTGTATTTATCGTCTGTATTGAAAGGGATGTCGCGTTTTTTGTGACCATTGATAAATAGTGGCATTCTGTTAATATACTTATATATTCTACTATTAGGTCTACACTACGAGTTAAACACTTAGGGATTCCTCCTTGGACATTGGGAGTTTTCGTTATACTCCTATGGACTTCTCGGAGACGGTTAATTATATTTTTTTACTTTCTATCTAAAGTTGGATTAGAACAATTGGAAATTGTGTTTTTGATTTCTTTAAATTTAGCGTCTATTTTCTCGACCAGTGGGTACGTACAATAAATAATTTAAACAAATTAATAATACCTATGGGCTATGAGTATATGTACCTATCATATAAATACGTTTTTGAAAAATAATTTAGCTTATTTTCAATGTAGAAACAAATTTATTTCAATCAGTGTATTATGATAAAAGTTATGTAGTTAGCTACTTACGTATAATAGTTTTAAATTATTTTTATTTTTTATTGGATAAAATAACAATCATTTTGTCCAAACGTAACTATTATACTATAATATTATGCATACCTAATGTTAATTTTTGTACTGGAAAAAGTCCATATATTCTATATCTGGACTGATAACCATTAATGGCATTAACCACTCTGATTAGATTAATAATTATACTTAGTATTTTATTTAAGGACAAAACACGAGTTATAGGTTGGTACTTAGGTATATTGTTTAATATATATATATATATATATATATATATATATATATATATATACATAAACGTTAATTTACTTATACAAGCATTTTTATATATATATAATATATATATATATATACTATCATGAAATAAGTATTGCTATATCAACAATTTTTTTTAGTTCTTATTTCAGCTCGAAATCACCTGTGTACGTACGTAAAATGGTAATTCACAAATTTTTATTAGGAACAAATACCTACTATTTCACATATTTTATCAATAAATATTTTTAGGCTTTAAGTGTAAAATGTGCTAATCAGTTATTAATATGTAATGGTTACTAGTATTGCATATTAGTTATTACTTATATTATTAGGTTACATAGGTCATAACTAATATTTCTGTACTGACTTATGTTTTAGCTTATTTATATTAGGTAGCTAGTTTTAGTGTTTCGAGTTATCGACTATAACAATTTATATTATCAAAAGTGCATTTTTTTTAAAAAAATTTTTATTAGAGAATATATAATCTAACAATCTATATAAAGGCATAATAAGAATATGTGCTATACAATATTTAGACAAACATGAATAGGGTGAGGGAAGAAACCATCCAGTGATCGCACTTCCTTTTGCTTAAATGTATTTGATATATATATTTTTTTATATAATTTATTATTATTATTATTTTTTTTTTTTATTAATCATTAAAAATATCTCTGCACCAATTTCTTTTTAAACTTAAAGAAAACAACAAGTGTAAAGTATCTAGTTAATATATAAATAAATAATATATATATATCCATAATTTAAATATTTTGTTATAAATATTAACTAAAATATATGAAGGTACAAATGAGGCACATGGGTACCGCTCCGATGTATAGTAGTTATCGAGTATAGACATTGTAATGAATGTGTTATATTTGAATTCAATGATGAATTATTGCATTCGAAAAACGATTCTAAACGAAAGCCGGAGAAGTCATGTCATCCTGGGATCCTAGTATATATATATTCCTATATCACAATTAATAATTAAAAGAATAATTAATAAAAATCAAAAATATCTCATGGTAATAAATATCATAACATTCCGGAGAACTTTTCTGTTTAAAGACAGCCTTTGATGATTCCTTTAAAAAAATTTCAAATGTAAGCTACAACTTTTGGCGAGAAAAACTTTTAGAAATTTCTAACTGAAAATTATTTACAAATCGTAATCAATAATTTGATGTCAAACAGAAAAAAACACAATGTATGTATGATGGGCATCTACGACCTAATAGTTTGAACAATGTAACTTTGACCAAGTTTTAAATCATAATCACCATACGCGTACCCTCGACGTATAGTATTATAATTAGATTTATAGGTATGATAATAATATAATGTATACATAAAAATTAAATAAATAAACAGCAGACAAATTAAATCATTATTCATTCTCCCCTTTGTCAATATCAGTGACTTGCGCCCAAGAGATTTGTAGGAAATTACCACGTCAATTAGATATTGATGTATTCAAACATCGCGCTAAAACTTTATTGCCAAGAGAAGGATTTTAATGAGAAATTTAAACTTTTACACTTGATTAGCATACGATCGAGGCAAAACTCATTGTAGTATACCAACACACCTAGCTCATCATATTCGTTTATTAACTGAGCAGCCAACAAAGATGGTTTAGTACATATAGCGACGATTTTGATATTATAATTATGGAATAAAAACACACACGAGCGTCATGTACAATATATATGCATTACAATATAACCGCTACACTTGTCACTCACACAAACATAACTTAAATATTTGGTTTACGTTTGCAAATCAAAAATCAAATAAACATTTTTCAATTTCTAATAGGTACAGTATAATAAATTAACATAAACCTATATTAATAATTTTAAACAATGAATGATTATATATTTTAATTTACATTAGATTTTTATGACGAGATATTTAATTTAAAGATTAGATTTTTAATATAAACGTAAAAAACATTGAGCTTTTTTGCCTTGGCGATCTCGGAAAATGGTTTTCTAAATAGAGACCAATATTCAGCTCATCAGCTGTTTGGATTAATAATCTGCAAGAGTGTGTTATAGTATTAATTTGAGATAATATATTATAAAATAAAATATTGTCAAACATTTTGTAAATTTAACCATAATTATATAATATAAATAAACATGATAAATAGTGGTTATTGGGTTAGTATAAATATCCTGATTTGCAAATACATATATATAAAGTAAAAAATAATTGCCAATTAAAAAGTTTTTGTTTTGGCAGATAATTAATAAACGAATTGATGGTTAAAATATTTTTATGTTTTATTGCTATCCAATATATTTCAATACCAATAATACTTCACTCCAATAACTGTCGATTAAAAAACACATATTATTATTGTACAAGCTTTTTAGGTATTGTATTTTACGGCGGTTTGGGAAATAAAATGATCAACAGCCACCAAACCGGAGTTATGATACGTAATATTATGACGTTATCTCTGTAATATTCATTTTGCTACAGAATAACACAATCACAATGGAAGGGTGAACGTGGTGAATTAATTAAAATATGAAAGCTCTGCACTGAGAAATTTAGTTTGTATTAATTTGATGTACATAGCTATAATATTTATGAGTGACAAAACTGACACTTCAGCGATTCGAGGGAAGATCACAGGAAAAAAAACTTTCCTATATAATAGTGTCTACATGGCAATCATAGAGTCGCAATGAAGACAATAGGGGCTAGATTACTCATCCTAATTATTGAAATATTATACATTAATGGAAATTTCAAGATATTATTTTTATAATTCATAACATTTCTAGTGTAATAAGTAAATATTATATATTAGTAATAAACTAATAAACTAACTTTTAAGAGTGGGCGTATTTTATATTTATTATTTGTGTATATTATAATAGTAGGTATTAAATATTGAATGCTGTGGTTGAATGTCTATTTTCATGAAATTCTACTTAATTAATTCATAGTCTACTTATTCAAGCTCCATTAAAAAAGAAAAAAACGCTTTTCCTAATAACATAAATTCAATGTTAATATAATTTTTTTTTTAAATAAACTCATATACATTTCTATAAAAAAAAATTGATTTACTATTACTTATTAGTATAATACGATTATTATTTGTTTGATACGAATCTAAGGCACTTGTGGTGTATGCACCATTAGCACATTAGATGTTTAAATTTACCACTAAGTATTAACAATAGTGAATATGACATAATTATTCTTGTCACTATTATGTACAATGTACATATCCACGTTTTTATTAATTTAATAATATTTTTATTAAAATCACTTTAATTTTAATCTTTTCTGTCAAACGCGTTATATACACAATATCATTGTTAATTATTAGCCAATAGCTATTAGATAATAGATATATTACAATTATTTCAAAATAAGTTTTTTTTTCCCAGTAATATTGTGATTCATTTGATAGTTTTTTTTATTAGATATCGATACTAATTCCGATTTCGAATTATCGTTATCGTTGTCCGACGCTAATAATTAAGTACTATAATCGTCTATAGACGACATACCAACGTTATCTTCATTTTGAAAGTAATTATAAATATCATAACCAATATAATATTATGACAGTATGACACAAATAATCATATAATATTTTAATGATTATTAACTATTTTTGTCAATTAAGTTGATACACCTCTTGGTACATTACAATAATCGGTGCAAGTGCAGCTGCTCTAATAGTTATTGGAACAATATTAGAATATTTTATATTTAATATTTATAAATGCATTGTATCTACACAGATTGCCAAATAATGGAATTGGGCCAATTGGGGTAACTTCAAACTTAACGATTGCAGTCAGTTCTAGTGTTTCTACTATCATAATGTACCTACTCAAAATTTCTAATAAATAATGCATATAATGACAACTATAACTATTACTATTTCTATTGCACAGTTTTGAGTGGTAATAATAATACTATGCATACCTATTACCTACTATAAAATATTTCTATCTGGATGGACATAATATGATTTTAAATTTTGACTAATCATAATTTAGTTTTTCACGTTTAAGAAAAAATAATATTATAAAGAAGTATTTCGTTGCACTGCATTATATTTATTTAATTAGCTCTTCTCAATATATATATATATTTTTTAAAATCGTATTTGTTATTTAGTATTTATACTTAACATTTATTTTGAATTTAGGATTTAAAAAAAAAATAAAATTGAGAAGTACCATTGTAATTTTTTGTTATTTTAAAGTAACAAAGTTACTTTTCTCATTGAAAAGTAAAGTAAATTTCATTAAAATTTTGTTTGAGTTAAGCATAGAGTAACATTACAACTTTTTTTTAAGTAAGTTTTCCAACACTGCTTTCACGATTTCGCAACATCATAAAGTATAAGAATTTAGAGGGCCATATGCAATATGCATGCGGCATGCCATATTAAAATATATTTTTAGTTATTGCAGATTTAGTGAGATATTGTGCGTCGTATATATGTATGAATATATAATATATAATATATATATTACATAAATGGGATTTCACGGATATTTAGGATAAACATTTCTTTTGGTCCACAATGTATCATCTAGTAATATTATGCAAATAATATTAAATCCCACAGAAAACGTACTGAGACGGTAAGTTTAATCGAAATGGTATTGTGTCCCAAGACGCCCATCGTCATCGTTTTATAGGGCTGTGGAGACCAAAAGTTGTTGATTCAAATCTGCAGTGTTTGATATGTTATCGTGATTTTCCCATTAAAATTATTGCCTAGACTTACGTTATTTTATAGTTTAACAAAATATTAACATATACACTGACAATTATTAGTGCATTATTAGCACTAAACATAATGTATACATAGCAATTAACTGTAAACGACAAATGGGCTAATAAGCGAATGCTGTGTACGATATAAACGACAGCTTAAGCTTTTTAACATATACTGTTTTTGTGACTTTTTAAAAACAAGATTTTTATTTTTTAATCAAGTGGCGTTTGCTTACAGAAATTAATTTCCAAAATTTGTCTATATTGTCTTGTTTTTAAATACGTGTGACTTGTAAAAATGTTATACATCTAAAACAATAAACACAATAAGGAGTTCGCTATGACCATGTCACTTTCTTAAATTATTTGTAGATATATGTTCTGAACGAACATACATATGCATTAGGGTTTGCTTAAATCAATTTATTACTTATAATTATAGTTATTTATATTGTAATATTGTTCTTGATTAAGAATTATATTTGATATATATTTTGAAACTATAATTTAGCAGTAGTACTAATGCTAGCAATAGCAACAATCTACTTAATTCCACAGGACAAATATAGATTTTGTTTTAACTGACACACACTTAAAATGTGCAAGTTAAAATATGAAATGAACTTACGTGGCAAATGGCTGTATCTTTTGTTTGGTTTGACGCGTACTTATTATAGGGCCGTCGGTCTGTGTTCGGTGGCAGTCACGACGACGGTGAGTCAACAGCATCCATGATGGCGTATTTCGGATGAGTCGGGAAAAAGGAAAAATGTTGCCTTGTGAATATACACGGAGCCAGTCGGCAGGAGAAAAAAAGGGATATAATAATGATCACAAAGTCGAAAACACACACACACATATATATATATTATATTTATATATAGTTTCTGCAACGTTCCGCCAACCAACGCGCCTCACCCCTCCACGTTTTTTTTCCCTTACTCGTCTCGTCATTGGAATGGGTTCCTTTTTACTTTAATTTTTTGTTTATATCAGAGGAAAATTCTCGGGGGACTTGGTGGCACCACCACCGACCGACAAGTTCTGCTCCAACGCTTCGATTAATAAGCGAAATTGCAAGCTCTCCCCAAAACCGAACACCCGACAAGCGTCGCGTATCGCATCCACACTCCACAGCCAACGAACTCTTCGAGGGTTTGTGACATATGCGGCGTGTGTGTGTACATATTATACTGTCTACATCTATAAAATATGTATATAAATTAAGTATTCATTTTCATGTACAGACTTTAGCAATTCGATCATGCATGCATTCGTGAATATATCTCACGATGTAGTTTAACATTATAGTATTCAACACTATATATGCAAAATCAAGATAAACCTTAAGCAAATATTTATATATGTAACTGTAAAATAATGCACCCAAATATTAATCATATTAAGCATTGCATATAATTTAACATTTTAATAACCTGTCAGATAGGTATTTATTTTTCAAAAAAATCCACACTTTAATAATAACATATAATAGTCAAGTACAATGATAAAATATAATTATGATTATTGTGTTTGTGAAAATGTTAGGGTTAAGTTACTTTAAACCGCTTTGCTGAACGCCTGACCAATAGGTGTGGAGTATACGGTTATTTGTGTAGATCACTAAGTAGGCAATGGATAATATGTTACATTTTAGTCCAATGAGGCAATGAACCACGGTTCTGAGACAGTCAAACATTTTGATAACCGCTGTTATCAGACATTAATTTTAATAACATTATGTACATTTAAAAGTATTGTCATTCGTTTTCCTGATTATTTAAAAAAAAAAAAACATAAACATATATACTTTTGACCCAACAAACTAGATCCAATTATTGCTACTAAAAACCTCCCTCGACTTCCCTCGAATTTGAAAATAGTTTTTTACCAATAGTCAAAGAAGTGTCACCAGATAAAATATAAACACTCTCATTGTAAAACTAATACATTTTTTCAATTCGCACAGAAAACTGCGATTTGTGTTGTTTATTTTCAAGAATTTTTCAAACTTTCAACATTACCACCGTATAACATTTGGTATTTTTATTTATTCGGTACGGTTATACACACTATCTCAGATTTTTTTCATATTGATCATCGTTTATATTATTGTTGAATGTCATTCAATTAGCAACCACATAACATAATTTTCAGTTTCATGGATAAATTAGTATCTCTATCAGTTTAAGAGGACACTACACAACCATTTGATGTTTCTGTCTTACAAGTGCATAACATAGCAAATTTACTATCAGCAGATTACGTTTAGCTGTGTTAGTTAAAAATTAGAGTGAATCGACTTATTATAAAACTTGATGTTAAGAACATTATCTGTGTTTGTATTTGGGTTTTTTTTACGATGGTTTAATTTTGTAGCAAGTTATGCGTATATAAAAAAGCGTAGATTAAAAATGCTCATCACTCATTTAAAAACTAAGTTATCGTAAAAAACCCAAACACAAATAATGCTCTTATAACACCAAGTTTCATAAAAGGTCGATTCACTCTAATTTCTAAATCACAATGTTTGCGTGTGTGTCTATAAGTGATATTCAAACGCCTCATGGATTTGAAATTTTGTACATAGGTAATTAATAATTAAATATTTGAAGATATGCATCGCTATGCAATTTTTTTAAATGCATATATTAAAGATTGACCCACGTTAAGAATTGTTAATTCATGAAGAGCGAATATTTTTTTATTTGTTTATAGAAGTATCAGTAATTACAAAAAATAAATAAAATATTTATTAAAGTTGGATATAATTTTAGATTTATATTTTATATTTAGTGAAACCCCCACTCTTTAAATGATAGTGTTAAAAATATTTATATATAGTTAATAATTAACGAAATTTAAGGTAGTATAAATTTCTGGAATTATTTAATTCGTTACGGGCAAGTTATGAATATAGTGCCAGTTTATGAAATAAATATAAAATCTAAGACATAAATTAGATTAACTTTATAGTTATGCAAATCCACAGGTTTTGATAACATTTTCGTCAATAGATTCAGCAAGAAAATAACTATTATTATTAGATATAATTTTAAACCAGTAATTTATGTTATTGAAAATTATCCAAGTATCTGTGTTGAAAATTGGTGCTATTTAAATTTATTATTGCTTTAGAAGGTGGAAATTCGCATAAAAACATTTAATAATTTGTCACGGGAGACGCCGTGCAAGATCAACTGGTATTCAATGAAACATAAATTACAATATTAAAATTCTGTTAGAACGATATAAGCGTAAAGATTATATATGGTGTCATACGCACCATCTCATACAAAGTTACTACTAGATTTAAGTCCAAAAGTCCTACGATTTAGTTAACGCTCTTGGACCATAGTCATATCTCTCCAATAACGAGATACCATTTACAACCAAATAAAAATAAAAATAAATTCCGCATATTATTTAAGAACTATTATAATGTTTTATTTTTGTCAAATTATGTTTGATGCAAATAACTATCTAGTGTAAGGGCTAAATTGATTTACAATTAAATAAATAGTTTAATGTTTGGAGGAAATTTAACATAATTTTATCTTAAAAATGAGAAAATGAAAACTAAAAAAACTAATAGGAAAATGAAAACTAAGCCCTTTTAGGTTCATGACTCTGGCGCCCTCCCTATAATTTTAAATTTCGGGTCTAAATCCGGGGCGATCGTTTGTGCTTTATCCAATCCTAAGTTTTTGGGTGCTGACATGCCCCCCACTTGTACAAAATACGAATAACTTTGGAAGGGATAAAACACTGGTGATGGGATATCGAACGAAGTACAATCGATCGTCCCGGAATTTAACCAGAAATTCGAAATGGGGAAGATGTCGTCAGCTACATGGACTTTTTGTGTGGAGAAAAACGTTATTTCAGGTTTGAAAAAAACGGACCCACCTCGCTCTTGTGGTTGTTTCCTTGATTGAAACGTATATATAGCTTGACCCTCTATTTAGAATTTGGTACTTATTATAGAGAATTTATTGCGGGATTCGAAAGCAAATTAATATGTCCAATACGTTATGCAATTTTTTTTATAAATTCCTCAATTGATAAGGTAAGTATATCGTCTATATCACTTATTTAGACAATCGGCCACGAATAGTCTTTAAAATATCCAACATGTAGTGTTCCTATTACAATAATTAAATGTGGTCAGGATAAAAGTTTATTTTTTCTTCCATCGTTTCCACAGCAACGGATTTATTGTTTTACAGGACACTAATATTGAAATATCCGATCTTTTTTTATCTCGAGTCATCGTATCAAAAAGCACATGAAAAATAATAATATATAGTTTAATATCAACCGAACGACTCGAAACGACCTGTTTCCGATAAAGACGCATCGTGAATGTCATACGTACAATCAGTTCAATTGAAGGTTCCTGTATTATTATCGAAAAACACATAGTGATTATGACGTAGAGATTACGCCCGATGGCCGATTACGGGCGGCTCAAGTGGGCCGATGACAAACGATGGACAAACGTCCATAAACGTGGCACAATTAAAGCGTTGGCGGAAGCCATCCACCCAACAAACGATGCCGAGTGGCTGGCGAACGACAAGGCTACGGGCAGGCGACTGGCCGACGTCAAGCAATCGACGGCCGCGCTGTACAATGCGTTAGGCACCCGAGACAACGTGGTTGGCCACCTGCTGCCGGATACGCCACTCACGGGGCGGGCCGCGTACTGCCGGATGGAGTCGGCCGCGGAGGTCGAGCAGTCGCTACGGGAAAAATTGGTGCGCAGCCGGCACCAGTTGGATGAGTGCCGGCAACGGGTGGCCAATAAGACCGCGCGCCTGGCTCAGTTGAAGGCCAGAATAGCCGCGGCCAGGAACTCGGTGCAACCAAAGCCGCCACGGCAGCCACTGGTGTTGGAGTCTGCGCTGATGATAGACAAGAAAGTGGACGCACTCAAGCTGGGAAACCTGCAAGCGGCCAAGGCCCGCGACATTATTGCCAACAACATGAAAATGAAGGACGCGCTCAACGAGCAGTTGGCGTCTGACGTTCGCATGCAGGCCACAGCCGTAGTCGAGCTGCTTGCATACGGTACGGCCGCCAAGCAGGAAGCGGTCACGTACATCCAAGAATACTGCCGGAAGACGGGTGAGCATAAGCGTTCTGTTCAACGAAATAACGCAAAGAGGCGCATGCTCGATATGAGAATATCGGTACTGGAATCGAACAGGTGTAGTTGTTGAATTGGTTTTTGTTTTATTTTTCTTGGCACTGAGTAAGTGAGATTTTTCAAGAAGAAACAATTTGATGCGTATCGATACAGATCAGTTACGTACCAGCTTGTATCGAAGTGAAATTCCGATACGAGTTGGTATACCCGGCATTCTAGTGTATCGATGTTAGGTACACATAATATATCATCTTAAACGCTCAATACAGGTTCATTGTATACGTATCGACACTTTCCAATATTTTCCTTGAAATTCTTAAATAATATATTAAGTTTATAGACAAAACAAAACAAAATATCATGGTTCCAATGCCCAGCCGAAGACCTATGAAGATGATATGTATATACAAGGTGTAACGGATAGAACTGACTTTTACAATAACTTTTGTTCAAATTAATTTTTTATTAATTTTACTTTTTTGTTCATTAGTGACCCTAGCGCTATATGCATAATCCTTTTTTTAAGTTTTATTTTTTAGTATTGAAAATAATAAAATCTAAATTTTAAAATAGCCCATTTTTGAATCTGATTATAAAACAATTTTAATGATAAAAAGATTTATCTAACTTAAGTAGTTAATTTTTTAGAATTTTTTTAAAATTCAATATTTTTTTGGTTAAATTAATTTGAAACGCAATAACTTTTTTAAAAATATGATTTTTGAGAATTTTCTGACATGAGTATATTTATTAAATTATTTACTTATTATATAATATTAACAATTTTTTTTTTTTTTTGGTCTTGTCTCTCTGTTACACCCTGTATATATATTATATATATATATATATAATATATTGACGTTTTTATAATAAAATAGTAGTAGGAAATAAAACTTCAAATCAGTCGGTCAAATCATTTTACAAAGACTTTAAACTTGTTGATCAGGGTCCAACCGAAGTTTGTAGCAATAAGTTCACGGTCATCTGTTGTTTATAATTATAATACTGTTCCCAAAACACATATTTTATGAAACCTAATCTAACTCTTAACATATTTATTAGCGTTCCATAGTGATCAATAAGTATCTATCAATGTTCCAATATTATCATAATATTAATGAGTTGAGTGAGGTCATCTGACTATGAATAATAATTTAATAATATCACTGCCATGTTATAAACTGATGTGACTGGTTGAATTTTATTTGTAATGTGGGAGATGATTCTCAATTATTAAGAAATTTTTTTGGCCATATATGCTTAAGTCAACGTACTTATATTATTTACCTCTAACTCGGTTCGTTATATTTATACCTATTACCTAATGTCCTCAAAAACAGGGTAAACTTTATAATTAAACTAACCATACTCGTTACTCTATGCATAAGTTTGAAATCTGGTTGCAGAACATAAAATTAGAATATTAGATCATTAATCTCCTGTAAAACAAAATTATAAAATATGTACAAGGTACTGAGTATTGTAAGTAACTAAAGTATAGAGTGTGCCCAGTTTTCGTGGACATGTGGTATAACTGTGCTTGCCAATGAACTATTGTTATAACAGTGATCGATAGAATTTACTATAACATGAAAGTTGAAAGTTTTAACTTTCAATCGATAATTATTATGCGACTCTAGGTTTTAAAATATAAGCAATAAACTTAGTAAGTTATTAAAATACGAAAACTTTATAAAAGGAAAAAGATGCTATTCAATCAGATACATAATGATTCTGACGAGGACATTGAATTTGATACTGAACAGACTAATCCATCGATTGTATCTGATTTGGAAACTTCAAACAAACCAGATGACAGAAACCTAATGTTGTTGAAGGATTGGATTGACAACGGCCAGATGGAAAAACAAATTTTTTCTACGAAAGAAAATGTGGAGCTGTCTAGTTCTTCCAATACGCTAGATTCAATCGACAGCTCTACTTCAAGTAACACGGATGACTATACATTTCCCAAAGAAAGGGTTCGTAACTATATTCAAACTTTTATAATAATACGTAGTAACCCACAACGCACTTGCCATAATTAAGTAAAAATGACCGGTACAGCCGTATTTGTGACGTATTCATTCGATACTATTGGTTTGGATAAATCTACTAAACACAACAATAATAAAATACCTAACTTTTTAGAATTTTAAGTTTTTATTAAAAATATGTGTGAATAATGATTGAAGATATGATATAATAACCTAACCTAATCAATTCCTAAATATTTAAAATTGTAACCAAAGTATTTTGGAAAGCGATTTATTGAATTTCTTAGTGACATAAATACATAATGAGTAAACAATTTGAAAAAAATAAAAATTAATGGTAAATTAAATTTTAGAAAAAATTGCGGTTTTATCCCAACATATATTTCACGTCATCAAATAAAAACCAGACAGACGTTTCCATGGTAGTAGTAAATCTTGTCTGATGGTTGCAATCAACAAACCTAACTTAACGACCGCAATGTGTGTGTGAGCCTTGGAAATTGTTGAGCTTTAGCAAATTACTACAAAGTTTAATTTTTTTAAATTTCCAACGTGTTTCCTTCCCGCGAGGAATATATATATACATTCAGCTAAAAAAATATATTATGTAACTAAAAAATAATAACACTTCAGTATGTAAGTTATAATTAGCTTAAATTTTATCAATTTCGAATGCATATTAATGAATAAAAAAATTGAAAATATTCAAAATTTTATAAGCTTATACACTAATATAACAATTTGATACCTACCCTAGAGCTATTACCATATTATGTCTTTTAGAAAAAAAAAAATAGTAAAATTAATTTTGTAAAAAAAGTAAAAACAAATAATTAAGATAAAATTTTGCATACATTTAGTAGTTATCGCGTTTTTTCCAAAATATTTATTTATAATTATATCAACATTATTCAATACCAATCATATTTTAAAATGAATTTAAGGTTTTATATAAAAAAAACAACTAATAATGTTGAATATTCAGAATTTTACATGTACTCACTAATTTCAGAATATTATGGAGTTGATTTTTAAACAACAGTAACAGTATAAGAGTATAACTGTATCTTTTCGATTGAACAAACAATAAATAAATTATGTAAATCCTAAAAACTAATTACACGTGTTGATTGTGCTTAAAAAATACCCCATCAAATTAAGTTCAGTAGACCGAAAGCGGCGAAAGCAGATACTAATTATAATGAAAAGTTAAACGCCATACATTTACGATAACACTCCATTGGAAATTATAACTCACTCTTTAATATTTACTATTTATATTCTATGATATAATAATACTTATTTATACATAAAATATGTACTTTATACGCAAAGATTATTGTTAAATACTCAATAAATATAATATTATTTTTTTTTTACAAGTGGATACGACGTGACATTTTAGTAATAGTTTTAATTAGGTATCATAATATTTTAACGTGCAATTTTTAACTTCCTAAAAAAGGCAATATGTTTTTACTAAGAAACCATAAATAGGTTCAAAAATGTTATTACTCTTATTGCTTGATAATTAAACATCTTGATATTTGATTTATAATTTAAAATATTAATCAATGTCACAAATCATATTTTTTTATCATTTACTTTTCTCGTTGTATGTATTATCCATTAAATTATATGACGATATATAAGATGGGTATTCAAGATTTAAGATTAAACTATGTTACACAAAAATAATATAGACCCTATTGTGATCCTGTCGTTCTCAGGTTAACCTTTGTAAATTCAGAAAAGGTGAATCAAGCAGAGCAATGGAAGCTGTAGAATACGTATGCGAGACGTTGAACTTCTCAAACATAACAGAAGTACTGAATTATTTTATGTCAGTTAAAAATGTGGAGATGCGTATACAAAAGATGATAAGCACGCGAAAACAGTTACTCGAGGTCGTACAACAGAATTTGGAATTAGCGAAAGAAGCGAAAATGAAAAGTTCATATTGTTTACCCGAAGAGATTTTGAAATTAGATACCAATATTGAGCATGTCCAGCGTGAGGGTTTAGACGTCCAGAAAAAACAATTTGAGGATGTCAACAGACATATTACAGGATACGGGGTACTGTTCAATGAACTTTGGTTCCAGTTGGATAATCTCGTGGGAAAACTCGAACGATGCCACGTAAGAATTCACATTGTAAAAAATCCACATTTAAGCTTATCGTGCTAGTGGTATCGTGTTCTGTCTTAAGAATTTGTCTATGTAAAATTGTAGGTAAACGCACCATTTTAGTGCAATAATTAAACTAATTTCATCGAAAAACTGTTGAGGTTTATAGATTATATGACATATATGAAAGAGTGATTTAAGATATTTAAACTTTAAAGCGTCCAAATTAGATATATATATAATCGTACGGGCATAGATCAGTTAAGCCTATAACGAATTGTTTTAATTTTAGGATCAGTGTTATTAATTTTCTTATATTTTAGTATTTACTCTTTACTCTTAATATAAATAGATTGCTGTTTTAGTTTTACCTTCAGCTGTACAAAATATGTTTTTATCAATTATTATAATAAAAAATAAATAAAATAAAATTGTTATTTATTAAAAATAAATCAAAGATTAAAAACATATATAATATATATTATGTTGGTCGATTTATTATTAAGTTACTGGTTAAATATTTTTTGTCTGCAAAAAAAAAAAACAATTATATTCTTCCAATTAAAACGTTAATAGCTTATTTGCAACCAATACTCTATAATATCATTTGGACTTTTATGAAACGGAATTATAACCAATATACATGCATAAGTATAAATTTAAGTGATACCTAAGTATGGCTAAGTATTTATACCTTAACGGGGGAAATCAAGTTTTCGTTTTTGCAAGCTATTTATCGTCCTTATCGGTTCGTCGCACTACGCAATACTTAAAAATAATGAAAACGTTATAATACAATGTACCTACATTATACATATTATATTTATCATTTATAATGGTTAACAAAATGATAATGTTACTATTAGATACTTTAATAATAATAAAATAATATGCTAGTACAATAAATTGTCATTTATTTTTATTATAACCTAATATAAATACCAAAATTTTAATTTTGTATGTTTTTATTTTATTACAAAGACGTGTCTAATAATCTGTTCCTACTAAATATAACAAAATAAATACTATAATATATCAAACTTGACACTGTAAATATTGTTATAACTTTGAATTATAAAAGGCCATTATCTAGCACAATTGGTTTATCAACCATGAAACTAACCTACCGAATGCAGTAAATTGATAGGTATATGAAAAGGTCATTCCAATGCCCAATATTGGTAAACTCCCATTTGAACAACAACGTCACCAATTGTAAATATATATTATAATATTCATAATAATGATTATCATGATTATTATGACAGTTATTATCATTGTTATTTTTTCAACCCCTTTAGTTTTGATATTTATTTATGCTCCGGTGAACGGTATTCGAAAGTCGATTGTGCTGTCGGAGATATCGTCATTGTTTTTGTCCACAAAACGTACCTAACCGCCGGTGTATAGGTAATGTATACCTGCCTTTACGCAATAGGCGTTTCCGATTTTCTCCAAACCTGCCCTTATACGTGTATTATTTTTGTTTATATCATAATATTGTATTGTATTATAACGACGATAATCTATCAATCACGACTTTTCTACACAAAATAACGCCCTACAGCTCTCAATCAATTGTTAAATATATCTATTGGTTTGAATTAGAAATCAAGCAAGTACACCTATTATACGTCTGCTGCGGTTATAAACTTATCACCTTTTATTTATGACCTTATATCTGGCTATTATTATTATTTACCACTGTATATTGACGGCGGCGGTGATTAAGGGTTAGTTGGGTAGGTGGTACCCATCAGGTAATAATTATTATGTTCGAATATTATAATGTCTGTTGTTCCTACAAGGCTACAACGTATAATACGCGTTGAACACGTTGTGAGTCAATCGTGCGGTTCGAACCGTTTTCCCGTTTTGGGGCGTGCGCGCCTTTTTTGTTTTTTTTTTGTTTCACATTGATCGTTTAGCATGCGTACACAACACGCGTGTCATATTGTTTAGTTATGGGCTCGACAATAAGCCGTACAATAATCGACCACGCCCCCTCATTTATCCGGACGCCGCGTGCGTGGAAACCGTTCGCGGAACAAATTATTATTTCCCGCGGAGACACGTGCCGCGGCCGCGACGCCGAAAACCATCGCCGACCGCATGGTTTACTTTATGGTTACAACTCTGTTGTATAATGTACAGCTAATTGTTTTCCGCATTTTGATTTATCCGAACTGAGTTTTATTTTATAACGAGCCATTATTTTTAATAATAATAACGTCAATAACGACAACGGATGTGCGACTATCGCAACTGCAGGATACGCCATCGTAACGTTGTGTGTGTGTCTGGTGAGGGGGTGTAGTACCAGTGAGATACCAGAGGACCGGATAATTCGTTTTAATCTCGTTTCCGAGTATCATAATATTGTTATAAACACGTGTTGCAGTACACTAGTACACTATAATATTAGCTAGTTATTGTTAGTGCACAAGTTCTCACAGAAAACGTCACGAATTAGCTTCCGCGTAAGTCAAAGTATGGAACTCGTTCGAAAACCGATTCATGTTTTTTTTTTATAATACCATAATACATAACAATTAAATTACATAGGTTAGGTAATATACTATTATGTTTCATTATTACATTAATTTATATGTCGTTTCACTCAAATTACTCGTATAATCCCGACCATAATTTTAATACAAAATTATTTTTATTTTTTTAAATGTATAAAAGTGATTTTGTCTTATTACTTCGTTCGTTCAAAAGAACCTACTACTGGTATATGATGGCCCACAAAAATTTATTTGGCAGACTGTTGTAAATCGTAAAAATATAATGTTATGTGACAACGTATCACTATTTTATGTTTCGCAGAGACTAAATGTTTGTTATTTATTCGATAGCTGTACTGCATTATTATAGTTCACATATGTTATAATATAATATAGTTTTCGATTTAAAGTTGTAACCAAATACATTACGTCGTACATTCTGTCTTTTGACTTACATCGTGACAATAAATTGTTTTAGCCTCGAGGTGAATGATTCTCAATAGGCTGTATACATAGTAGTAAAGTATGACATTATTTTAAACGCATAAGATTACCCAGAGGACCTTTCTGGGTGAATGGGCATTCAAAATGTTTATCGCATCAGATGGGGTGACGGGAATTATGTGGAGGACTATGCCGTAACGGCCGTTATGAAATAAAAAAATCCGTATCTTCCAACAAAAGTGCACATTTTGAGAAAAACAAAATCACCGTTTAATTTATCGTTTTTTATACTCGTAAACTTTGGGAACGATAAAACATGACGTTTTATTAACGTTTCAATAGCATTTTAAAGAACTGTAAATAACCTAAGAAAATTTTGAAATAAGAAAACTGTTGTGTTCACATATTAAATGTGCTTCATGGTTAAGATTATAAACCATGTGCGTATCGACGATCTCCAACTTTAGGACATTAAATAATAATAAAAAAATAATTTTTAAACATAAACTACCCTTTGTAATATAATATCCTGCAGTTTTAAGTACTGTGAATTTTCCTCAAAAAAAAAAAAAAGCTTTTAAAACGAATTATTAGTAAACCGTCGAAAGTAAGTATTCACTGTGGAATCGTTTAGGAGGTCATCTAGAAATTCGAACCCCTATGGGCTATGAAATGGTATTCTCAAAGGGTATGACATAAATATAACCCGCATGCTGTAATAGTGTTGAAAAACCTACAATCATATTATATACAAATCGGTTAGGTTAAGTGACGTTTATCTTTTGGCTGAGACATGCAAATTCTGGGTTTCAGATGTTTAAACACATATACTGTTGTTTTCTAATCGTTTTCAATGTCTTGCATCCCTACAGGTGCCAGTGGTGAGGAAATACCAACTCCACATGAAAAACCCCGCCAATATACATACCGATACGATGATGGACGCTCGTCAGATGCTAGAGGGACTGCGTCTGAAACCTTGTATCGTCTTCGACGAAGACTGTACCACGGTCCACGAACATTCGATGGTCAAGTCGATAGACTCTACATCCGGAAGCCGGTCGGTGGACATTTCTGGCAGGAACCCGGCCGTGGACGCTTGCCGAAAGTTGTCAAAAACACTGTACGCCAAGGTGAAGTCGTGCATGTTGCACATTGGCGGCGCCTTTGACACCAACGACAAAAATCAGCAGACAGCCAGGGCGTGCTTTGCATACGATCGGCAGACCCAGTTGCAATGGAACGCCATCGCCACGAAGGACCGTAAGCGACGGTCGCAGGCAAGTTTACAGTTGCCGGGCGAGAAGGCCAAACCTTCAGTGACTAATGCCAGGGTCACCGGTATATTGACTCGGGAGCAGACCAAACAGCAGGCCGAAGACATCGTCCAGTGGTGTATCACACCCAAGGACACAGACGACGCAAAGAGGTCAAGAAAGCCCATATCGTTCCGGAAGTCCCGGATCATCGTGCCTGAACGAAAAAAAAAAAAAAAAAGTGTACTTTAATTACAATATACATTATACATACGGTCAGGACCGATACTATACAGTTTTTTTAGCAGACAAACCATGTAGGTAAAACAAAATATTAAAATAATAAACCTCTGCCGTCGAAAACACTCACTGTGCGTACCTACACATAACTACAATTATGATTGCATACAGCTAGCGAAAAAAAACCTGTGACCATAAAATCCCTGTTATATGTACCTATCAAAATGTATTTTTATTCAAAACGATATCCATTATAATTAGTAATATATTTTCATTCTATTGAAATGTTCGTCCACGGTAGTATTTCACTTGAATTTATTACGGTTGTAACGAGCAATCAGCGAAAATAATTTTAACGTAACATTTTAATTTTTAACGGGTTCATAATTTATTATTAGTATAAGGTAATTTTAAAAATAGCTAGTTGCGTTCGTGATTTCCAAATTCCAATATCAAAATATTATAGATAATATATTAGTATATTAAAAAAAAATTAAAGAAGTCAAATTTTTGTATTACCTCCTTGTCTTAAAACTTTTCCAGTCCATCGAGTAATAATTGCACAATACTGAAATAAACTATAGTCATGTTTAATAATGATTTAGATAAGGTATAAAACACGTTGCAGGGTTCTACTGGATGGTTTATCTTTTTATATGCTATCGTTGTTCTCAATTTTTAGATTATGATACTTATTCGTAAGTGTGCCTTCCCTCTTTTGAAAATTCTAAATACACAATTGTTGTGTCTTAAAGACTAAAGTATAGATTAATATTCTTTATTTTAATAATATAAAGAGTATAAATTTATTCCTAACTTTTTTGGTTATATATATATGTATATCTGTATTTTCCATTTTAATCTCAACAACATTATGATAATAATTAATAATTATCGTTGCTGAATTTGATCAACATGTATGGACACGCATTTCTGAAACAGATTAAGTACCTATAATATAGCTATCATAGTAATTTTGGTGAGTATAAAAATGTTGAACATTATCAATAATAGGTATGAATAAAAATGAAATCGCTGAGTCAAAGTATTAAAAACTTAAATAATTGTGAAAAACTACAAAATTCGAAAATATATTATTATACTTCACTCTATAGTATACATATTTATATACTTATCGAATATTAAAAATCGCTTACCTGCATGATAATATTATGCCATGTACAATATATAACACTGCAGGTAAAGAAGGCGTGACACTTATCAACTATATTATGTAGGTGACATAGGAATTGAGTTAATGTATTACTTTATAATGATTCAAAATATGCTGATTCATGTGAGAAATGCATGTACAGGTCGTAGTACCTATATAATATGTCAACCATTGGATTTAATAGAGTATCCCCGGGGTGCGTATTCAACTATATAGTAAGTGTCACATGACAATTGAGCATTATGACGAGACGATACCTTTGAAACGAAGCGGCGACTGCGAATTTCTTTGAGAGTATAAAAAAATATCACAATCAATTATTACCTTCACAGATAGTTGTAGCTACATATATTTTATGTTTACATAAATATTGAATTATTTTTCATACTATTCCGTTTTTTTCTTTCTATGAACGTGCCTTTACAGTATACGTTTTAACATTTATACATGCAATTACGTAAATACACCTAATATTATGATATAATGTATGTCAAACTATTATGTTTTTATAATTATTGAAGGACCTTGATGTTTTTTTTTTTTATAAAAATAAACGGCTACTCCACCGGGCGGTCCATCGTCCGTGATGTATATAGTATATAAAAATATGTAGATAAATCGTGCAGTTGAACAATTTTCTTGTGTCTTGTCTCAAGTTTTATAGCGATTCATATATTTAAAATGCAAATGTTTCTTGAAATTATATATGCCGTCAAAGTTTTACGAACAAAATGATGCGATTTTGATTCGTATATATTATTATAATTATGTCACGACGCACACGCTGAACGGGGAATCAGCTAGAGTGTGATTTATTCAAATATTCAAGAGTATTTTTTGTTTTTTTACTTTGAAAATGTTACACCCGCATAATAACAGTCGGCGAATATTATAATTATTAAATTATACGAAACGTAACGTATACTGCCATTTCGACACTGAAGTTCTTTCACGCAGTAATAATCTTCTGATATTATTACTAAAGAGATTACGTTCCAGACGCATAATATACTTTTTCACGTCGTTGTCGCTACGCGATATTATTATAATTATTTTAGTCGCTCCATGACATTTTAGCAAGACTTTGTAATATTTTGGTTTTCACAGCACGTTTTTAGGCAGAAGTTCTCCCCACACCGACGATTATAATTTGCATCGCGGTTGTGATATCGATCGGTGATCGAGTGCTTGGTGATTTGATTCGGCCCAAGCATCTCACCCAGTGATAAAATTAATGAATATCATATAGTTCTGGCAAAAACTTTAAAGGTTAAAACCATCCATCACTGTTTGAAACCTTGATCGAATACTAACTAAAATTTGAGTTTTTAAATTATTTACACAAATCATCTATAAAAATCTACCTATAATTTATGAAAACACCCGAAGACAATAGATGAACGTATTTTATATGTACTCATATTACACTAATTGTGTATCTCTACATGCAGCATATTCACTTTTATCCAATTTATTCAACCTAACCTATAATTTTACACGAATGTCGTTTGCCCCATTTCCACGTTTATGTTTAATATAATATGCATAAGGCTTATTTTGCCAGATTAATTTCAGATGGCGACTATCTACTAGCAATCAGACATCTGCAGGTAGAATTTTGAGTTTTTTAAAGTTTGACTATGGGTGGACCATATCGGTTTCTGTCTTTTAAGACATCATTTTATGACGATATTTTGTTGTATTTCAGTAGCGGTTTAGTAGCATTATCTATACACGGCTATCTCTACATTGTATTAGACCGTACTAAAAAAATTAAGATTTGAATACAACGCGTTGTAAACAATGCACATAACTGCTGTATTTAGGAAAATTTGACTGGTTTGAATAGTGTAAAATAAAATTTACAACTGAGTCGTCTCAGATCGAGGACGCGCAAACTGCACAGCGATGAGACGACAATTTTATAACAACCTGATGTTGCGTGCGTTCAACTTATAAAGTCTTAGAACATGGGTAATTGATTGTTGGCGCGACAAAGTCATCTCTTACTCGTATAATATTATATTACAATATATAATACGCGTCGCATATATGTATGACATGAATGTGTTATATTGTATAATAATATATTATACGTTTGTATTCATGTCAACTTACGGATGTGTGTCATTATGCACCTCCGGAAACTGCAACGGTCGGACCCGAATCGGCTGCTGCAGCACACATTATTATTATAAAATATTTTACCGCGCATCGGGTGCGGTGGTGCGGAAGTATGATGGACGGTCGCGGGTATTCCATAGTGGAAAAACGGGGGCCAAACGGTTTTTATATCGTCGGCGAGCAAACGAGCGTACGGACGGCTGGGTGGCGAGTGGAGGCTGATGCGCGGTGGAGGTCCGTCGCGCGCGTATTGCGATGCATTATACATTACGCGTATAGAATGAGACGTGAGCGACGCGGCGGACGTGCGAAGAAAGATTCCATTAGGGTGCGGCGCTGCGGGTGTGTGTGGGTGTGTGGGTGTGTGTGCGTCACACTCTTCTCATCATACAGGCGGTGGCAATGCTACGGGACGCGACTTACGCAGAATATAGTATTGTCGGGTCGGCCATCGTATCGGCGGTTGCGGTGTTGGGGAGGTGTATGCGAAGACGATATTTCATTTCGACCACCGACATCCCCCCCCCCCCGACGACCGCCCGACCGAAAAGTGATAATAATTCATATTGGTCCGGGCGCGTCCGGTCACTAGAGATCACAAAGGTGCGTGCACACACTCACAGACACACACACACACACACACACACACACACACACACACACACACACACACACACACACACACACACACACACACACACACACACACACACACACACACACACAAATAACTCGATCCATTTCTTTTCGCGTTCCCTCAACTCCACCATACTACGCGTCCGTTCGCATACCTACCCGCACACACAAATACACTTATATCAAATATATCATATATATATATGCGTTATTTTTTCCATTGCCGACGTGGCGCGGGGAGGGTAGAGCAAGGCGGTGGGTGCTGCAGTGGACTTCGATGATTTATGGAAAACACGGCAACTGTGACGGGTCGGAACTAACGGAAAATGTCTCTCCGCCCGCTGCCACCACCGCCGACGGACATCCCGAACCCCCCGGAGACGCGACGGTCGGTGTGCGCGCCGGACATACCAAACAGCTTTACCTCCACCTGTCCTACGTCGCCGGACTCGCTGCCGTTGTGTTTCAGCTCTGACACATTAGGGAATTACATTTTTCTCCGGCGAAACTTATGTGCTCACAACACTTTTTGCACACACGGCCACTATACGCCGCCGCCACTGAACTTATATATAACCTCTTCTGTGGCTCACCCCACTGCTCCCTACCACTGGTGGTCGTTACCGGTGCCAAACGCGCTCGCGGTTTGACCTCATCATATATATAGGAAGGTACATCATTTTATATAATACGTATATCATATTATATTAGACTCGTATCCGCCGCCACTGTAGTCACTGACCGTCTTTTATTTTTCATCTGCACGAATAAATTTCCTCCGGTCGTATACGCGTTTCTGCTCTAGACCACCACCACCACCCTGTCCCCCACCAATCGTCCTCAGAATACGGAGGATGTTAGCCGAGCCAGAGAAATTGCACATGTAAGACCTTCAGCTCGGACTACGAAAAATCATAATATTAAACTTTTCCAATGTTTCACTGTGAGAAAAATAATAATCGTATAGACGCTCATATATTATAAATTTATAAATATACCGCGTTTGGTTTTTCAACATGTCTAGGTCGTATGTCTACTTCCGACACACTACATTAACATACATTATTATTTTTGTTATATGAATTGGAAAAAAATGTCAAGTAAAGAAGTTGAATAATTTACTAAAATAAGCATTCCCGATGACTTGTTGACTCCTCCGTAAAATATTACTATCGCCGTATAATCAAGTACCTATATAAATATTTTGATGATATTTATTGTTTTCAACAAATCATTGCGTCATCATAGCTTATGACAATAAAAACTATCATGAAAAATAGGCAAGTTAAGTAATTATTTTATGTCATCAGTATTATTTATATTTCAGTATAAATACTTATTTAAATATTTCCAATACGATGTTTTCAACGATTTATATATCAATTTATCGAAATCGATACTATTTATTTATTATTGTATTGGTTTACGTTAATTCAATAAAGGTATAGCTACTTTCACATAAAAGTTTTGTAGTGTGCAAGTACTTATATATTTATTACTGACGCAAAACTTTTAATAGTATTTAATATTGTATAGATATGATGTATGATCTATATACGAATTTCAATAAAATGGTTTTCAAATAAAACTAAATAATTTGTATCTAAGAAACATTAAAAATATGTAAAATAATATTATAAGTTATATGTTTACTCAAAACTTCAGAGGCCATAAAAAATATGTTATTGGAATATAGGTATAGTCGTTAAACAAAAAACGATCGTAATAACGGTTTCGCTTTTCAATATTTACCTGTTTAAATTATTAATCTATTTAATACTTTTAGTGAACAAATACAAAGAAAGAACACACCATAAGTATAGTAAAAAGTATTAAGCCAATAAATTGTCAATCTGTTGACAGGCATTCAAAATTATTAAAAGTTAAAAGTTAGTCACCAATATTTAATCAAAATATATGGGTTGTATGATATAATTATATATATATATATATATAATATATATTATATACTATATGACTATAATATATAGTATATAAACATCACGATATTACGTATTTTCTAGTATAAATTGTCGTACAAATATTAATATTTGTCTTGAAAAAAATAAAAGTACCTATGTGTACGCATAATATATTATACAAACGAAACGACAATTGATTTCGGACTGAATACGAATTGACAATTTTAATTTTGACATTTGAAATTATGCGATTGGGTATCGTTGTTAATGCAAGTCACATGGCACATAAGACGATAAAACGATCTATATTATCTTTATCATATAATACAAAATATAACTCCACAATCGTCAATCAGATACACCTTCTCAAAACCAATGCACAGACCATCATTCTCTGCTGGCTACCTATCCACGTCGGAATCCTGGGAAATGAATTAGCTGATACGTATGCCAAAGAAGCCATCTCCTCCCACCTCTCTTACTAAATTCACACCTATACTCTCCAGGATCTAAAATCATCGTCATTGACAACCATATTTTAACTCAATGGCAGATCTGGTGGTCAACACGACTCCACACCAAGCTCAATAACATAAAATCCACAGTCTCCCCATGGCCATTCTTTTCATTACCAAGACGCCAGTAAGTAATTTTAAACAGACTACGGATAGGTTACACATGAGTGACTCATAGACATCATATTAACAAATCTGAACCTGACCAAAGCCAAACTTGCGGTGAAACTTCCACGGTTGAACACCTAATATGCCACTGCCGTAAATTCAGCGACATCAGATCTAAGCTCAATATAGAAGACAACATGGAAGAAGCTCTAAGTCCACAGCCAATCAACATAGAGAAATTAATTAATTATTTAAAATTAACTAAACTATACCAACTAATATAATCTATATATATTTCAATCTCATTTTTTTATACTATCAGTGTTCGGCGAGTGAATGTGGCATCGCTCTACGGGTCACCAGGTATCTACGATGTCATTTTCACTCAGCCAGCAATATTGCGTAAAAATACTCGTGCACAATATAATTGTTTGTGTAAGTTGTGTGCAAGTCATTGAGTGGTCTTTACTTTCCAAACGAGTAATAATTGTTAACCGTGAGAACGGCTTTTTAAAGTGTTGTGTGTTTTGTACCGTTGAATGGATATTTTAATAACAATGGGATTTTATAGACAAGGAACGATAAATATTAGAATAGGCAATCATAATAAAAAAATTGAGTAAAAATTCGAAGTAAATATAACAAAAAATACGAAAAAATTTTAAATGTTATTTCAATTAATTTCAATTAATATTTTAGACTTGTTCTACAAACCTATTTTATAAATCTATATAAATATGTTTAATAACAATATATTATAATTATTGAATTATTCATAAAAACTATTGACGATACTCGATAGATATATGAAAAATAATCGGTTAATAATATATAGGTATCTATACGCATTGAGAGTACTAAATGGTATAAGATGTATGTAAGTATTTAACTATATTTTTAATTAGGTTTAGTTTTTATTTAATTTTGTCCTAAGCAGTTCTCTCGATGTTACTGTAATCCATTTTCTAATGCTAATTACACTTCATCGTATTTGGTTTGGACATATTGTTTTTTTAAACATGTTTTTATACCTTTTATTAAGCGTGATAAATAGTTTATAATAACATTTAGCTTTTCTCGTTTGTACAACCTTGTAAAATTACATTTGGATTTATTTGAATCGGTATAAGCCCGGATTAAAGTAGTCTGAACCTAGATTATTCAATACCTAATCGTCCTAATCATACATTTACTGTAACTTACGTATGTGGATAAATGCTTATAGTACCTATATGATGAATATGCAGCTCAATGTCCAACATTTTCCTTTATCTTTTTTTGATGTCAATAACTTTTATTTTATAGTTAGGCATGGTTAATTTACTGTTTTATTTTGTAAATTCAAGTATTATTTCAAAACTTATTAAGTATAATTGGTAGAAAACAGGAATTTTCTGAAAAAATATTTTTATCGTACCTATTCATTTTAGATATAAGATATCAAATCGCATATTATACATTTTATCATTTTAAATATAATATTTTTGAACTTGTTTATTGAAAACAGTATGAATTAATAATTTAAATTATTAAGAAACTGCAGCCTTAAACTTCCTTATCACAAACTAATAAATCAAAAACGTATTTGAATGCAGCAATCTACATTCTATATTTAAATTAAATTATAACATTTTTGAATTAAAAATTAGTTCGAAAAAAGTGAAATTGATAGGGACAATACCTTCTGTACACATAATATTATACAGGTAGGTAAAGGTATATGTATTACAACAAAACGGGTTTTTACTTTTTTTATTTACATATTATTATACATTAATAATTAATTTCCATTACAGTTTAAAAGTTGTAAGTTGAACCTTTTGATTGTATAAATGCCAATACTTTATTGACACATATAATAATTTCATTAAATTGAACGTACCTATGTGGCTATGTACCTATATACCAATAAAGCAATAATGCATTATTTACGGATAATTTTGATTTGAATTGACGAGAAACCTTAGAGACTAAATACAATGTACTGTATATACATGACCTGACATTTTGTGGATAGTATCGAAGAGTTCCCCGTGGGTTTGACAAATAAAAAATACTATACATGAATAACGAATGAATTTTAATTCGAAAATGTAGACATTTCGTAAAAAATCGTATCCCATCATTTCTCTGGAGAGGCGACTTCACGTTCCAACGACAATGAATATAGTTTCACTAAAATCACATTTTTGAAAACATAAAAACATAAATACATTAACAACGTTATTCATAAGCCAACTGTATATGTATATATAAATGTATACGTCAAGCATGTTGGAAAATGAAACAAAAGCCCTGTGACGCAGACGATATTAGTAAACTCCAATCATCGAACATTAACTATATATATATAATATATATAGTACATCAATATCTATTTATCGCCCGCAACTCGTTTTAAAACTAAACGGAAAAGTTTTATACAACTCATAGAATAATAAAAATAAAAAATGTTTTGTTTTCATCAATTTTTCTAAAAATTAATTTAAAAGTTTATCTTACTGTACTAGTTTTTTGATATAACTGTGTGAATCGCAAAATTATTAACCAACCATATTTCAGCCCTTTTGTTTTGTTTTAAAACTTCTAAAGTGTTTTATTACATCATACATCTATATTTAGTTTCACATTTATCGCATAAAAATCAATTTATTCGAAACTATAAGCATTCATTTATTGTTTGCAACAATTTGTTGCGTGTTTTTTATAATAAGTAATAAAGCATACATGGTATCTATTAAATTCTTTATGTAGTGCTGACAATTATTATCATAATATTAATAATCACTAATGAGTATTTACTATTTACTATTTTCACACAATAATTTATATACTATGAGGATAAGTTTCTGACTATACCATTCTATTGGTCTACTATTACCATTTATCATATACTTATGAGTAATACTCATAGGAATGCTGGCATCCATTGATTTAATGATTTAGAACAATGTAATTCGACCAGTTTTTAGATATGAAAGGTTTTTTAACTTCTTAGAATATAGCTAGTTATAGATAGAGAAGTGGGCACTGAAATATGAAATATTTTCCTGGGACTTTTTTTTTCTGATATAGTTACATATTTTAATGAATTAATTTTGTTTTCGATCGAACTTACTTTCAAAATTATAAATTTTTATAGTCCGTGAGTTTATGTATTATTAACACCATTATTAATTACATTATTGACATTTGGCAATCAAATAAAAATATGTTCGATAATTCAAAAATACCGAAAAAATCAAAAACAAGATTTTTAAGATTTAAACAATATTTTTTTTTTTTTAAAGAGGTATTTGGCGTAAAAGTATAGTTTCTTAGTATTTATATAAAAAGGAACGAAACAAAAAAAAAGGAAGAAAACATTTGTAAATTATTAAATTAAGTTATAGAGGCCTGTTGACTTAAAAAAATATCCTAACCTATCATTTTATTGTTCTCCACAGCATTGAGACCCAATGCGATGTCTAGGGTCGTATCCAATCCGGTGTTTTGTCGCTCTTGCTGATATTTTAGGCATTCTGTTATGATATGTTTCATTGATATTTAGGCACCACAGACTTCGCACGAGGGGAGTTCTTCCTTAGCCGATAGGTGCCCGTGTGTAAGTCGCGTTTGTCCTCAGCTTTTTTATTTTCATGAAAAAACGTATATTTGAAAAAATCTCTTTGTACCTAAACTGCATCTGTTCAAATATTTTTCATATTTCCATCTATTAATTATCTCTTAAAATAAATTAAAATTGTAGTTTTAAAAAATGTATAAATAAAAAAAATCAACTCCAATATTTCTTGTTGTGCTTTTAAGTGTTTAAATGTTTCTTTTCTTAAAGTAAATATTTTTACTGTGCATATCATATTGAAATAATTGAGCCGGTAGTTACAGACTTCAGATAACTGTATAGTACGTTTTAACTTTCTCAGTATCTGACAGTTTTTCGGAATAACTCCAGTCATAAGAAATATTGATGTAAAAATGTATTCAAAGAGAAGGGGATTCATATCCACCCTACAGGTACACAAATACTAATTAAACAAAACAAAATTATATTTTATATATATTTTTTCATTATATTTCTGGGACCATCTTATGTTTGTTAGTCAATTTGCACGTCAACTGATAAGTCACTTTGTACCTCAGTGTATAAGTAGTGTAACGCAATTTTTTATATTATATAGATATCATCTGTTGTAAATCATATTCAGACAAATAGGTAAATTATTCACAGAAAAATTTCAAGTGATCCACACTTTGCATATAGAAGATATCTAGAATATATATAAATAATATTATATATATTTGTGTATTTCCTAACATAATAATCAAATATCAGCTCTGATATTATATAATGTTTAATAAATAATTATATAACATATACTATATATAAGTAGATACGATTGAGTTGATTAAACTATTATTATCGTTGAAAATTAATCACTTGCGCCCGAAAAGCACATCGCTTGAAAAGGAAATTTGAGTATTTATTAAAAATGTAAACTCTCTCATAAATTACAGACCTTTTCGTTGCTTTTGAATATTTTACGCATTTATACGAAATTTCATCCGAGTCATATTCATAATTGGTTAAGTTATGAGTAAAAATGTGTTTCAAACCCCTGTTTTGGCACCGGAATTATTTATGTTTAAAGTTGTATGATATTGTCCTAAAATCGCCCCCATGAAAGAACTACCTAGAGGTTTGATGATGCTTTGGGTTGGACACGTAATATAGATATACTCGACCCTTTTAAAAAATATATAAACATATTATATTATCTATATAAATTCATAAAGTTCAAAGTGCAGAGTGGGATACATAATAAAGGGTGGCACCAAAAATTAACTTTAAAACTGTGATTTACATATTGAAGATAATTAAATTTATGTATTTATAAATTTATATTATTTAGGAATACATATATATGGTATAAAAACATATTATTAAAAATCAAAATATAAAAATCGGATCGGGCAAAATTATTAATAAGTAATAATTATCTATCAAACTCATATTTTATATTAATACCTACAGTTATGAGAGTATTCTAAGTTATAAAAACAATGAGAAGTATACGATGTATATAATTAATCTAGGTAATAGGTAGATACTCAAGAAAAATCTATACAAACCCATTACTGGTACATCTATAAAAATAATAATAAGAAATTATGATTACTAATGCTTGATACAAATATATAATATTACTTTTGCATTCTTTTACAGTTGTTATATACAGTTGTTATCGTAAAATAGTTTTATTCCCCAAAAGCTAATAATAATTATTAATAATAGTATTCTGTTTTATAATTTAAATACCTAACCATATCATCCAAATGAAAAATAAAATATAATTGACCGCTTGGACACTATTAGGAAGACTACTCATTGTCTTGCAATAAGAAAGTTAACAAAATTCTAATCGTAATAAATCAAATCAAAATTATAAAGTATGAATAGTTTGTCGTTGAACTTAAGTAGGTAATTTAATTGAAAAGTTATTATATAAGTAAATACTGAGTCAAATCCGTGTTAAGTTTGGTTAGTATTTTTATTTTACTTAAAATATTTCCTATAATTAAGCCGACCTATTTGTAAGTATTATTATTTATTATTCGATAATGAAACGAGAATTCGAGATCAATTTTTATAGGATATTCAACTACTTATAAAAACAAGTTAACATTTAAGAAAAAATTTGATTTACTCTGAGGTTCTAAGTTTATTAAAACGTCGATATATCTTTTAATAACAAGACTTTATAATTACAACCTAATTTTAAGTCATGATAATTTTATAACTAATACGATTTCACTAAGCCTGCGCACTGTAATATGTAAGACATATTTTTTTAATAATGACGTTGTATAACCAATAATATAGTTATTTACGATGTAGTCTGATGAGCCACGATCGCGGTCAACTCTCCGATTTATATTATTATTATTATTATTATTATTATTATTATTATTAATGTTATGTGACCGCGTCAACGGCGTCAAACACATTTATCAAACATGGTTGAGTAGCGGCGGTCGAGGCGTTGGTATATCATGTACCTACACATATATACACAGTACACACAAACATGGCACTCTTTATATTGCCCCGTCGTTAAGCCTGTTCAAACTTTTTAACCAGACCCAAATCTCGTCCGATCGGCGAGGCAATAAACTCGCGGCGCTTTATTGGCCCCAAGGAACTCGGTTCGTGCTGGCAGGGGGTGGGACGGCGGAACGGACACGGAAGAAACTCGGCTGTGGTATACCACTATGCACTATACCGGTATACCTATATATATATATATATATATATTATATACACCGGCAGCCTACGCTGTTAAAAAGACGTATATATCTATATACATGTATATATATGTATTATAGTATATATATATATATATATATACGCTCGTTTTTCTTTTTTCTTTTTATGCGCCTTGTAAAACGTTTAGCTGAAACTACAACATTTCACGTCATAAATACACAGTGACGGTGGTGGCGGCGTTGGTAGTTGAGTATCATATCGTCGGAGGTGTACTGCGGCCGTCGATATAATAATAATAATAATATATATAATGCAAGAATAAAAGAAAAAACACGATATATAGACCAAACGGAAAAAAAATAAGTTTATACCACGTATTATGATGTTACAAAACCGACAACGACATCGGACGTCAGAAGCTGAGGAAGCCCGTTGTCGGCTGGATATTTGGGGGAGGGTGTGAGAGGGTTGAAGATCGACCGAGGTCGAAGTTATTGTTCACCTTCAGTCACGTCGCAAATATCTCGCAGTTACCGCGCGCCATTCTTTCGTCAAAATTGTCTAAACAGCCCCCTGGGGTGCTATATTGACACAGTCTATCTTGATTGCTTGCCGATTATACACTCACCCACACACTTCCACAAACCCACACGCGCTTACACACACACACACACACACACACACACACACACACACACACACACACACACACACACACACACGTACAACACTTTAACACCGACACTCGGTTTCTCTGCGCGCGTAGCTGGTCCGCTGCGACTTTATATATTATACGCGCGGAAACTATTTCTCTCACACGCTCTCGTCGTCCGACCCGATCCCGCTGGTACGTCCTGCACATCTCGCCGTTCTCATTCTTTCTGGAAACTTGTCTTCCCCGTTCCACAATTCTCTATAGCCATTGTTATTTCCTCCGGATGCGTCTGAAATGTAATTTCTTCGACACGTTTCACGAATCGGTCCAGTTCATATATATATATAATCTATGAAATTCAATAAAATAAATCTCCTGAAACGGTGATACTATCGACCTCGAATTGTAATGAAAGATATTCTTCGCAGTTATTCACACCACATATATAGATGCCTATAATGCCAAACATGATTTGTCGCTCTGGTCAATCAAAAGTTCTTTGAAAAAAATTACTTCTTTAATAAATTCTACTCGTAAATGTCCAATTGTCGTAAAATTGTGAACTACAGTGTAATATTTTTTATTGTTGATATATTATGTGTAATTGTGTATTAAAATAACAAAAAAAAAAAAACCAGTCAATAGTGACCCATCTATGAATAACGACATTTTAAATTTAAAGCTGAAAAAAGAACTGTTTGTTTTATAAGAATTTAATAATACATTCCACCTGGTTATATAATATTACATTGATTTTTGGGAAAACATTATTTTTTGTTTTGAAATATGGTGTTAAAGATCAAAATCTTGCATTGTTCTGTGACCTTTGATTAAAAATTGAATAAATATACAATTTATTTTTCTATTTTCTCAAGAAAATTTTTTTTTCTAAGAAACCACGAAAACATTGATTTGACGTTATAAAAATGAAACCAATCAAAAACTGGAATATCTTAAATTTTTATAGGTAAACTACTATTGACGAAGCTAATGTATACCATTACTGTAAGTAAACACGATTTTACCATTGCTGTTGATTTGATTTGAATTCACGTTATCAATAATTCATATAGGTAGGTACCTAGTAATATTTTAGCAAACTCATTTAAATTACATATTTATTTCAAAAAATGATCACGTTATGGCTTGATCATTCTTATGAAAGAGGGCAACAATCTGTTTTTGACAAAGTGGATATAAAATTATTTTCCAAACCAAGATTATCTGTAAGTTCATGTTTATATTATTACCTATTATACTATATTATATTATTATATTATTATATTCATCGTGTAGTTTGTGTTTATGTGTTAATTTAATTTTTAAATTTATAATAGGAAAGTGAAGTTATCTGAAAGTGAAATTTAAAATTTACATATTATTTGAATTAATCTATAAGGATGAATAAGACAAGTATTATGGGAGACACGTTTTTTTTTTTTTACAGTTTGATGGGATAACAGGTAAACATTATTAGGATTGCTTCTTTTGCTTCTTTTCATGTTTTTATGTGCTTTTATGATCGCTTTTAAATTATAATGAAGTTTTTAAGTACTTTTTTAAGCACTTGTTTAGGTGATTTTAGATGCTTAAACTCCCGAACCCTGCAGTAATAATACGATACTAGGAAACATGTTATTCGTCGTTGAATTCGATTTTATCTGCATGTACCTATCTCTTCTATAGTCACCTATATAGTCTAAATTCATACCTATTTAAAAATAATACTCTACAAAACTATAAAAAATGTTTATGGGTATAATATTATTTTTATCGTCAGTCGTCATGAATCACGATACAGCTTAATAATAATAGGTATGTGTACGGATCGAAGAATGTATAACAATATTATGTCCACGCTCGTTCCGGATGAAAAATGAAAATTAAGCGTACGTGATGCTGTATCGTAAATAGATAATAAAACCACCAACGTTGAGCTCGAATCGTTTGACTTCTTATTCATTGCGATGGAGTGTACAAGTAGATTATTACCACTCAAACCACAGGCCCAGCACCATCATTTTACTAAGAATACCTATACCATATACGCGCCAATGTGTAGTATATGTATCTAGCATTGTACCTATACTTTTGTCACTACAAACAACTTTACTGATACTTTCAACATTTCACATTATTATTTATTTTTGTTTATAAAATGTGATAATAATAATTACCTATGATAGGTTTTCGACAATTTAGGACAGGTAAATTAATTTGTATTACCTATAGTATTACAGAAGTAGGTACACATAGGGAGGTAAATTCTACAACTTGGACCTGTTTGCGTTTTTAATCGTTCGTTATTAATACGACATTTACATTCAATGTGTATTTTTCTAGCGAGAATTTAAAAATATCCACCATTAATAAGAATATGTCTACTTATTCTATAATGATATAGTACTCACGCCCACTAGCCCACACGCGCATGAAAGTGTATACCAGCTAATAGTTGCAGCAGACTCATATGCCAACGCTGCAGAAGTGACCCATCGTCTGGAGATCTTTGCGGACGATACTTATATGCGGGCAATTATTATATGTGCAGTTTATAAACATTATACTAGTTGATAGACATGGCCGAGACTTACAGCATCAGAAATCCTCGAAGCGCGCCGGGTGTTTAATTATTATTTACGCCCAACTCGCGGGGTTAATAACGCGAGCCGCGTTTTCGCCTCAGACTGTTTTAATATTTATTAATAATACCGCCACCAAGCACCGTACACACGGCCGTATCATACCTATATAACACTATTCGTGTACGTATATATATACTCACACACACACAAGGATGTCACGACGCACCCCCACACCTCCGTATATAGCAGCTCTCCCACAAGACCGATAACTTTTCTACGCCACCACTGCCCCTTTGTCTCGAACCCGCGACACCACCGTCCCTTACACGATCCCTCCGAATTAATTCTTCGCCGCCGTCTTGGTGTATAGTGTTTTTTTTTTTTTTATATTATTATTATTTTTTTTTTTTTATGTATACCTACGTTTGTTTGCTTACGTGTGTTTTTTCACCGTCTTTTTTGTTACGCGGCGTTCTTCTCGTGTACCTGTACACACACACACACACACACCCACACTATACACCCTCGGCTTTTGTTTTCAGCGTCGGCCGTTAAAAAATTCAATCCGACGCGGCCGACGAAATTATACGTACACGCGTATATTTATCGCACTGCCAGTTTTCCTCCCCCCCAACCAGCCCCAACCGTATACTTAAATAATATATATATATATCACGCCGACGAAATTAATATTTCATAATAGTTGTTCGTATACACGTCGTTGTTGTCATCGTCGTCGTCCGTTGTGTAGAGGTAGCGAACGGCGGCAGGAAGTTTGGCGTAAAAGAGGAAATGAAAAAGAAAAGCAAACCGTCGGCAAAATAATAATAATATATCGTATGGGTACCTAACTTATGGCGGAGGGTGTTTTCCATGGTTTTGATTGAATTTGTTCGTCGAGTGAGACAGCAAAATACGCGCACTGCGGGTAAATATCCAGTATTCCTATATATAAAACATATTCCAGCTAGATGTATGTATATATAATGAGGGCGATGAAAATCAATCGTTATAATATAATACAATATTGATAACACACGCTCTGATAACACACTCTTGCTGTACACACATAATAGTTAGGTAATACAAATGTTATATATTATTGCTATTTGATATAAGAAAAATATAACCACATAATATAGTACCTATTTTACATGTATGGTGATGTGGTTCCGATTGAAGTGGTCAAAACTATGAATAAGAACGTTGATGAATAATAAGGTTAGTGTTTTTTTTCTTCTTTGATTATGCGTGTTATAAACATTTTAGGATTCTTGCAACAAAATCGTTTATAATAAATTTTAAGTTTATGTTCGATTGGCAATCAACACTTTTATTAGGTCGCTTTATTAAACATCAAGTTTAAGCACACTGGTTTTTCGACTTTTTAATAGGTTTCACTACCTATCAAAAATTCATTAAATATCAATACGTTCATATTTTGGATTAAAATTAAAAACTCAAAATAATAAACCACAAAATTATGAAAATATGAAAATACAATGTTATGTAACATTTATAGTTGTATTGGTCATGTAGATTTTTACTTGAATTTGTGTTTAACTACGTTTAAAACCATTCTATGATTATTTTACTGACCAAAACATTATTATATAATCTAACTGTTTGACAACTCTAATTAAATGGAACGCCTTCATTTTCTAAGCACCGTTATTCGTAGCTTATTTTCAAGAGGACATCTATGCACTAACTCGTATTATATACTTTTAGCGGATGTATTGAAAAATATTAAAATAAAAAAATATAACATTTCAATAATACTTCATAGTTAACAATTGAACCTATAGTTATAAAATTATGTTACAATGACAAACATACACGTCATTATATTATAATACAAACTATACGTATAAAAATACTATGTATATATACATTTAATTTTAAACTATCGTTACCTATGATTAAAAAATGGTTTTTTTTTAATTAGTATGGAAAAAATAGACAATTGGTACTCATTATACGTAATAACTTACTTTATTAGAAGTAATCAGTGTCCAATTTATTCATAATTAAATGATATATTATATAGGTGCCTACAAAATGCAATGCATGATGTAGTTTCAATATCTGTTTATAATATATCTGTCATTGTACTTTACAGATGGATTTATAAGTCAACCAAAAACTCCACTCCAAAAATATCAATATTTTATTTTAACTATTAGTAATTGGAGTGTTTTTAATATTGCAATACTTTACAATCATAATAATATCATAAAATGTTTTTGATCGCTTTGATTTTGACACACGATAATAATATTATTGTGTTCTAACGAAATCGAGAAATTTATGATCATAAGAAAATGTATTCTAAAATATTTATGCGCCTTAAATAGTGGTTGTAAAATATCATGCAACACCGTTACATTCATTCGATTAATTTTACAGTAGTTTTTTTCAACGTGAAATGTCGAAAATATTAACATTAATTATAAAATTCCATTTATAACCAAATCGGTTTGGGTTATCTTGTAATTTGTTATTATTCAGAAATAATGGTAATATAATTTATATTTTAAAAAGTGAATACAAACGACTCGCTGTGTCGTTATTCTATGCCATCGCATATATTATTATTATTATATACACACTACACGGGCGGGTTGTTCGCTTTAGAATGATCGAGCAATTCGTCATCGGTACGATATGCGATTTTTAATTTGATTTCTTTTTTCGTTTACAATCCTGGTCTAGACACAAATGAGATTTACAACGGTAAAACGTGACGAGGGGAGAGAAGCGAAAAACAAATGTTTAAACAATGGACGTTTTATGGTGATATACGCATATCAATGGTCGAGTGGGAAAAAAAAATCAACGAATAAACGTTTCCAGCACCAGGTAGACGTGTGCGCCGTGTGCATAATATTACATTGTATATATAGATAGTCACCTCAGCACCTGGCTATCTCTCTCTACCTATATACATACAATATATGATTTTTATGTATAAGTGTAAATTTGTATAATAATAAATATTATAATTAGGGCTCGAATGTTGTATTATATAATATAGAAGTTAAAATATACAAAATATGTAAGTAGGTACCTACGTCAAAAATCTATGCAAAATATCACAAAAGTATTAGAAGGTGTTGCAATATTTCAGAAAGCATAAATGTAAAATACATAGTTTATATTAGTTCTTAACATTGTTGTATAATTTGTTAGTAAGTAATAGTACTAGATTTAACATATCCCTTATGTCCTTGTTATGTATACAAAACCACTAAGTATACTAATAATCGTTTCATTAGATAAATTTAAAAATTAAAAATTAAAATTTGATATGAGAAAAATGGTCTCCACGGTTGGCTGTTGAATGTTAATTATTGAACTAAAAAAAAATGATATTGGTTCCAGAGTTGAATTAATAAAAATATTTTCCATTTTTGTGTAATTGTATACTAAAATCCATAGATTAACAAATTATGAAATTTTTATTTTTATGTTCTGATCTTCCAACATGGTATTTGTTACAATTCTAATGCAATGTTGAAAAATATGCTACCCCAACATTTTCCATTCCTGATCATTATTTTATGACGTACAATTCATAAAAGGTATTCAGTGATGGTGAGGCAAGCTTGTGAGAGCTTATTCTCCCCTAAATAACTAATTCGAGGACAAAACCCACTCAAAATTAAATTTACATCCAATTATTATCTTAGATTACAAGAAAAGAGGGGATCTATTTGTTTTAGATTAATATTATATTACTTTTTTTTCTGTGTACACTAAATTTTCTGATGAACTAGTCTAAAACTTATCACTTAAGATATAATATCGCCTGAGCGTGGTATATTAGATAATTTTTTTTTCAATACTATTGATAATTTTTCGAAAATTGGGAATAACTATCAAAAATTAATTTTTTTTTCATTTAGAGTCTTCGTCTTAAACAATTTTGAGGCCAGCTGTAAATATTTGACCGAAACAACGGTAAATTTGCATGAATTGTGACATTTACCCTAATTACCTAGCTACATAAACGTAACTCCAAAAATAATGATCATCTAGATTCTAAAGACTCGAGATTTTGCGTTACATATATCGCCGCCTGTACGGTGTGACGAATTACTTATATAGATATCTCCTATACCTATAACCTGTTAATATTTATTCTATTGGTACCTATACTGAATAGGCTCGCGTATGACTTAAAACGACACGCGATGAATCCGGACGCGTGCCGGAAAACGGCGAACCGGAACGGTGTGCAGCGGTGGCCTGACGGAAAACGCGCGATCGGGAAATTTGTGCATGCGGACTGCAGCAGACAGATGACGCGGCGGGACCGGGTCGTCGAGTATCGGTGCACACGCGAAACTGAGGGGAGGTGTGGTGGCAGGGCTCGGTACAAATGACTTGATCAGTGAGAAATTTCGTATCCCCAAGAGGGCCGTACAGTGTACACAATGGTCTCCGGGTCCGTACGCTCGCACGCACACCCGCGCCAACACACCCACACACGCACACTCGCACCCACACACCCGCACTCGCACCCACACACCCGCACGCACACGGTTGTAATATTATATTATACTGCACACACGTGTGCGCGTGTATATTATCCCTCTAAATAAATTAGCCGACGCGATCAATGAGCAAACAATCTGCGTACACGGTCATGATTCTTCCATGATGTATACGACGGATTTCGACGGCCGGTGCATTATATATCATCGAGTGGGTCGCCAATTTATTTGTATTTTATGTGCGTCATATTAATATGTATATAATATACCTCCGATACATACGCCATTCGGTCCACATAATGGTATTTACCTCCTAATAATATGTTTTGCGCCAACCTTTTCTCCATAAACAAAAACCGCATACAGAATTTGGGAAATCATTGCGTAGTCGTTACCTACTAATATTAAGATGATAGTGATATATATAATAATTATTTTGGTGAATATCATATTATGTACTTAATTTTTTTTTTTTTTTTTTAATTATCCCGTGGCAACTAAGGCCATTGGGAAGGGTGTAGTATTGTACGAGTAGTTTCTATGGAACGGTATAGGTTGGTTACACGTGGTTGAGAGTTTTGGCAGAATTTCTATTGGGGCAACCGTATAGGTTTCTGCCATGCCGCCATCCTCAAAATGTCGCCCGTTGGTCGAGGATCAAACCCGGTCCTGCTGAGCCACAGCCGACGGCGTTAGACCGTTCGGCCACCTCGTCCCCCTTACTTATAATTATATATAGGTATGTATACAAAGTGATTCACCATTCACTAAGCATGCTGAGCAAATTTTCATCGGGAAGCTTTAAATGTAACTAAAAACCGTATTTTAAAATTTCTGAGATTTTATATATTTCGACTTAAAGAGTATCTTGTACTCTTGTGGAGATGCAAAATTCTATTTTTCAAATGATAACCACGTTGTTATACAGAAAATTATTTAGTGGGTAATTTTAGTGAACATTTTGACGTATCAAACGAGTAATAGTTTTTGATTTATTTATAGATTACTGCGAGGACAATATTAAGTTCATGATATAATGCATTTTTAAGATGTGAGGCTATGGAGATCGGAACATTTTAGTGATTAATATTGAAAAATTTATAAAAACTAAAAATCGTATAGTAAATACTAGATTAATTTTATATTGCTGCAGTAAAACCATTTTTAAGGACTATTGTCCTTAGTACAAAAATGTTAATAATTGAGAAACTATTCATTTGGATTTTGAATAAAGTATATACCTCAACCACAAAAAAATTATCTATTCAATAATTTACACAAAAAATTGTGTATATGTCTGTTTAGTCAAGAAGCTCCTACGAATTTAGTGGTCGGCTTCATTGACTACATCAACGAAAGTCAACAGTTTAAAGGAATACCAGGACCAGTGTGATATTAGGATTTTCAGACTAAGACCTCATCAACTATACTCTGAGATATATAACGTGCACGTATGGCAAGGCACATACAATAATTTATTGATGAAATATACAAGAAATAATAATAATATAATCATTCGCTAGTGACTCGGTACCGGCGCCTCAGTACCAATCAATAGGAATACAAGGTATAAGTAATAACATAAAATAATCAATAAGTAAATAATAAATAGTACTATCAACACATATGATAGTAATAATAGGTAATCATAATAATAATCAACACCGGATTATGATAAAGAATAATATAACACAAGATATCATGACAATAATTACGCGCGTCTCCTGCGACCGTTGGTGATCACTTGGTGGTTACCAACTCTGACTTGATAACAGGTACGGCGACACTATGACCACTGACGATTGAGTCCACACGTAGCACTCATCATTGGGTGCGGCGGCTAAGAGGAGTAGATGACGTATATCAGAGACTACCGGTGTGGGTTCGGCCCAATCACAACCGAACGCACGCGCATTACCGGCGATTCACAGCTGCTTGCCAAACAGCGACCGTATAACAATATCACCACAGGTCGCACGAACAACACGTGAATATAATCTATGTCGGACGACCGGGCACCGTATCAAAGACAATAATACGATTAACGGAGCGGCGAAACACAGCCTATGGAGGTTACGGCAACGGATATTTATAATACGATTATTACGGCGCTGATATGGCGGCACGCGTCGCGTGAACGGCAAATCAAGTCGCGATCACAAAAGCACAGGCAACGCTTAACCGTAAGCCGGCCAGCGCAACGACAGAACGACGGACCGTACGTTGACAAAGGTCGTTGGGTAACTAACTAGGTCAACGTTTCACAGAGTCTACGGCGGACGTGCGTTTTCACTTATCGGTGACAGCATGCTAGACGGGCGGGGAAACGGCACGACCGGTTCACAGACGCATCGGCCATACATCGACTGAGGCGCTCGAACATCCTCCCCCAATGAAAAGCCCTGGTTTTCATGAGACGTGGCAGGCGCTGGAGCATTGAAGATTGAGAACGAGCAACGGTCGCGGAGCCTGACATTGGTACGAAAAAAAATAATAAGATAATAGTACAATAGCTCAAAATCTTGAGATTATAAATACAAGTGATGACATCATAAATAACACATGAGTAATAACATAAATAAAATTCAAAGTTTAACAATTAACCTGGTTTGCCAGGGTGTGCCCCGAGTATAATTGATGTGGTCAACCTGACAATCCAGAATGGTTGGTGAGCAGCAGGCAGACACTAAGGAATAGAATAACTCAATTACCCAGACACAGCAAGCACAAATAAATAACATGGGACACGAAATTACTCAAATTCAAAAAAAAAGGCAACTACTCTGTGGGCAGCAGCACCAATTTTACAACTGGCCTGGTAAGCTCACCCTGGGCCGTCAACACTCTAGCTACACGCACAACGCCATCAGCTCCAGGCATGACACTCAAGACCCGACCTAGCCGCCAAGCTGTAGGAGGGCTCTGGTTGTCTTTAATCACGACCATGTCTCCGTCTTTGACGTTAGGAACATTGTTTGTCCATTTTGTTCGTGTCTGTAATGAGCACAGGTATTCACTGGACCATCGACGCCAAAACGACTGGTGAAACTGATGAAGTAACTTCCAACGGTTGACAATTTTCCGGCTGTCCTCGGGTATATGATGTTCAGGAACAGCGAGCAGAGGTTGTCCAATTAAAAAGTGTCCCGGAGACAAGTAGCCGAGATCAAGAGGCGACGATGACATCGGAGTGAGTGGCCGCGAGTTTAAGATCGCTTCGATGCGGCATAGAATGGTAGACAGTTCCTCGAGTGACGGAGTATGACTACCCATGACACGGGTTAACAAAGTCTTGAACGAGCGTACGGCAGCTTCCCACAATCCACCGAAGTGCGGAGCACTGGGTGGGTTGAAAATCCACGTACACGCAGAGTGGGAAGACAGTCTGTGATGATTTTCAGGATTGTTCACTAATTGACGCAATTGTTTTGACGCTCCAACAAAATTGGTCCCGCAGTCTGAAAATATTTCGTGAGGAAGACCACGTCGCGCAACGAAACGATCGAATGCGGCCAAGAACGCATCAGTAGTCAAGTCCAATACTATTTCTAAATGCACCGCCTTCACGGCCATGCATACGAATACAGCGACATACACTTTATATTGTCTTGCCTTCCGCAAGCGGCATTCGCGCATTGGCAAGGGACCAGCGTAGTCAATCCCAACACGGGAGAACGGTCGGCAAGCTTGAACACGTACCGCGGGCAAATCAGCCATGAGGGGAGTTTGAGTTTGAGCAATTGCTCTGACACATATGGTACATGAGCCAATGACTTTCCTGATCACGCACCGCACAGACGCAATCCAAAATTGACGAGCGATTAAAGCTGTTATAACTCTAGGTCCCGAATGGCACGTCACAAGGTGCCAATGCCGGACAATAAGTAACGAAAGATAAGATGTCTTCGACAGTAATATTGGCTGCCTTTGAGCTTCTGTTAAATCAGCATGTGCCAAACGACCACCGACACGAATCAAACCACATGGATCAATGAATGGGCGGAGCACTGCAAATGTTCGAGGTGGCGCTTGATCATGCTGCACATTGTGTAGCAATTTCCCCAGTGTCTGTAATTGAGACGCTTTGACAAGAACTGTTAGGGAATCAGTCAATTCCGATTGACATAGAAAGGCATTGGAGTACGTCTTACCTTGACATAATCCGATAAAACGACGCATCCATGTGACGACTCTGAGCATGTTGGTGTATGAAGAAAAACGTGAGAACCATTCGCCCTCGGTGTCGAGTTGCACAGCTAAGGAAACGCCTTTTGTTTCAGGCAGTTCTTCTAAGGACATTATACAAGGTGAAAGGTCCCAGGTATCTTCAGAATGACGTAAAAATTTAGGCCCATACCAATACAGGGGGAACTGCATAAGGGCTGAGGGCTGCATTCCGCGCGAAGCACAGTCAGCCGGGTTATCGTCAGTTCGTACATATCCCCATTTACACGATGGTAACAATTGATGCACCTGGTGCACTCGATTAGAGACAAATATTTTGAACAAGGAGTGTGGATTGATCAACCAAGACAAAACTATTTGTGAGTCAGACCAGGCAAAAACATTAGTGATAACGAGTTGAAGTTCAAGTGTCGCTTTGACGCGACCCATCCATCGTGCCAATAGAACAGAAGCAGACAATTCAAGTCGAGGTACAGTGATCTTCTTCATGGGCGCCATTTTTGTCTTGGACCCTAGAAGGGAAATGGAGACCGATCCATCTGGCTGAATCAAACGAAGATAGACGATTGCTGCGTAGCCTTGCTCTGAAGCGTCACAAAAGCCGCAGAGCTGGACATGGGAACCATTTTTTGTAGCCAGAAAACGCGGAATCTTGACTTTAGTCAATGTATGGAGATCTTGGACAAAGATTTTCCAATCCTCAGTCAAGTCGGACGGAAGTGGCGCATCCCAACCTAAACCTGCCTTCCAGATTTTCTGCAATATATGCTTGGCATAGAAGATTACTGGAGCAATAAGGCCAATTGGATCAAAGATTCTGGCAATGGTTGACAGAACGGCGCGTTTGGTCATGACATCACACGAAGAAGAGACTTCAAAGCCAAAAGTGTCTTCGGAAGAGTCCCAATTTAAACCGAGAACCTTGACCACTCCTGCCTCAGGGTCGTCGAACTGTAAAATTCCTTGGACACGATCATCTTGTGGAATAGTAGCTAGAATCTGAGGATCATTACTAGACCATTTTTTCAGCTCAAAACCAGCGGTACTCAGAACAGATTTCAAGTCAGATTTCAATGTCAGCAGTTGGCTTGTGCTATCGGCGCCAACACAAATATCGTCAACGTAAGTTTGGTGAGTTAATGCCTGTTTGACACCAGGAAACTCTGCACAACCATTGTCGGCAAGGTCCTTCAGAACTCGCAACGCTAGGTAAGGAGCACAGTTCACTCCGTAAGTAACCGTGTTCAGTTGGTACTCCTTAAGTTCATCCAACGGTGACACACGCCATAAGATGTGTTGGTATTTCCGATATTGTGGAAGTACCAGTATTTGTCGATACATTTTACACACGTCTGCTGTGAAGGTGAATTGATGTATACGAAATCGGAGCATGATATCAACAATATCCTGCTGAAGCTTTGGACCAGTAAAAAGACACTGATTCAAGGAACGGTTGGATGAAGTAGTGGCCGAAGCATCAAATACCACCCGAATTTTACTGGTTGCAACATCACCTTTAAAGACAGGATGGTGAGGTATGAAGTAGTCACCAGGACTGGAAGCGATAGACATATGCCCTAGTGATTCATAATCACTCATAAAAGCTGAGTATGCCTGATTCAAAGCTGGATTAGCTTGAAGTTTCCGCTCTAGGTTTTGGAATCGACGCAAAGCCATTTGTCGAGATCCAACAAAACGTTCTTCCTTGCCGGATTCCATGAAGGGCAACGGAACCACGAATCGACCGTTATCATCACGCACACGTTCGGTCAAGTAGATGGTTTCACACTTGCCTTCCTCAGTGAATGTAACTGGAGCAGAGTCAGGTTCTTCAACACGCCAGAAGCGTTCGACCAGATTCTCAAGTGATACCGTGAGTGACACAACATTTGAGCAGACTCGATCGGGCTCTTGTTCAGGGACAGGGCCGATTAGAATCCACCCGAATAAAGATCCGAATGCAGTGGGTAATGAATTGTCTATGACAACACGTTTTCCGTCTAATATCTGGGCAAACACATCGGCTCCCAACAACAAGTCAACAGGTGCCGGAAGATCAAAACTAGGATCAGCTAGAGCCAAATGCGAAAAATGAAGTTTGCACTGCTTGGGCAGATGACGAGATGGCATGTTAGTAGTTATCGTGGGCAGGACCCAAGCTGTCACCTGGATTTTCGTATTCTCATCATACCGCGGTGCGATGGTACAATGGACCACACCATTCAACTTGGGAACTTGAACACCAGAAAGACCCGTTAAAGGCACTGTCCATTTGGAACGTTTTAAACCCAGGCGATCCGCACACGCCAAGGTCATGACACTGACCTGTGAGGCCGAATCGATCAATGCACGGACTGGTTGGGCGCGACCACAGTAATCACGAACATGTATGAGGGCGGTCCCGAGTAAAACAGTTGGCCGATCCAGTGACCCAACGTGGACGGCTGGAGGATCAGTGGAAGATGATGGCTTTCGGGAAGCTTCAAAATCGCGATGGAGTAAAACATGATGACGACCATTACATTTGGGACATGTCTTCGCTAAACAGCGAGTCGACCAATGAGTAGAATTCAAACATCGGAAACAAATTTTACGGTCCTTCGCCGCTTGATATCTATCATCCATAGACATGTCAGAAAAGGTTACACACTTAACTGTAGAATGTTCGCCAGAGCAAAAAAGACATTTGGAAATAGATGCGACCGGGGCGTGTGAAGACAACAAGGCAACTTTAGACCTTTTATTGTCAAGTCGATGAATTGGTTTGGTCCTATCCTGAGGTTGGTTGTAACTGCGCGCGTTACTCGATTGTGTGACAGTTTCTAAGACTGCAACACGTGACTTGACGTAGGTGACCAAGTCCGAAACTAGTGGGAATTCACATGAATTAGCAGCCTCAAAACCTTTACGCGTTGACAACGATAGGCCACGAACAGACAAGGCGAATAGGATGAACTCCCCCAAGTCAGGAATATTCAACGATTTTAACATGGCAACTTGATCGGAAAACAGGATCAGAAATTGCTTCAGTCCATCCAATGATTCTTGAGACTGAGACTGGACTGAAATAAGTTTGTCCACAATAAGTGACGCTAATTGTCTAGGTTTATCATACCGTTCAAATAATGTGGACCAAGCTAGGTTATAAGTATTCTCCGTAACCGCAATATTTTTAATAGTATAAAGAGCATCGCCCTTAAGACAACCAAGGAGATAATAAAACCGATCAATATTTGGCAGGTTAGGAATGTGACCCACCCTTGCAAGAAACCTGTCGCGGAAAACAGGCCATTCGATCAAATCACCACTGAAAGAGGGTAATGGTATTTCTGGTAGACGGGATACTGAGGTGCTGCCAGGCACATGATGTATGGACCCATTGGCACTACCGTCCAATGACACAGTTTCATTTTTAGGTGTGTGTTGTTCAACTACAGTTACAACACTAATGTACAGAGAACGAATCTCGGTCTCTAAATGTGTAGAGAACTCAGATGTAAGATCCAAATCCAATAATGCATCCAAAACAGCTTGATTATGTGACATAAAAGAAGTCCATAATGAATCCAGATCACCAGCAGCAATTAAAAAATTAGGTAACAGCTCTAAATTATCATTGACACGAGCCGCTGTCGTAGCTAATGCTTTAATTCGGTTAATAGTACCTTCACGGTTAAGCACTGAAATAGTCTTAGCCCTAACTGCTAGTCTTTGCTCACGAGCAGCCTTTTCTTCGCTTGTCTCTACCATATCAATTCAATATATATAAATTAAAAAATATTTAAATATAAAACTCACTTTACTATAATAATGTAACACCAATAAGCAATAAGGTGTTATATAATGTGCATAAACAATAGTACCTATACACAATAAATGTGTGAGCTGAGAAAGGAAGCAATCCCAATTGGTGCGTACTACAACACAGAATAATTACCCAGAAGAACGCGTAACTAACAACCCAAAATCACAAACATGTACTCACACTAATCAAGTAACCAAATTTATTCACTGGTGTCAATCGCTGATGTGACTATACTATTAATTAAACCACGCTCTGCTACCAATGTTTAGTCAAGAAGCTCCTACGAATTTAGTGGTCGGCTTCATTGACTACATCAACGAAAGTCAACAGTTTAAAGGAATACCAGGACCAGTGTGATATTAGGATTTTCAGACTAAGACCTCATCAACTATACTCTGAGATATATAACGTGCACGTATGGCAAGGCACATACAATAATTTATTGATGAAATATACAAGAAATAATAATAATATAATCATTCGCTAGTGACTCGGTACCGGCGCCTCAGTACCAATCAATAGGAATACAAGGTATAAGTAATAACATAAAATAATCAATAAGTAAATAATAAATAGTACTATCAACACATATGATAGTAATAATAGGTAATCATAATAATAATCAACACCGGATTATGATAAAGAATAATATAACACAAGATATCATGACAATAATTACGCGCGTCTCCTGCGACCGTTGGTGATCACTTGGTGGTTACCAACTCTGACTTGATAACAGGTACGGCGACACTATGACCACTGACGATTGAGTCCACACGTAGCACTCATCATTGGGTGCGGCGGCTAAGAGGAGTAGATGACGTATATCAGAGACTACCGGTGTGGGTTCGGCCCAATCACAACCGAACGCACGCGCATTACCGGCGATTCACAGCTGCTTGCCAAACAGCGACCGTATAACAATATCACCACAGGTCGCACGAACAACACGTGAATATAATCTATGTCGGACGACCGGGCACCGTATCAAAGACAATAATACGATTAACGGAGCGGCGAAACACAGCCTATGGAGGTTACGGCAACGGATATTTATAATACGATTATTACGGCGCTGATATGGCGGCACGCGTCGCGTGAACGGCAAATCAAGTCGCGATCACAAAAGCACAGGCAACGCTTAACCGTAAGCCGGCCAGCGCAACGACAGAACGACGGACCGTACGTTGACAAAGGTCGTTGGGTAACTAACTAGGTCAACGTTTCACAGAGTCTACGGCGGACGTGCGTTTTCACTTATCGGTGACAGCATGCTAGACGGGCGGGGAAACGGCACGACCGGTTCACAGACGCATCGGCCATACATCGACTGAGGCGCTCGAACAATGTCTATTTATTGTATAATAGTAAATGGTTTCGTTTGTTAATAGTGCGCCTCGCATGCCTTTTTCCTACACGCTACACAATAGTTATGTACTAAAATGTATTGTTGTCAGGAAACATATTAGTCTTGAAAACAACATTTATTATGATTAATGCATGTATGTATATACGTTCGATGTACCTACGCAATATAGTGTGAGAATATGTACAAGATTGAAAAATTAAAATATTCTTTCAAATAAACGTAATAAAATAAAAACGTTTTATGTCATATATAGTTAGAATTATCTCATTTAATTTGACTCATTATTGTTACTATAACTTATTTTGTATATAATTGAATATTTTTTATCTATGTGGCTGTATGTAAAATAATTGCACAATGTAAAATGTGTTATTGTAGGACAATGTAGGTACTCTGTTAAATTTAAGACCAAATAATCTTACACTATATATAACTAACGATGTCTAATAAAAAAAAAATGTAAAAATATTGCAAATCTATGTACCCAAGTTAAGATGATTTAATGTCACGAAAACTTAATAAAAAAATCATAGTAGTTGATAGTGGTTATAGGAAGGTAACTGTAAGTGTTGTAATAAACAATGTACGCCCGAGGTACATATAGAGGAAATATAACTGTGTTCATTTTACCTAATTTAATTTTTTAAATATAATAATATATATGTTTATATAATATTCTCACCTATTTATTTTCTTCAAAATAGTCACTATATAACGATCAATTAACTACCACAGTTGCATAGACTATATAATAGCTAATTCATCTAGCATCTACGACTGTTCTTACCATCCGCATACACATCACATTTTTACACTATTCACGTGCAAATTACGATTAAAGTTATGTGTGATTATTATTATTGTTATTATTATAATTATTAACATTAGGTAGGTAATAATTATACAAATAAATAGGTATTATAATATTATGTGACATGTAAAACGATTATTGTGGCATATTACATGATAAAAAATAACATAATAGGCCTAGACCTAACCTATTGTTTGTTTCTACAGAAAATATATCAATAAAGATCAGCTAAAACATGGGTAATTCGACATTTGACTGAATTTTGCTGCTGTTTAGGATGCGAACGTGTATTTGTATGGAATATTCTTTATCGTTGTCATGCGCAATTTATCTATATATTATGACGAGTATCTACCTACACGAGGATGCACCTACGCGCCCGAGACCGCTCCAAAACACGATCGGTCGGCAGCGAAATTAATTATTATATATACATTAATAACATAGTCGTATTATTCTTGCCGGAAATCATTATCTCTAATTCGTCGCTGCCGTCGTTTTGAGCGCACCGAGTCGACTCGTATGATTGAGCGTAATTTATTATTATTCATTTAACCTTCCGAGGTCACCAGTCGTTCGGTTGCACGCGATTCGCGGGCTGCTATAAGTACGATACACAATAACGTTCTGATGAACACATCAAGGTCGTTGCAGTAACACAACAACAACAATTAAGAACAGCCTATGGTTACCAATAACTGTCATACCCACGCAACGAGAGACGTGTGACGGTACTTCGGTACAGTCGGTTGCCACGTAGTGGCCGCGGTGCATTTGCGTCTATGCACGTCTGCTCGCAGTTCGTCTATACGTAGTTATTACACAGTGCCGTTTTTTCACAAACATCTTATAGGCTCAAGCCTATTTGTCGACCACCCATAAAGCTATAACGACGCGAGTCACTCGCACACAACAAATAACCAAAAAATTTCCGTTCCCAACCATCGCGGGCGCCATGTCCGCGACGCAGCTGCTTATCGAAACGGTGGCCGGCTGGTGGACGGTCGGGGTGCTGACGTTGTTAGTGGCCGTGGCGTACCACTTCTCCACGTCCACGTTCGGCTACTGGCGCGATCGAGGCGTCCCGTACGTGAAGCCGACGGTACCGCTGTTCGGAAACATCGGCGGGTTGGCCCTGGGCATCGAACACCAGGCGCGCATGTTCAACCGGATCTACGACGGGTTCCGCGGTCACCGGTACGGCGGGTTATACCAGATGCGCACGCCGCACCTGATGATCTGCGATCCGGCGCTGGTGAACCGCGTGCTGATCGGCGACTTTGCGCACTTCACCGACCACGGCATGTACGCGGCTAGCCCGGAGGAGAATCCGCTGGCCAACGGGCTGTTCAACATGAACGGCGCCCAGTGGAAGATCATGCGGCAAAAGCTGAGTCCCGTGTTCACCGCCGGCAAGCTGAGGCACATGCGCGGACAGGTGGCCGAGTGCAGCGAGCAGCTGATGCGCAACGTGGCCGCGGACGTGACGGCCGGCGGTGGCCAGATGGAGATCCGCGACGTGCTCGGCAAGTACTCGACCGACGTGATCGGCACGTGCGCGTTCGGACTGCACTTGAACGCCATCAACGACGAGCGGTCCTCGTTTCGCAAGTACGGCAAGGCCGTGTTCGCGCCGTCGATCCGCGTGCTGCTCAAAGAACTGGCCTGGATGGTGACGCCGGCGCTACGACGCGCGCTCCGAATCAGCGACATCCCGCTGGACGCCGCGCAGTTCTTCACCGCCGCGTTCACCGACACGATGAAGTACCGACAGGAACAAGGCATCGTCAGGGATGACGTCATGCAGTCGCTGATCCAGGCCAGAACCGACCTGGTCGTCAACAAGACCGAACCGTCAGGTATGATAATATTGTTATGATGACAAAAATGTCTGTAGGTCGACTAGGTCGTAAATATTATACATTATATGGTAGAAGATACACTGCAGATACCTATGTTTATAGGTGACCCGTCACAGTATCCCGTTAGATATACCTAGGTAACCCCGATTAATAATATTACCGACAAAATAACCTTAACCCTTAACCTCTATCATAAAGGTTTTGATGAGAATATACTGCGCAATAACTGAGCTAACCGTTTTCACTTTGTTTTATTTACTAATTCAGTTTTTAATTATTTGAAAGTTTTAATGTAATTAATTATAATCGAATTCAAATTATTTATACAACGAGTTGTGTGAATAATATTTTATGTCATGAATTTGAAAATTGTAATTTTTTTTTGACAATTTGAAAATTATTAGTTACCTGTATGACATTAAAAACGTACACGAGAATTAAATTTACATGGATTTTTTGTGTGTTCCGTCTACGTTAGAAGACATGGGGAGGCTAAAATGGGATTTAAATTATAAAAAATGAAACAGCAGGATACCTATACATATGTATATATTATTATCATTATAGCTAAGGTCCTGAGGACTTCTAGAACTCAAACACTTGAAAAGGTGCAATGCTTTTAAAAAACAAACAATATGCACTAAAAATATACTCTTAAAAAAATGTCTAATTTAATGTTTATAATGTCTAATAAACTCAAATATGTATTTATATTCAATAACAATAAAATATGCAAAATAAAATATTATATTACATTATAGAACCTCTTTGTGTTATGATTTATGAAACACATTTATGCATTGCTCTGAATACCTTTCTAAACAAATATGAAAAAACTATAAGTCTTAACTTCAGCCCTAAATATCATTTGCAATGATTAATATTATATTCCAATAAGGTTAAAAAATCAAAAACAAAAAATTAAAGATATGTATTAGGGTACCTAATGTTTTAAAATATACAGAACTGTGTATTTTGCATGAACTGGCTTGATGTTATGATCTAAAAATTTGACAAAAATTAACGTGAAATCCTTGCACAATCCCATATTAGTTGTATCTGCACACATTGAATTATTCAATCAACTCTTTTAATCTCTTTAGATATATAATACTACGTATTTAACACATTTAACTGGTCCAACTCATTTTATAAGTTGATTTTTCAAAAACTTTTTAATTTTTGTTTTTTTAATTAAATCTTCATATATTATAATAATTTAAAACCTCAAGTATTAGTATTACGATTTTTGTATGATAACTGAATACGATTTTGTTTAAAATAAACATGCCGCGAATGTTACTATTTTCCATCACAATTCAATTGACAATTAAAATCACTAATGGGAAAATAAAAAATGATCCACCAATTAGATAAGAAAAAATTGTTTTTGAAGGATAATGAAAATTTATATATTTTGAAACACTTTTATTTTTGATGAATATCAGAGTAAAAAAAAAATATCAATAAATTAATACATATTACACTCTTTGCTTAATATCCAACTTGTATACGCTCATAAAACTTAATAAACCTATTACAATATATTTATGGCTAAACGAAAAAAGGTTTGGAGGTATGAAGTTTAGTTTTTACTATACAAACTTTTTTAGTTCTTCAATGTATTATTATCTAATTGATTTTTGTATTATTGAAACGCATATAGATTTTGGTGCATATTAATTTTTTTTTTTTATAAATATCCAGTTGAATTCATAGAAACGGATATCGTGGCCAATGCATTTATACTATTCGCTGCTGGTTTTGAAACAGTGTCTACAGCAATGAGTTTTTGTCTGTATGAACTCGCATTGAAAAAACCAATACAGGACAAAGTTCGAGAAGAAATGAATAAGATGAAGAACAAACACAACGCTGAGATTGACAATGATTTTCTAAAAGATTTACATTATTTGGAAATGGTATTGGCTGGTTAGTACCTATTATATACGGTTTTAATAAATTAAATTTTATCATTGACAAAATTTTAAAATATAAATCAGTTAATTTATCTAATTTAAGTCAAATTTATACAATTCGTCATATATAATAAAAAATATTAAAACGCGTGTATGACGACGATTTCTCTAATTTAAGTATTTATTTATTGCATTATAGTCAAATAATTAATTTATTAAATTAAAGTGTAATTAGTAATTCGTATGATATATATTTATTATATTTCAGAAACCTTACGGAAGTATCCACCACTTATAACACTATTTAGAGAAGCTACACAGGATTATCAAGTACCCGATGATACATTCGTTATCGAAAAAGGTACAAAAGTTCTTATTCCTGCATACGCTATTCATCATGACTACAGATATTATCCTGATCCCGAGACGTTTGACCCCGAGCGGTTCTCACCAGAGGAAAAAGCTAAAAGACCAAATGGAACTTATATGCCGTTTGGTGATGGACCTCGCTTATGTATAGGTATGGTGTAACAAACAGTAAAATATGTTGGTCTCCACATGAGTTTTTCTTATCGAGATCAAGTTTTTTCTGTTATAAATAATATTCATTTAACTAATAAATGTCAGTTATGAAAATTTTAGGGAAACGATTTGCTGAAATGGAAATGAAATTGGCGTTAACTGAAATTTTGACCAAATATGAAGTGGAGCCATGTGAAAAAACAGACATTCCGATGAGATTCAGTTTGAGATCACTAATTATCATGCCAGAAAATGGTATTTGGTTAAAATTTAAACCAATACACGCCTCTAAATAAGCATAAATTCATCGACCTTATTAACTTAAAATATCTACTTAGTATGACAGTATGTCTTGAGGAAAACTGCTTTTAGATTTTTTTAAATGTGGTGGGTTGAAAAATATGATATTATACTAACAAAAAAACAATACTGTCTTATTTAAAGATATTCAAACAGTTAATAAGTAGTCATATGCTCAAAATCCTCTATAATTTAAGTCTATGATCTATTGCATACCTATAACCTATATACACCGTAAAACAAATTACTGCGTATTACGAATGCAAGAACTTACAATGGATATTATTTCATTTTTATGTTATTTACTATTCGATTTATTGAAATATAATGTGTATCCGATGTAAATGGTTGAATTAAGGATACCTTAGTTCGTATATTCGGGCGAGTATACCCTTATGTATAGTGTATACATATTAGATTAACTTTACAATAATTGCGATATTTCTATTTTGGTTTTTCATTATAACATGTATAATCATAAATATCAAATCAATTAAAATTTCTTATTTTAAAAATGTATTTCTTTAAAAATAAAACGTATAATTTTGTAATCTCCAGTTTGTACAGTAGAAATTGTTGTGCAATAATAATGCCTACACTATCATGTAGCCATAAAGTGTATTGATACGTTATACCTACATTTATGTTGCACATTTGCTATGTTAAATATTTTAATAACCTCATTTTCATTAATTATAATATATTTATATCATATTGGCGTTTAGTAGTTCTAATTAGTCTAATGACCAGTTCCAAACTTTTTTAACGTCCGATATATGATTTGTTGACACTAAAGACTTAATAGTAATAATTGAAGCTCCGTTTTAATATACTTCTTACTTTTTACGAATCTATTTGATACACTAAATTACTAAAAAGTTTATTATTACGAAAAATTATGACAACAACAAACTCAACGTTTCATTATTCATAAAACCCAAGTTCCGTTAAGTAATATTTTTTGTGAATTATCCAGTGTTAAGAATTATTAATCATATTGTCGTATACTTATAAGTTATAATAAATATATTCATTCCCCTACGACCCCTACTAATGGCCTTTATGTCATTTAATAATAATTAATAATGTATCACGTACTTTTACCCCTTTAGCTTTTCAAAAAAAGAATATAATTTTAAATAAAAGTTGCCCGTATTGCAAATATTTTATTTTACATAATTATCAATGAAATTCTTAATTCTTAAATAATTACTTATCCATGGAAAACGTGCAAGTCATTCTAAGGGAAATACTCTCTATGTGTCGGTGGTCAAATATTTTTTGAAATCAAATGTTTTCGGAGGAACCTAGAGCTTTTTCAATAAATGGGTCTCAATTTTCTGGGTTGTATGAGTATCTTTTAAAACAATTATTATTAATAATGGCACTACCCTAAATTCATGTTTTTCACACTGTTTTCTAGTGTACTAGTTTACTAGGCCTCGGGAGAATTATTAATTACGCAAGCAATTGCAGTTACAACAAAACCGCAGTTTCATAGCGCTGCACTTAGAGTATTGGTTTATATTTAAGTGAGATTTCTAAACTCTACATTTGACATGTTTAACCCTTGAGACATTTATTATTTATTAAGAATCGTAATTAGTCAGTTTTCTAGCAATCGAAACTCGTAGAAAATCATATTAAAATTCGGGGTTGGTAAATTGAGTCCCAGATGACCCTAACTCGGTAAATTAAGTCCCGGGGAAAAATAGGTAGTAGGTAAGTTGAGTCCCAGAAAAAATAAGCTAGTAGGTAATTTGAGTCCCAGGGAAAAACGATTTATATGCATTTAAAATTTAAAAATATGCACTATACCTACAATTTTTATTTGTGATTTGTAGACATTAATTGACTGCATGTATATGATTTTGAATATAGCAACATGCATTTTTATTAATTATATAATTATTTTTTATGCAATAAAAAATGCATGTTGCTATTTTAAAAATCATATACATGCAGTCAATGAATGTCCACAAATCACAAATAAAAATTTTATAGTGCACATTTTTAAATTTTAAATGCAATAAATCGTTTTTCCCTGGGACTCAAATTACCTACTGCCTTATTTTTTCCGGGACTCAACTTACCTACTACCTATTTTTCCCCGGGACTCAATTTACCGCTTTCAAAATGTACCAAACTTATCTCAGACTCAATTTACCTAGCCCCTTACAATTAACTAATTATATGCATAATTATAGTTGGTAAGTATATTGGTATCGAGTTTGGCGCACGCGCCCGAAACAAAATCATTGTTTGCAACAATATTATGTGTACCTATTAAAAGGATTGGAATCGAGATTGTCTGGTTGTTTTTGTCTAATACATCAAGCAAAAAATATAGTAATTTAGATGTGTAATATTTAGAACCTACCGATTGGTTTATATAGAGTGGCATTATAAGAATTTCAAAAAAATATTTTAATATTTCTTCAAGTATGATTAAGATACCACTTTTCACATTTTTCTATTTTATCAGCCTTTACTCAAAAATTAAAATTATTTAAAAAAAAGTAGAAATGAAAGATATTTTTTAATTTTTTAAGAAGTCACAATCAAAAAAATAAAAAATTTGAAAATGTCAATCTGTAAAAGTAGAATCAAGTTCTTATCGCCCTATTATATAGGTCAATCGGTACGTTAAACTTTTAAAATAGAACACGTCTGAATTTCTGGTACTGAATCGTGTTAGACAAACACAGAAAATCACCGCCAAATGATTATTGCACTACACAACGCGATGCAGTAGCAATTGGAAGCTATTACAATTAACGTCAGGATAAACCGAGTACAGAATATATATGTGTGAATACAAATAATATATTACTATATACATATTATACAATATCTATATAGATATATATATATATTTATTTATTTATTTATATTGTATGTATATTTACACCGTACCCCAATATATATTGCATCAATTATTTATTATTCCATTCCATATATATATATATATATATATATATAATATATAGTATATATATATATATATATATATATATATGGCGTGTGTGTAAAGGTAATATAATTGGGCATATGTGCTTATAACGCCACTATTCGACCGACTAAACGTTGTGGAATTATAATAACAACCACATAATACCCCACGCGTACCGTGCGCGTTTTATTATTATTGTACACCAAAAATTATTTTTAAAAAAGTCGATGTTATTATTCAGGTCGATTTTTTTAAATAAAAGTTTAAAAAATTACATTAATTGTATAACAACATGTGGAAGTTGATTAAACTCTCGCACGTTTATAATATTATTATATTATACACATATAGTTTCGATGTATGTTATAGTACATCAAACGGTATTGCTTGTAAACTGAAATGTTTCTAGTTATAAATTTCTGTTGATAATAAAACAATATCAAAAAAAAAAAAGATTGATACGCACAAAGTATACCTTTTTGTATGCAGAATTATTCATAAAACCATTACGCGAGAAATTCACCTATTAATAACTAAACACTGCGTGTATTTATTAGCATAATAATATGATACATGTAAAAGTTGCACGATTTAATTGATTTGAATACAAATCCAAAACGGGCAAACGGATTAAGATGCCGTGTGATGTTATTTTCGGTTTAATCTAATAATAATAATAATATCGTACAATGCTGTTGACGGGCTTGTGGTGTTCGTAGGACTGAGACAACAAATACCGGTGTTGCGCCCTCTTAAACAAGCACTGCATATTCTATTTAGGCGTTTCTATTTAATTTCCTAGTCGACATGACGATGCGTTTGACAAACGAGGCACTACCATTAGCCAAACCTCACATGTCTCGCGATCGGCGATCTGGATTAATTCGGATCGTAAAGATTTATAAAGGGGTGATAAAACAGAATTTCGTGAACGCGGAATTTAATGTCGTCAAATACGAGAGCTGAGCTCTTTGGCACCGTAAGTTACCTTTACCTATACCTATACAGCTATATACGTATATATCGCGAATACTTGCTGCAGCACCACCAAGTCGCAAACTGAAGAATATCAATCTGTCGAATGGGATTTTGGTATTAGGGAGCGCGACGAGCAAGCAAAAAAAAGGTATTAAGTTTAGACAAGGTAGGTACTAAATTCTGTATTAAAAAAAAAATAAAAAATAAAAGAACACCTGTGACCTGTCAATGAATGTCCATATAAATATATAAGTTTTGGAGCGTTTTCTTTCCGGCGAATAGAAGATTATATCGACTAAAAGGGCGGATTTGACGGATGAAAATGCACTACGCATGCTTTTTAAAAGCTCATTTATTATTTCAGTCGTATGTTTATCGTCAATTTGTAATGATTTTTATTTGGTCCAAACTTACATCTATGATGGTAAGAGGTACTTTATATGTAGTACATAATATGTATTATGGTAGTCGGTCGCCTGTCCGGAGGTCATATGTTTTCGAAAGTCGTATACGAAAATCTTTGTTAAAAAGTCATGTTATAGAACGGTTTTGGAAAAATTATTTCTTCGAAAACTCATATTATATTTAAAAACAATAACTTGTACAGTTATACTAATTATATATATATTAACCCTATCTGGGTTATTTTCAGTGTCATGTCTGTCATGCAATAGCCAATAGCTAAATTTAGTTAGATAAATGTATCTATCGTATGAATTATACGTATATATTTACTATTTAGGTACCTAGAATTATTATTATCATTTTTCGCTAATGTGGACCACTTTTAAGAAATTAATAGTAATAATAGTGTATCGTTGATCGTCGATAGACGACAATAGATATTAAGCTTTATATAATAATATTAAATAATTTCAAGTCGAAGGTCTAAGAATAACCTGATGGACGATAGTACTGGAAAGTGGGAATATTGGTATTATAATAGTTTAAAAATACCAATAACTAATAAGAATAAACCACCAGCTCCACTTGGTCCACTCACCATTCACCAACAACCTTTATTAATTAACTACTGCAGTCTGCAAGTTATAAATATTTAATTTATTATTATTCATTGCCTATGAAAAAAGTATCATAACATCACAATTGAGTATTGAGATATATAGTCATAACTCATAATTGTATTAATATTTTCTACAAACCTAATATAAAAAATAAAATTTAACAAAATCATGTTTTAAGAATAACATTTCTAAAAAATCATCTCATTTTCATCTAGATAAAATTGATTTTATCTGTATCTATATCTAGATATATTTTAATTTATCATTATCTATCTCTATCTAGACATATTTTGAGTTCATATATCTTATCTTTATCTAGATACAAAAAAATTATCTAAGCACAACACTGGTTATTTTAATTTTATTTTTCAAGTAAATATTATATATTTACTTATTAAATGATAACAATTTTGGAATTATTCGTGGAATAATATTATTCTTCGTGCATGTAGAACTGGAAATTTTGCTAACAACATATTAGATTTGATCGTTAAAGTCGCACTTTTCGGTGATATACCTCTATCGATACACTTATTAAGTCACCAAAAGGCCATAAATTAACTAGTTACAGGTTAGCTCTCAAAAGAAGTCGAGGCTACCTTACTGTTTATAGACTTTAAATCCTCAACGAACATTCTACTTTCTACTAATCGGTTTCAGTTCAGGATCAGATTGAAAGAATAATTTCACCGTTTTTACCTTAAATCCTCATCCTCATCAACAATTAAAAAAAAAAATACATTTATCACGTACTACAGTCGTTGTTCACAGACACGTTCGTCACACCTATTATCCCGCCGATAATCACTTAGCGATAACTGGTCTCCCCTTGCTTATGCATGCGACAATAATACATAGGAAAATTAAAAAAAAATTTTATTTATCAACATGTAGTTCTTAACGATAAAATATTCCAATCTATTTTGCATATTATATGTATTATAAAAATATTAAATTAATAATAACTATATATTATATATTATATAATATACGAAAAAGTGAAATTAAAAAAAAACCTCAAATAAATTAACCAAACAATAGCCTTATTTATGTTCTACGATACTTGTCATGGTAACAGAAAGATCTATAGTCATATTACAGAAAGTACGAGTTTGTAGTTCTTTAAAATGAACCTCAAAACTTTGAATATTTATGACATTACAGTGACGTAAAAACACAGGCACTTAGAAAAACTGAAGATATACATATATTTTTTATTGGAACTGTAAAAGAAGCAAAAAGAGCAAAAGTTCGGACACTTTGTGGAGAAAAACAGCGCGATTTAATTATACACTTAATTTTTCTTGAAAATCAACATAATATTCACACGGAGCTGCTCCAATAATTTTAGGAACAAGAGTTATAAAATAAAACATTTAAAAAAAAAATCCAAAAGAAAATATGATAAACCCAACAAAAATAGAATTTTTAGCATATTCGGTTGATATCGTATAATTGAATAGTTTGATATTACTCAATATTTATGTGTACTTGAATCATGTCAATACTTATATTCTTAGTATAGGGCACATAGCATTTTTTATATGTCGTCTGCTACATCACTATGAATATTATAGCTATCGTTTCGTTTAAAACGCATTGGGTAGTTCAGTTTTAACTGAACGCATTTCGCCATTTTCCGAAACGATATTGCCGATCATAACAAAACCGGCTTTGGCGAATAATAGGTAATAATTCCGACAAGACATTACAACCATAACGGTCGTCAGCAATATTTATGTGGTCGTCTAAATTTTTTATATTCCATTTTTTTTCTCGAAAGTCTGCAGCGACAAAATTTCATTTCAACTACTGATATATCTATACATTTACGTATGTGTGCTTGATTTTCACTATGGCAAATAGACACACACATACACACACACCTCGCGCGTATATATACAGATAATAATGCTTACCCAAAGATGTTGATGTAGTTTATGTTAGTGTCATTTTTTTTCGTAACGCATAAAAGAAAAGTACGGTTTCCATGAAAGCTCTATTTGACTCGTTCCTCGTCTCCCTCTTCGTATTCACACACACATACATATCCCCTATATATATATTTATATCTGTCCCAGACTTTCAATGTTCCACCGTATTATACGCGTATATATACTACACACATTCAATGTATAGTTCCACAAAATATTTTTATGTGTATATATATATATAATATATATAGACACAACAAGCATAATTCTCGACTTTAGGTGATAACTTTTCATCGTGAATAATATTACCATAAAGATGTCCCGGAATAATACAATTCGAGAACCGAAATAAAAACAAATTTTCCCGTGACACCGCATAAACACAAATAAAAGTGCGAGTAACGACACACGGTGACAACTACTGCTGCGGGATCATAACGCAAAGATGTGCCAACACGCCTACATGAAGCATACGCATATATGTGTTACGATTTCAATGTATATTGTGTGTTATGTTAAATATACATATTACATATATAATATATTATGCCGTTGCGTTGCATAAGACATTACATGATAAACGCACTGCAGTTAGACAAAATGCGAGTTGAGCATTTGTTCGATAAATAAGCAGGGTGTATTAACTTTATATAAAGAACAAAAAAGTTCTTATTTGAATTGCTATATAAATATTTTGGATTACCTATAATTTATTAATGTATAACATTATTTACCTCCTACTGACCATTTATCTAATAGTCAAAGTTACCTATTTAATATATCATATGACTTGTAAATAATATCCTGATGATATAAAAGCGAAACTCTCCTCATCTGCACGGAATCAGAACTAAAATACAAAGACATCAAGCATAAAAATATTATAATATGAAATGGAATTTAAAAAACAAAAAAACAAAAATCTAATATAAGATGAAAAGTGAAAGGACGTGATGCAAATATTGAAAATCAAGGCTAAATAAGTATTGGGAATTTAGGAAAAAGAGACAAGGGAACACTAGATTACGAAAGAAATTGTAAAGACTGCAGTATATAGATGATAAACAAAAAAAAAATCAAAATAGTATAAACAGCTAAAAAAAATTATAATTGAGGTTTATACTTTATAGATCCTATATAAATAAAAGCAAAAATCTAAAGTAAAATGGTTGGATGATAAATGCACGACAGTTGAATGATGTATAAAAAGAGAAAGAAGCGATTCATCTTTCGAAATCATTAAACTTTATTTAGTGAAAGATGATGGAAAGAAAATTCTCTTAGAAGTAAAACAGGTGAAATATCAATAACAACTCAACAAAAGGTAAAAATATGAAAAGAATATCTAGAAGAACAATACATAGGTAGTATTATAATATGTACTTAAAACTGAAACGTGCTGAAGCATAATATAACAATGTAGAAAAGGATGAAAAAAAAGATCAATCAACAAAATCAAATTGATTTTGTGGTCAGTCTAGGTATGTGATACCTTTAAAGTTTACAGTATTAAATCTAAAAATCTTTTGTATTAAAAATAACACAAATTTCAAGTTTATACATTTCAAACGCTCATAAAAAGTTAATTTGAATTCCCGGTGTAAGTTTTTTTTTTTTTTTTTGATAAAGGTAGACAAACTTGTAATGAATCTTGTATTATATTTTCAAATCTTAGGTATAAAAGGAAAATTTTTTATGAATTTCTAGCATAAAATAATTTGCGAATTATCGTAATTTTTACGTATTTTGTCAAAATTCAAAATTTGAATGCTTATAAAAAAAAATTGTGACAGTATATTTCTTTTTTTTTCAACTGTTATTTTAGAAATATGTTAGAAGCCTTTATTAGATTTTTAAATCTTAGATTTAAAAAGAAAAACTTTTATGAATTTATATCTAATAATTTGAACATTGCCGTATTTTTATAAAAAAAAATCGTGCATAGGTATGTATTTTTAATATTTTTCATCTGCTATTGTCACAACATGTGGGAAGCTTTATATTAAATTTTAAAGCTTTTTGACTCAACCACTAAAATTTTATTGACATTAATAGAAAAAAAAATTAAAATGTCAGTTAACAGCTCAAAACTAATCAAAATATTTTGAAAATCTTTTCAAATATGGAAAATGCCTATATAAACATTCAGTGAAAATTTCATGTATCTGAGGTCCGGTCACTTGTTTTAGAGTTAATAAAAAAATCGCCAAATGAGAAATCTAGTAAAATCCAATGTTGTAAAAATTTAAATTTCAAACGCTCATATTTAATTTCTGTCGAACATATCTTAGATTTAAAAAGAAATTTTTTTATGAATTTCTAGCTTAACATAATTTGCAAATTTTCGTAATTTTTACGTATTTTGTCAAAATTCAAACTTTGAATACTTATAAAAAAAATTGTGACTATGAATTTCTTTTAATTTTCAACTGCTATTGTAACAATATGTTAGGAGCCTCGTATTAAATTTTTAAGCTTTTCTACGCAACAAATACATTTTTATAGACATTAATTTAAAAAAACTAATAATGATCGAAAACTGCATATGACTATAAATAGTTCAACTTACGTCGACATTTTATGGTGGATAGAAAATACTTATATAAACATTCGGTGAAAATTTCGTGTATCTATGGTCATTTGTTTTATAGTTACATCAAAAACCAAAATCGATTTTGTCGAAAACTGATTGTGCGTAAAATTTCCTGTTTTCCCCTTAATTTTCCGTTTGTTTATCTCAATTATTTTAGAAAAATATTAAGAATTTTTTACCTTTGACCCCCCAAAGTACCAACTGGATTCACTTTCAGATCGAACGAGATACTGATGTCGAAAATCAAAGCATTTTTACTGCCTCAAAACGTGATGACAGACACAAAAAAAAATATAAAAAAAAACACACATCATTATGGAATAATCAATACATTCCTCGCTCCGCTCATAATCTATAAAGTGTTGTTCTATTATCAATATTATGGTAATTTGAGCAGGTATTTTTTATGAATTTCGATACTTTTTCTTGTTTAGAAAGTACAAAACTACAATTCACGACTGTGAATTGTGATCGTAATATTTATTGTGTATTTACGATATTTTTGCATTTGTAAAGATTATAATATTTGATTTTAAAGGAATTTTTTAAATGTTTGTCAAAAATCAAGTACTTTAGTTAAATATATTTAGAAAATTGTAACAGATAAAATTTTATCATTTTTGAATATGAAAATCTCCATTCGCAATCAATCGATTAATTGTAATGTAATTAAAATCGTTTATTCTATAGAATATACCAAAAAAAAAAAGGTGGATAAATTTAAATATATACTTTTAAATTGTATAATACCTGTTTAAATATTAAATCGGTTATAAATCTGTTATCCATGAAAATATTAATTTACTTTTTACTTATTAAAAACTAATTAAATTGTAAATTAATATTTTTTAAAAACTTTTTTAATGTTTGCATCGCCTTTTATATTGGAATTCGAGAAACTCGGTGGAAAATTACAACATTTGTACATTTCTTGTCATTTTTATATTCAATTCTCCCATCAATTTGACATCTTATCAATAAAAACTTTTGGTAAAGTTATCATTTGTTTTCAAGAATTTTGAATGTCACATTAAATCCAGAGTAGATATCAGCAAAAGCTTGTTATTTTCCTTATTTATTTTACTTTTTCACATTTAATTTTTTACCAGAGTTTTGAATTCTTCATAATGTTTTTTCAGTTTGAATTATTTTGAGTTGCGATTATTGTTTTTTTCAAATATATCAAGCATCTGTCAAATTTTATAATTTACTCAATATAAAGTATATTGAAAATAATTTAAATTCATTTTTATACCTATATCATTAATGATAAAATGAAGTGACATGATGGTCATCTTGTTTTAATGTACAAACTAGAAACACTTTTGGTCGTTTTATTATAAGTCCAATGCAAAACCAAATAATAATCTTTAAAACAACTAATATATTAGGTATACTCTTAATTACACACACCTATATATATAGCTACAAAGTTCGTACACAATCAAAATATATTACTTAAGTAATGGTACACACTGAAAATATTCATTCGTTGACCAAATATAGTCAAATCCCGATAACTCGAAAATCTTGTGATATCTCAATTTCTTTAGTGCCCCTTGAAGTGATCTCAAGTATTATTTGAGGTATTTACCTCAAAAAATACATAAACTGAATTTGATTCTATCCCCTTTAAGATTAGTATCTTTTTTTTTGATCACATTTAAAAATAATTATTAATATTATTGTTATCTCTTTTCAAACTTATATCATAAATGTATAGACATAATACATAGACGTATAATAATAATATGTGTAATACAGCTTAGTAGGTACGAATGATTGTATTTATTCGTATACGTTTGACGTGTATTTAGATAACCAACAACAACCACCGCTCCGCTGCCTCGTCCAGTCCGCCGTCGCAACAGAGAACGCGGGTCTCTTCGCGGTATGTATATAGTGTCACCGGCGGCGATTCCCAACACTCGTAAATTTGTATCTCTTCCGGCCAAATCCCGGTGCACGGATGCTGCAACATAATAATATACTTCCTCTTACGACGCGCCGCCCTGTATAAAGTTTCGTATTAGTGCCCGCCACGAATAAATATAAGTACGCGCGTAATACTTCTTTTACCGCGGCCGCCCTAAAACCCTTCGCAATAATACTGCAGGTACCTACCTATATATATATATGAATTTATTTATACACCTACATCGCTTCTTCTCACACCGATCGTAATTCGAATTATCAATTCCCATCCGAGGGAAACGTATAAATCCGACCGGCACGGTGGCACTAAGGCTCCGGAAAAATAAAACTTTTCGGTTTTTCGACTGCCGTGCGCGTGGATCCGCTGAATCCTGAGATATGGGCCCCGTCTCGATACGTCTTAACCACTGTACCCATTTAATATATATATATATATGTGTGTATGTGTACACAGCCAAACCGCCATGGCCGTCCGTCTTCGAGCCACCGTAAGTTGTTGGCGGCAAATCGTAACACCCAAAACCCACCGCCGCCGCCCGGAAACTTTCGGCTCGGGGATTTACACGGCCATATTATATAGTCGGACCGCGCGTGCAACGCCAAAATCATTGCTACCCGTCCGGACCACATTATATATTGTTATAAATGGGCTACCGAATTATTATATAAGACAATAGAACATGGCTACACTCATGATATATGATTCGTATACGAGTCCAAACGAATATATGAACTACTATATATAATACACACGCAGGTATCTAAGCAAGTTGGCGGAAGGAGTAAGTAGGTATATCGGCGGAAACAGATTTGCTCGGTTACATTCTCATGTATATTGTATTACTGTACTTCAGTTGGTAACTCACTAACTGTTGAGCTTATGTTTGTGAAAAATATACGCAATGTAATATGATTATATTACACAGCCAATATATAATGCAATATAACAATTATCATAGATCAAACCTTTGACCTATAAATACAACTTGGATCTTAATGTCTTATTTAGTTTTTAATGTTATGTGCAACTATATAATCAAGAGTAAGATGAGCTTTTAAAAAGTACCAGAAACCTCATCACCATCAGCACGTCTAATATGGCTAAATTGTACGCAATAGTCGGAATAATAAACAATGTATACAGTATTTACTCATTTTAAAATATATTTTTGTGAATTAACTGATTTTTTTAAAAATCATATTGTTATACTACAAAATACAAGTTATTTCCAATCGTATTCCGCGAATACAATAAATTTACAACTATTATGATGAAATAATGATACATTATTTTTTATTTTGGTTAAAGTAACATTAAAAGTATCTACTCAGTCCTATTACATTCATTTTGTAATTTTTAATTATAATTTACTTACGCAATATAAGCATTACACGTGTATTTTGTTTTCATTGCTCCAGGTGTATTGTGACAAAACAATATGTCGCAATCTATTCGTTATATTGAACCGAATCTAATATTACTATATTAGTTAGGTTTATTACTACTATTATTATTTGCCGTAAGACCAAAATATATTATAATACTAAATTATTAACTTAATAGCAGTGTATAATAAAAATATTTATCAAGATCTAATTTTGTAAAAATAATTTAGATGGTATATTATAATTTACTGTAATATACAATATTGATTGTAACAAGTGGGTGGCTTATAAGAGCTGACTGTGGGTATTCATCGACTTTCACTTATTAGTTTCAAATTAAATCAAAAACTCTATTGAATCAGCTTTCCACACCCCTGCGTAGTGTGTCATACCGTCAGGAAAATAAGGGATTGGAAAATTGCATTCATGGAATTTCCATTTCATTGATAATTGTATTTATAACGAACATCTATCTAGTCAAAATTTAATTATGGTTTTTAAACCAGTAAAAATTTGAGTTACAGCTAAATCAATTTTTCAAATTAAATAGATAGCATGTTCGTTTTTAGCTAAATTGTATTAGATGTTCCTTCAATAACACAACTTGAGATAATAAATTATTTACTTTAGTAATAATTATGATATTGTGTCCAATATTAAAATATTATGCACTGTCTATATAATAATAAGTGTGTGTAAGATTCTAAAATGCAATATTATTTGTAATAGGTATGGTTTAATAAAAATTACTTTTAGATGTATTTATTATGTGTTCCTTTCAATTTCAGTCATCAAAGAAACAATACTTTTGACGATGAGTTTTCAAGACGATGCATTCAGTATGTAAAATTTCATATGATAAACATCAAACTACCTAACTTAACAGATACACAAAATAATAGAGTATTATGATAGAGGCATACGGTTTAATGTCTAATGTTACAATTAACATGAACGTATACCTATTTATTATATTTGTAAAAACAAATATACCACTTAAACAAAAATAATAATGATCAAATTATCTGCCTTATATTATTTCATATTTGTATTAACAACAATCATGAAAAAAGAACACTGCAGTACCTAAATATACATAAAAATTCTAATTTTGTTTAAAAAAAATCAATAACATTTTCGATTACATTATATTCTCATATTTAAGAGCTAAAATCAGGGCCGCATTTAATGCGAAGGTATTGGCTACAACTGTCCCGGTGTTCGGAAATTTGTTCTCTCGTGAATTATTAAATTTATAAAATTAAAATTATTTTAATAACATTATTATAGTATAATAAAATATAATATATAATGTATCTTTCAAAATTTAAACGACTAAATAATACTATATTTATAGCTCTCAGTGATCGAGAATTATTAATATACTCATACCTAATAATAGTTCATGAATCCTTTCAACAAATTAGTTGTGATTTAATAGACATATGTTATTTATTTTTATTAAAGTATATTTTTAGTATATTTGTGAATAATGCTAATGTGATTATAATATTATTTATTTCAATATTCGACGCTGTTGACTATTAATTGATATTATATTTGTTTATAATATTTATATTAAATTAATTATGACCAGCAAAAAAATTTTAATGGATATTAAAATCATAAAACACTTTGTTTAAAAGCAAAAAACAAATTGGTTTAGTTTATTTATTAGAATTATTAAATTTTATTTTTATTTTGAAATATGTCCCATGAATATAAATACCTAAATATTATGTAAAAAAAAATAACTATTGAATTAAAAGAGCAGAGCTCAAGTGGAGTAAGTATACTCAATTGTATCTTTACTGAGGATAAAACAGGTTCGTGAAATCAATAAATAATAATTTTTTTTTAAATTAGACATTATTATAGTAAAACAAATATTTTTTCATTGCTTAAAATCTCAGGTTCATGAGGATCTATCTCCTATATATTTCCCGTGGGTATAGGTTTCTTATTGAGGTGCCAATTTCTTATTGCACTTGGGCGTAAAATATCTAAATGCGGCACTGGATAAATCGAAGTTTAGAAACACAAAATCTGGTTACAAAAACTATATAAATAAGGTTCAATCTTCTATCGGAAAAATTCTAAAGCATTTTCGGAAAGGTTTTAATATTTGTGCAAATTATAATGGACTACCTCGATCTTTTAAACAATCACACTGAACGCATAATATATATATTAATGAATTATGACAAGGAAAATAACTATCGTCGATGACGAGATTGATGGTTAGTATAACTACTAATTTAACAAAAGTTAACAAAATTTATTATTTTATGAAAAAATGATTGTAAACAGTTTGCATGAATTTGTACTTGTGCATATTATTATTATCAATATACGCTATAACATTTTTATTTTGTAAATTTGCGTAGTTGAAAATCTGAAATCATCCCACAATTCGAATAAAAAATGGTCAGTGCTTCATGGTTTCCAATTGATATCATTATTGTTAATTTATTAGACTTTATAAGCGTCTTTGATTAAATTAATCTTTTCATAATTCAATACAATTTTAAAATTTGAACATTTTTTTCGTATTCATTTCACCGTCTCGACAAATAATTGAAACGATAAGTACTATTTTATCATTTCATTATGTATTCGATTAGTTATAATTATAATGTATTAGTTGATAATGCTATATTGTGTAAGTTCCCAGTAGATAGTATCTATACCTTTACAATTGTTTGTTATTTTGTTTTTTATTATTGAATAAAATATACTAAAAGACCACAAGTAAAGTTATTGGAAAAACAATAATAGAATCATAATTGACATCCGAAATCAATTTCCTAAGCTGAATAAAAATAATACAACGATATAATATTGTGTATTTATATATATATATATAATATTAATCTTATTATCTTATTAATATTTACGAATTAGGAGTTTTTGTAGGAATAGGTAGTATTATAGGTAGTAAACCTAAAGCCAATAAATCCTGTTCAAACATAATAAATATAGGTAATATCCTATATATATATATATATATATATAGGTTATATTTAACATACTAAATGTATACGCTTAATACGATTTACGCGCACAGTCACACAAATGATGCGTTTTGTATTTTCAGAGCATAGTATGGCCACGCTCATTATATTATACGAGAAATAATAATACGATATAACCCTCACGCCTTAACCTATGATAACCATATACCGGACCTTAGTGACGTGGTACAGACGCGCAGGCCGCAGGGTGGATCATTCAATTTTTCAAGGTGTGTTTGATGCATATTTCATTCGGTCGGCTGCGCATTGTTCGCGAGATCGGCGAGGCCAATTGTTTTTAAAAGAAGTAAGAACGTACAGTTGGGTCGAGCACAGCACACACGCGAAACGATGATACCCGGAGACGTTAACAGTTAAGCGGACACTGTATGATGCGGTGAAGCGGCCGCGCGAGGGGGGTCAAAATGTTATTTTTATTATGTACACCACAAAATGGACAATTTTGGTCAGGTAGCTGTTAAAATAGTGAACGGTGCTTATGTGTGTATATTGTCGGTAAAGTCCCCTAGGTCCAATTCAATCTTTGTGTGTGTGTGTGTGTGTGTGTGTGTGTGTGTGTGTGTGTGTGTGTGTGTGTGTGTGTGTGTGTGTGTGTGTGTGTGTGTGTGTGTGTGTGTGTGTGTGTGTGTGTGTGTGTGTGTGTGTGTGTGTGTGTGTGTGTGTGTGTGTGTGTGTGTGTGTGTGTGTGTGTGTGTGTGTGTGTGTGTGTGTGTGTGTGTGTGTGTGTGTGTGTGTGTGTGTGTGTGTGTGTGTGTGTGTGTGTGTGTGTGTGTGTGTGTGTGTGTGTACACCTACCCCTTTGCTTTCCCCACTTTTACAGTAGGCCGTGGACACACGGTATCATTTCTCGTGTACTCAAATAGTTTGTAAGGACCAACGTCCAACCATAATCCTACAATATGAACTGATGCTGATCGAATGACCAGCACCCTCACGCACAACGTGCTTATATATATACCATGTATTATACTTATATTTATTTATGTATGATATATATATATATATATAGTAATTTTGTCCAATAAAGTATTCATAATATTAATACTGTTGTGTGCAAGTGTAGACCATGACGACCTGTAATAACAAATATATTATATATTATATATTTAATCATGTTCAATAGTCTATAGCTATATTAGAGCTATGCACAATATACCATCGTTCACCGTTTGTACAGTCGTTTAGTAATAATAAATAGCTAATACGTATACAAATACAATGAACATATTATGTAGGATGAATGTGTGTGTGTGCGAGCATGTGTGGTTTGCCTAACGACACATATGCGCCCCCCTCCAGTTAGAACAACGGACCTCTCTCTGACTGTCATTAACTGATTTACAGGCTAAACCTCATTAATAGAACGGAATGTTTAACTAAATTGTATCACTTTAAATAATTATACGTGGTTCAGCCGATGGGTCAGCCATTATAAATTAACGGCTGTTTCTCCTTCCCTCTCCACGACTAGCACCCACTTCCACTCTATTTCACTCTACATTTATGTATATGTATTATATTTATATACACTAACACTGAAACACGCATTCAGTTTGTATAGATGTGTGAGTAAGTTTATTCGCCGACCAAAATTTCACCATCAGAGGTCGAGTCGAACACTGTTATACGTGTTCAGACCCTACCTGGCCAGAGCTAATAACGAGTAGAAAATGTCATAGATTGCTAAAAATTTAAAATGTTATACATAAAGTATCAAATGTATACGATTTTCTCACACGCACACATAACTAGATAAGGTACCTATATCGTACTATGTCTGATACATAAAATTGAGTGAATTTTATACCATACAGTGTTGAGTATACAGTTGTCTTTCTTTTTCACTATAACCATTAGGGCATTTTTTCTTTAGGTTGCATGATATTTATCTTGAGAACTATCAGTGCTCAGGCTAGTAAACTTAATTCAAATATAAATTTTAACTAGTCGGTAAAATACTATTATATGTATTATATGAATGGAGTGCAACGATAACCTCCGCGCGTTATTAAGTCAGTATACAGATTTGAAAATACAGACAAATTCGAGCTTGATTTGATATAATTATTGGTTATGCATAGGCGCATTGCATACAGTTTAATAAAACCGTTTTCATTCATTAATCGAACCATTTAAAAATGTAAATATTATTATTATTTATATGGCAAACTGCAATTATTGTCAAGCTTATAATTATCTATTAGCCTAGGCCCTAGAGGTTAATATGACAATAAGAAAATAGATATCTTATTATCTTACATATATAATAATACCTAGAACTAATTTAAGAGGACAAAATTAATATTTGTAAATTTATGATAAAGAAAAACATGATGCGACCTTAAGGGGATTGGAAGCGGTGATTTTCTGTCTTTGTCTAACACACGTGAAACATACAATACACCTGATAAAAATTAAAGTACTTCTAGTTTCTCGATTTAAAATATGTAAAGATTTTTGAATTGGTACACAAGTTTACTTTGCATCGGTCCAATCATATTTTTAATATATTTGATAAAAAAAATTGACAAATTTATAAAATTAAAAATATTTATTCTTATCAAAATATTGCTACAATGGAAAAAGTGCTTCGACCGATGCAAAGTAAACTTGCATATCAATTAACACATCTTTACATATTTTAAATCGAACAACTAGAAGTACCTTAATTTTTGTCAGGCGTATTGTATGTGTGTTAGACAAAGACAGAAAATCACCGCTTCCAATCCCCTTAAATTCCAAAGTTAACAATTAGTTCCTTTTGCTGTATGTTCATTGAGTTTCATGATTATTTAACGAACATAGAGTACAGTTCAAGAGGTGTTTATACTCATAAAATTATGGATGGAAATGAAAATGGATATTATAATATTTATCCATATAAAACAAAAATAATTTCTATAATCACTTCATTTTTAATTACATAAATAAGAAATGTACCAACATATTAATACAACTAAATGGGCATTTAAAGAAATATGTTCTCGATTATTTGTAAATATCTCGAACATAAAGTCACATGCAATACACTTCATCAATACATGCATATCAAAAAATTATAGGTATACTGTATATTATGTAGTTTAGACACTATTAAGTATTGATTAGTAAATGCGTTAGAATAATTCAAAAATTTACGCCATTTTCGTAAATAGCCGAAGACGACTTGATGCCATGGCATTATGTCAAATGATTATTGACAGTGATTATTCGATAAGATATCTATTATACATCTTATAATGTTATGTTAATAAACAGTTTGTGTGTGTATGTGTATTGTAGTATTTGATATTTAATGATTAGTAAAATCAAAACTTCAGTTACATATCATCTACGATATATTAAGTGGTGTGTATTTTTAAGAAACATTTGTCAAATAAACTTCTTAAAATTTGCTATATGTTATGCACTTTTTTTTTTTTTTTTCCGTTTGAACCGTCAGCAGGGGAGGATCTGTGTGAACATTACTACTCCCCTGCTATATTTTATGCACTTGTAAGAAGGAGACAACACATGCGGGTATCACGTCTTCTTATCATTTTTTTATCGAATAAAAAAAAAAAAAAAAAACGTTTTTGAAGTAATCGTTTGTAATAATTATACTTGTACACGAATAAACATTTTTGTTTTAGATTCTCAGCAGACCAAATACTGTATTTATTTTCAATGTATTCTTTTTATTTATTTTTTTTTGCCTGACTTTTTCTAGTAGAAAAAATATAATGTAAAAATAATATTTATATTAAATTCATTTTTCCCTCCAATTATTTTAAAAGTAGTAAGAATAACAAATTTGATTTTTAACCTCCTACAATATTACTAACCAGGTATAATTTTCTATTATTTTTCTATCAGGAATCTTACTCCACGATGATGATTTCAGTATTTTTTCTACTAGGTAAAGTCAGGCAAAAATGAAAAAAAAATGAAAAAAAAAATACATTGAAAATAAATGCAGTCTTCGATCTGTCGAGAATCTAAAACAATAATGTTTATTCATGGATAAATATATTTATTACAAACAATTACTCCATAAACGATTTTTTTTTTATTGGATAAAAAAGTATTGACTATATTACGTGAATATAGCGAAACCTATATATATATATATATATTGTATCTCAAAAATAGGTGAAACAAAACATTAATAAAAAACACCTACTCTGTGAGTATATCATTGTTATTTACTTTACTGTAAAAGTATACTTAATTAATATATTAATTAACTAATGTATTCAGTGTTCATTTAATTTAATTGTATACACCATTTCACTGTTTAAACAACTTAATTCATCTGATAAAAATTATGCTTGAATTAAATATAGCATGGCAACCAATAAAAAAAATAAACGGTACTGAACCAACATTATTTTATTTTTAAAATATCATAAAAATGAATAAAAAACCACCAGAAACTATTCCGATGCTCCCTAAGCGAAACATCAACCCAATATACAAACATGTTAAAAGCCGGTACCTGGATAAAAGTAGGATGGAGAAAAAACAACACGATGAAACGAAAAAATGTGATTTAATGAAAAGTAAAAGAGTAAAATCGTCCCTGTCATTAGAATCGTTCAGTGAGGAGATGAACATTGATCGCTACAAATTGCTTACACTAGCCGATAAGTGTTTCATTGATCAGTTGGAGAACAATTTTCATTCAGAATATACAAACTTCATACTGAATATGGACAACAGACGTCAAATTCAAAATCATACATACATATGTGGTCCATCAATTTTATCAGAACCGAATCTGCTATTAACTATACATGATTTGCTGAAAGTAAGCGAATCGCCGATTGACATGTTACATGCTGTATTCTTGGTCTGCCAATACGAGAAAACTGACACAGATGAATGGTTTGATCCACCAGAGTACAAATGGTTGTGGGTGGCCGAAGCCATTATGATTGCTGCTCTTATGTTGAACAATCGTGCCTGTAACGATGATGGTAGCAACGATAATAGACCAGAATCTGCGGTGTTCTGGTACGCGGCCGGCGTATTTTACGGCAGCAACGGATATACGAAAGATGCTATAGATTACCTAGAGAAGGCACGAACCATTGCCGACGGCCCAAACAGACTAGTATTTCCAACAGTTATGTCTGACTTACACTTCGCAATGGGAGTTGAAGAATATGGGGGGTTTGTTAAAGAGCCATACAGCGTTTGGACACTGGCATGTTTATTCCAAAAACAACTTTTGAGACAAATTGCTATCCATCAAAAGCCTGATAAAGCGCTACGTACATTACAAAATGCTTACAGCCTGCTTGAAGCGTCTAGTGAACCGGACAGTATTCCACAGATGCTAAAGGCAGAAGTACAGTTCGAGTTGGGTCACAAGTACAAATCAGTCGGTTCAACTGAGCACTCAGTAAATGCTTTCTATGAATGCGTCAGATCTTCAGAAAACATACATCATGAAATGCATTTAGAAGCAAAGATTATGGTAGCAGAAATGGATCCCAATCCACCAGAAAACTGGTCTTTACTGGAGTTAAAAGAAGAAGCGAAAAAAAGGTTGAACTTTCGATTGCTTGTCAAAACTATTGTGACGCAAGGAATTAAAGCCAAAAAAAATGCAAGATTTGAAGAAGGTTTTCATCACTTTGCAGTAGCTGAATGGCTGATCAGAAAGACAAGGAAACAAAATGCTGATGCTCTAGATATAGAAATAGCTTTATTTGACATGGCCATCTGTCGAACAGAAAGGATGTTTAAGATGTTTCCCATATCGAACAAAATTGAACCTATGTACCAAGTCAACGAAATCAACCAATGGACAGATCCAGGTGAAAAATATATGCACTGTGAAGCTATAAAAGAAGCCAAGGAATTGTATAATTTGTTTGAAGACACACTCGATGAGTCAGACGATGACATAATGATTTGCAGTAACAGCGAACAGTTTTTGAACGAAGACGAGCAGTTTTCGGTCGAGAATGAACAATTTTTGGACGATGTCGAGCAGCTTTCGCTCGATGGAGACAATCAGCATTCAAACCGAAATGAGCAGTTTTTGAAAAGCGATAAGCATTTTTCGGTCAATTTCTCAAGTCAGTTTAATAACTATAAATTGTAAAATTATATATCTATACCTCTATTTGTTCTGTATCTTCCTTTCTTCGTCAATTAATCATTAAACAAATTTAATTACGTATAGGATGAAGCTCAAAATCTAAGCACAAAAAGCCTTTAAAGGAATATGGTGTCTGCAAGGAAATTTAAGAGCTGAAATAAATTGAATGGAAAATGAAAAGTTAGTATTTTAAACATCAAAATATGCTTGTTAAAATTCTACATTTAAAAGAGTAAAAAACTTTTAAAAATGTGGGCAAATGAGTACCTGTCTGCTGTACAAAATGTGTCCAGTGAGTCACCATAATAGTTGTATAAAATTTGAATTGAATGATGTGGCATTATATACAAAAGAATTTTGAACAAAGACAACCTGTCCTATATCAAGTATATTAATTTATGATACGTTTTTTAATATTATTGATATTAAAGTAATCAATTTAACTACTAAATGTTTATGTTTTGCGATGATTTGGTTTAATTTTCAGCGTAAATACTCCATTTATTTTATTATTTTTAATATTTAATTATTGCATATTTATTTAAACCAAATTGTATTATAATCATTAATTTTAGAGTCAATGCCAGCTTACCATCGAACAAAGTGAATATTATAGATATTAAAAAATATCAAGACGTACCTATAAAAATAGGATTTACGTGAAATGTTTAAATTTCCACGAAAAATATTTCTGAATTTCAAAAAAATATCTGAAATCATTATTCTTCGTATCTAAAATACAAAAATTGAACATATTTAATTAAGATTATTGTTTGGTAAATTTGGTAACCAAAAAATAAAACTGCCTTCATTCAGAATCGCTTTTCATTATTAACAATGAATTATGATTTATGATCGAATTCAAATTTAACACTTCCATTAACATTGACGTAATGGTTTGAATTTTAAATTTGAATATACAATTTTGGTAAAGGCGTTTTTTTAAACTATATATTTTTGAATTTTTATAATTTGGAATCAATCGATTCAGAATGTACATTATTTGAAAACCACTAACCAAGAATCTACATTATCTGGAATTTATTAATATGGAATATTCATAATTTGGAATGTACAAACCTTGAATATTATACAATATTAATGTATTGTCCAAATGTATTGTTTCCAAGTAAAGAATATTCAAAGTTCATAGACTATTAGGATGAAATATTATGTCAGTCCCAGACTAATCGGTTCTATGTAATGTCGATTCCTGATTTGTTGATTCAAATTTATTATCAACCCATATTAATGATGCTTCCAATAAATAAAGATACAAAGATTCTTAGATTCAAATAATTGTATATTCAAAATGATATTATTTAAAGTTTTTACATGCACCCAGAAAATGTTATTTGTATCGATTCAACAATCTGGTTCGCAAGATCGGCTCGGGTAGTAGAAATGGCAAATCGATTACTCCTTAACCGGATATGATTTGGTATAAATATCAATAACCAATTGCTTCAAGTAAACGAAGAAGGTGTGTTACAATATATATATTTATTCATAGTAATATATTTTAATCTCAATAACTTGTAGTTGAATAAGACGTATTAACATTTATTGATATTATGAGGATGTCGCACCCGCATGTGCTGTCTCCGTCTTACACACGTACAACATAGAAAACCAACGAGAGAACACAGATGATATTGCTACCTAAAAGTTTGATAATAGGTGGATTCACTCTAATATCAAAACTGACAATACCCTATTGAAGCTAGTGAACGAACATTTCCTATGTCGTACGTGTGTAAGACGAAGACAACACATGCGGGTGCGACGTCCTCTTATGGTATACCTAGCTGATATACAGTATAAAAGAAAGACCTGGTAAATTAAAAATTGATATAATTGATACGGTATAAAATACTATAAAATACTGAAACGGCTGATAGATGTGAGACATCGACTTTTTTTGTATAGAATAGATAAGGATGGTTTAATTAAAATAAAAAAAAACATGAAATTATCAATAAAAAAATATTTATGTATATTTTAAAAGGGCATTATATGTTTTTCCATGCCACGTCGACAAATGGTTTCATTCGCCGCATTAAATTTTTCACATTAAAATATAATAATTATATAGAAAGTAAATAAATTAAGAATCACTCATCTGAAAATTTCCTAAATAAAAAAATATTTAAAAAAAATAACTCGTTTCAAATTAATTTAATCTAAAAAAAATTATACTTGAAAAATGTTTAAAAAATAGATTTTTATATGTACTTAAATAAATGTTTTCATCATTATTTTTCTAAAAGATAGATTTAAAAATTGGCTATTTTGAATTTCCCCAAAACATTAAGCAATAAAAATCAACAATTTTATATCGTGTCTATAGTGTCACCCAATAATTATCTAATATGAGACAGTGCATTTTAAAATATTGATTAATAAAAAAGTTATTTCATTTTTCAGGTCATTATATTATATTACACCTTATATAATATTTATTATTTAGACAGGAACAAAAAATGAAAACATTTTTTTTTTTATCTTAAATTATATTATAATAACTTAAATTTAGGAAAAAAATTGAGTAAACTTTCAGCCGCTATTGGAGACGATTTAAACCCTTTCCCTTTCAGTTCATACAATTTATTTTACTTGGTGAGGAACGACACAACAATATGTATTCGGCGCACTAAAATTAACTTTAAAAAGTTGAATTTTGATTAATTAAATATTTACGTGTTTTGGTTATTATAAAGTTACGCGGCAGACAATGTTTAACAAAATCCTTATAATTAAGACGTGTTGAGTTGACCTCTATAAGCCAATGAATTATCTCTGTTTGTTGACTTTCGTGCAAAATCACGAACACCCACAATGATTTACGCGATGTTAAAACCCTTTGTAAACTTTGCCACGCCGTGTACATTGACCAGTTTTACGAGACTCCTTAATTAAGTTTCCTGTTAAAGTGTCCTTATAAGTTTGTTTCATACTCTGTGTAATTAATATTCGTCCAATTATATTTAGTTTTCGATGTACTGTGAGTACGGTATTATAAGTATGAAAAAATAAATTACTGTGAAAATTTGAACGTACCTATAGATATAATGCATAACTTCTAGCGATGAATTTTTTGAACAACAATCTCTATTTTATATTGATAGTTCATTTTATTTTATATCGTAGGTACACAAAATTATTGATAATAATATAAAAATAAATTGTATTGGTTTCATCGTACCTATGTTTTGCTCAATGAATACTTCATCCAGTTGCACAGCTATAGGATGTGGGGACCAGTCCGTATAAAAAATTCTTTGGGATATTATGATAATCTAAAATAAAATATGAATAAATAAATATATCAATTAATATTACAATTTTTTAGTAGCGCTTAATATACAATCTTAAATTATATAATCTTTCTACTAGCTATTATAGTATTATACCCACTAAACTACTAAACATGTTCTTAATTTACTTAGAAAGTTAGAAAAACATTTTATGAGTTATGATAGAATAATTCACAGTTACTAAGTTATTATAGATTAATTTTTAGGGCTCTATAAAATAATTAATTTGTATGTTAATTTTAATCTATTTGTTTTGATAAAAGTACTTTTATCTTTAAATTTTCCATTTATTTTAATTTATATTGTGTTTTTATTTTTTTAATAAAAAAAGAATACCTTCTTATTAGTCATTGACCATAATTGCATAGGTAATCATAAGAATTTAATCAACTGATGAATTATGAAATATTTGACTTAATACTACAAGTTTAATAATGTAGAATACTAATTTCTAACTATATACAATACATACCCACACAAAAATAATTTTGTGAAAATATAGTATTGTAATAATAGTGCTGTTTTCGCGGATTTTCGATTTTAAAATGTAAGAATGTGTTTTTGTAAATTAATTGAATTTTTATTTCTTATTTTTAATCAAAACATGTTTCCATTTTCAAAACAAAAATATATGTCTTGGAAATATTATCAAATATTTGTATTTACTTACACCCATATCCTGTAGGTATTACCTATTAGATATAGAGCTTTAAAGAGATTATCGTAACTTTGGTTTTTATTTTCCAGACAATAATAATTAAGTTCCGCCTTTAATAGTTATATATTATATTATAACGAAATGGACAAGCGTTTTCTTGGTGTTCCAATTACTTTTTCGCACGAACTACAGCACGTGATCCCAAGAGAAAAGACTACGGTAGACCACTGATGCCATTTTTTTTATCTACGAGACTATTCCATACGTGGACAGTTTGTCCGACAATGTTGTTTATGATATATTTTATAAGGGTTTACCGCGACAATATTGCCCAGTGGAGTTGAGAAACGAATGTGCGAGGATAAATTTCCAAATAAAAGGCACAGGTATACGTTGCGCGTAATTCAAAAACAGATGAAATAAGTAAGAATAAAATAAATAAAAATATATAGCAGGTCTATAAGTCTGACGTGAGATATTTAAAGAGTTTTGCGTTATTTAAAAAGTTTATTCATTTCATATACAAGACGTCAGGACATATTATATTATACAGGATATTTGCACTATAAATTGCAGCACACATACACACACACATATTTATTTAACCTGCAATATTGTACGCCTGGCGATAATACCGGTCAAAATCTTTTTTACGGAACAAAATACTTATTTAAAGTCGAGAAACGTGCAAATATAAAGGATAAAGTAAGAAACAAATAGAATAGGAAAAATAAATCTCTGCAGTCAACGTGATGTTTTTAGATCAAGCTAACATTTTTGGTGAATGGGTAATATATTGTACGAATGAGGCCATGAGGGTCAGAAATTTAAGGGGAATAATGTTATGTAAAATTGTAAATGAACTGTTATTTATTGGTTTAGGCTATTGTTTCGTATCGAAGCGTTTAGTATCACTAAATAGTTATTTAACTTAAAAAATAAATTATAAAAGATTCAAATTTAATAGAAAATTTAAACCATTAATACATTTTTTTATATATAGTATATTACACATTTTTTAAATACAACTTTTCATCCATTGTTGGCAGTTTAATATACTTTTTAACACAATTTATTGTTTTTATAAACTCTTTATAATAGCGAACTAGTAATTTGTATGTAACATGTAATATGTATAATATATAATTTACCTTTATCAACTTATAATAATAATATTTTAATATAGCATATATGTATTACAGTAGTCTTGTAAAGTATGTTTGAATTTCAAATATAAGTATTTAAGTTATTCTGAATAATTATATGGTTTTAACATGAAAATTGTATATTCTAATAAATTTTTCAGAAAAAAGAAATGTATATTGTAAATTGTAAGCTCATAAGTTAAAATTAAATTAAGGAAACTATAAGTCATAAATATATAAATAATATTATTTAATTTTTTATGGTCTAATTTTTTTTCTATGAAACATGATTTTAACAAAATTACAAAATAAATTCAATTTAAAAATAACCAAAACACATTATATAACACGTTTTACTTATTGTCAAAAATAATCTCATTTCAAGTGAAAATACAAACATAATACAATAGGCAGTTATCAAATATCAATATTATATATGATATACCTTACATAATGCATAAAAAAAAGTAACTTAATCCGCTTTCTTATGCAGAGATTTAGAAGACTGAAAATGTTAACATGTAACTCAATGTTAAAATGTTAACATGTAATTATTTTAAGATTTTCAAAAACAATATTTCACTTTCTATTATTTAAACGATATTTTATAGTTTATACAACATTTTAAACTAAATTTGCTAAAAGTTGTATAACTCTCCGTCTCAGAAACTTAAGCTTCACTTAAAGAAGCTTCTAAAAAAATCAAATCACAAATCTACATTAATACATATCATAGGTATGTAATTCTTTAAATTTTATACAATAATAATAATATTATTATTAGCTATATTGTAAACATTAATTTCTTATTTTTACCTCCAAAAGTACAAACTAATTCAAAAATTCTACTATAGAGACTAAACTCTTGAGGATAACAAGAAATTCGTCTGCTCCAACATTTAATGACACATAAAAAAATAAATAATAAACTCGCTGTTAAACTAATATGCTATAAATAATTTATCTCTATGCTAAGAAAACGCATGCGAAGAAAATATTTATGTGATAAACGTTTGAAATAAATGGCCACTCCCTTGTCTTCACTATAGATCCCATGTCTTCTTTGTTATATAAAAATATATATTTCGCTGCCTATAAAGTATAAGTTATAATACCTATACGAATACGACTATACTATGCAAGTTCAATATATAATACAATATATGCATATAGATACTCGTTATCGTAAACACTCATCCTTGTACTGCAGTTATACTTATAGCCGAGGCATGGTAAAATAATTTTTTTCCGTAGATCTGTATAAGAACAGACAACATAAATTGCACATTTTTTTTTTAAACTTATATAAGTTGAATATTTATATTGTTTATAAATCGATTTTTTTTTCCGACAAAATGGCATGCGGTTATGAACCGATGGGAAGAAATATAGATTGGAAGGAGAATTTGGATGGATTATAATATATTATGTATGAATATATTCATTTCTTAACAATTTATGAATAATATTTTGAATTATGTTTTAATATAAAATTATCCATTTTGGATTTAGTTTCAAAACTGAGAATATTATGCATAAGTATAATTTATTTTTTATTAATGATAACTGCCTAAGTGACTTGGACCATAGGCTAATATATATATATATGTATAATTATTTACATGCATCATAATAAAACAGTACTAAGTGTTAGTAGGTAGTTAGGTACTACCATGTTGTTAATAATTATTTATACCATCAATAAATTTCTAACACAATATTTATTTTAAAAAACTGTACTCAACAATTCAAATAGTAAGGATAATCAGTTATCAAATAAGGTGTTATTTTACTGCTAAATCAGTTATTGTTATGAATTGTAATTAATATATGTTTATTTTAATAGGATTTTACATTTAATGATTTATAACTTAATTGATTTTATTAAAATTCAAAACAAATTGCACTTTATAAGTTATAAAAAACATAAACATTAAACACCTATCATGATATCATAATTGGTTGTGCTGCATTTTAAACAGTGCATTAGATACCTACTCCTACAGATAGTAGGTATATGATGAAAACGTCGGAAGTCTTTTCGGATGTACTCATATTGAAAAATAATAAGATCCCTATCGTTCTGGTTTCCAGTGCCCCTCTTAAACTATATAGGTCGGACGAAAACGCTTTTGAAGTGCTAGTCGTCGATATCAACGCCGATGGACACGTGTAAAATATCTATCTATGTATAATATTATAATATGAGTCGAGACGAACAGTGCGGCGATCGCGCTGCACAGGCCTTTTGAAAATTTAATTAACTGCGATGGCGACTGCGGCAGTCGAGGCCTCGGAGGAATATTATAGAGCGACAACAGCAATGGACACCGGTCATCTGGTGTGTGCATATTAAATTATATATATTCATAACATGTAGGCAATACGTTTATACATTGTGGTATAATTACTATGATGGTGCCTATATAGACTATAGTTGTCGACTTCGACACTGTAATAAAATGATATCGTACAACGATAGTATTACAATATTATATTGTATTTATGATATAGTTTCGGTCTCTCTCTTTCGGTCGGTTATTATCTCTGTTGTCGCAGCCTTTTGGGTCTGTTTGTTTAAAGGCCGCGAAAACTTCACGACGAGGACTGATATTATAATATTATACTCGAAAGGTATATTATAAATAAATTCGTTTCAGACGACGGCGACGACGACCACGACCATCGACCACAAAATTCCCGGTCGCGTGGTGGACAGCTATTAATTTTCGATTAGCGTAATGCGCTTTGGGAATGGAGCTGTCCGCCGCCGTTTGTCCGTCGGGTTTCCGGCGGCGGAGTCGGCAAATAATAATAATAATAATAATAATAATAATGCGATTACAAACGACGATTACGATAAATTCACCATCGCAGCCACACAGACGCGGTCCAAGACCGTCTTCTGACCATATACCAGTGACGACCGCCTATGCATTTATATATATATTAATATCAATATAATAATAATGTAGTGCAGTCTTGTCCCCGAGAAATTCGACCGAATATTTACATAATATTTATGTGTAGGTTAGATAGGCGCCGAACAGGACGAGAGGAGAAGTGCGGTACGTATAGGTCCCGGCGTACCCGATGGCTTAGTGAAAATCGCCTAATCATTGCCCGCGGAGATTTGCCGAAGACGACGACTTATTGTTGTCGTATTATGCGTGGTGTGGGTACCTATAGAATTATGTAAAACATAAATTTGCTTGCCTGCTTAACATTGTGTCGCGATTCAAATGTAGAGTTTATTACTGTGCAATGGTTAGTGAAAAATGGAACTCATCACGTGTTCACCAATTTACTTAATAGTCCCGGAGGTAAAATTATGTTACAAAAAATTAAAACGTAATAACCAAAAAAGGTTATATAATTTTTAATCGAATTGAATTTTGTAGGTAGATAACAAATCATTGTGCATTTTAATACGATATACACATTCACTAATTAAAATTCTAAAAGCAAACGAAATTGTTGTTTGAATACCATGATTTATAATCAAATTAAATTGTTTATTTAATAGTAATACTAAAATAATAATAATAAAAATGAATAGGCATTACACTATATTATTATATCTCAAGGGTGATACCCATTTGGATAGCCCCGTTTCTCTCATTTCTTCGTAACTGCCTTGGCGACCAGGACCCAGGGCCGGATTAAGCCATCCGTAGGCCCTAGGCACTAAAAAAATTGAATTATATAACATAGGCACTTTTGAATACTATTTTTTCTCTTGTAAACCATTTGATTATATCTACATTAAGATATCTAATGTTTGGGAGAGGTAGTGTTGAATCTCAGTATTTTAAGCCGTTAAAAAAAAATTATTTATACAACATGAAAATCAAATATTAACATTTATAATTATAACTTTATCTGATTAGTTGAAGTAGTGTCACTGGGCACCCTCTTCACTCACGTCATCAAGCCTTGTAAAAAAAAAAACCATCAAAATTACTTATTGTATTTATATTTACAGATTGTATAGTTTCTTTTCTAATAAAAAAAAAAAAAAACTTTATCTGATAACAATTTTAACACATCTAAAAATATATTTTATTTCACTCAAAATATATTATTTAAAATTAAATTTCCAGAAACCATATAAACAACTTATTTTATACCATTTTGCATTTTCTTCCTCGTATTTAAGTATAAAACAAAAGATAATTGTAACAACTTAAAAATAACAATATTATGTAGAATATTTCTTAATATAAATTTATAGTTACAAAACTTTTTTACGATATTTTTTGTTTGCAAATGATTCTATAACTTTTTCAGTATCTATTTCTTGGAGCAATTCGTGTTCAATTGCAAGTACCGATAATGATGATAATTTATCTTGCCCAATAGTTGACCACTGCCAGTTCTTAACCTTCTTTAACATTGAAAATGATCTTTCACCTTCGCACGAAGTCCCAAAAATTGATAAATAGATTCTAAAAGCAATGTTTACATTTGGAAAACTGTTTACCATTTTGGTATTTATTTGTTTAATTAGCATTTCATTCACAGACATTCCAGTTTCTCAAAATCTCTTAAAAATCAAAAACTCATTAACAAATGAAGATTCCAAATCGGTTTTATAGTAAAATGTTGGTTAAATATTATTATACAAAATGTTTTATTTTTTGTGCTAACATCTACAGATAGTAATTAACTTAAAATAATAATAAAAAAAAAATATTACAGAAAAATCGTAGCCACTCACTTCATTTTCGTAGGCCCCTAAAATGTTCGTAGGCCCTAGGCACAGTGCCTATAGTGCCTATGCCCTAATACGGCCCTTCTAGGACCATTGACTACAATAAATTTAATATAATTATTAGATTATGGAATAAATCGATACAATATAAGTTGAAACATTTAACTATAAAGTGATAGAAAATGAATACATGTAAAATTAATAGTAGTGGTGTATTTATGGAAGGAAGGGGTGTTGAAGACTGGACCCCCACCCCAGAATTTCTCAAAAAAAATTCTTAAATATTTGCAGACACCGATTTATGTAGGCACGTGTTGACATGTTTTTTTCTGAGCAAAATATTTATATAAAATATAGTTTAAAATTCAATAACGGACACGGTGGAATGCTGAAAAACTCGCCGCCACGTCTATTAAACTTTTCCTAGAATTGTATGTATTACCGCTGTATAAAATATCCGTATAAAATAAACATCAATAATTATCAAAACAGTCGAAACATTTTTTTTCAAGAAATTGACGACGCACATCACCATTCTCCAATAATCTATTTCTATAGATAGCTATAATTATAATCTCTTTAGATTTATGTTTTCTCTTTTCTAGAATAGACTTAGCGGATTGTCCATTTATAGAAAAGATTCCCTCTTACCACGAGGAAATTTGTGAAAAAGAAGACGATTAGATTTTGTACTTTTTACTAACTCAGAAACCATTCATTAGAATTTTGATTTAGACACATCAAAATTTTCAAAAAAATGATCTACTGATTAATTTGGAGTAAAAAATGGAGTTCTCATCCGATAAATAGAAGTTGGTATCGCCACAGTGTACAACAAATATCAGAAACTCAAAAATACGGTCTTTAACTCTACTTCAAAATTCTAAAAATCAGATTGTTTTTGAAAAGTTATTTTATATTATTTATTATAACTTAAGGATCATAAGTTCATGGACCATAATATATGATCATTGGCTTGTATATCATTGGGTATACTACACACCTATACCTACGATAAATCGAAAATTTTAGTTATAAATATTAATACTTCAACATTTTATAATATTAGTAAAAATTGTACGAGTAAATATTTGTAAATATCAAAAAATGTTCATAAACAACGACTACTTAATAAAAAAATGTACATCAATCATTATCACCAAGTAAATTACTAAGTATTATATGCAGAAGGAGAGGCGATGTATGATTCCTCTTTCAGTGCCGAGTTTCACAGGAAACAAGAAATCCCTATCCCGTCCCTTGTGACTGCAGCAAGTAGGTTATATTATATACCTCTATGATAATGGGTATATTATAATAGGTAGGTACTATAAAGTGGCAGGCGACAGCCGCGGTCATTGTAACTGTGTGAGGAAATTATAGAAGTCACTCAAATTTACTACAGGTCAGTGTCAGCGGCGTGTATAATAATAAAACAATCATTCATGCAGGGCTCTCTATATATACACTCTATTACTTTGCATACCCTCCATACTCGTACCAACATATATCTATTTATTATTATACATAATATCACACTGATAAGTAAATGCGATGTACGAACTATAACAAAAACCATTTAAATGAATACTAAAGCAAGTATTTTAAAATATACAAACATTTTAGTAATCGGGGCGATTTTGTTATAACAGCAAACATTCATCAACTTCTGAAAATAGGCAAGATAGCCATCATTGAAAATTTGTAATACAATAGATTGAAAAATTTACGATGCAAACATGTAATTTATTACAAATTTACATTAGTATATAGGTAAGTAAATATATTTTTGTTATTAACTTTTATCGTTCTACTTATAGAATCAAAACCATTAGCAATAATGTTAATGATTTTCGAAATAATAATAAGTGTTTACATAGGTATACCGTACCAAAATACTGTCAAAATAATCGCTGTGTATGCTGTTTTGTTTAAATGTATGCTCCCAAGATAAGGTCCCTGGGTATAGGTTGTATTTTAATATAATGTAAACCACGAATTACGAAATATAATATATAAATTATTTATTAAATTTAAAAATTAAAACCATTTCATATTTTACATGACTTGAGTAAATGACTAGCTGAATTCGGTGAATCTAAGTCGCTTATATATTAATACATTTTATTAATCATAAATCAAAGCTTTTGAAAATGTCAAATTGCATATGACTGGAAAATGAATAAAACAGTTTTAATTTTTTTTTTTTTTTTTTTCAATTATTCATCAGGCTAACAAACATTTTTTTGTTTCCGCATTCGGTATGTTTCACAAGCTAAAACTCCCGGGAACTTCAATTAAAAGTTTAAATCACGCCCTTGATATCTGCATAGCTTAGTCGACCCCGTGACAAGTTAATGAACTTTTAACAGCAAAATATCACTTGAAAAAGTTATGGTGTATTAAAATGACTTTTCCTTTAATTTAGATTTTAAAACGATTATTGTAATCGTATAAAAATAAGAATAATTCAACTATATTGTTAAGGTACTAAGTACTACTAACTAAATACAATTTTCAATTTTGTTTATTAAAAACAAGAATATAACTAAATAATTGTATTTTATAGGTTCATACAAGTTGTTACAGTTCGACTCAGTCATATAATATACTTAGTTAAAAATAGTCTATTTTTGTTTTTATTATTTTTGTTTTTGGTGGTGTTGTTATTTATACAGACATTATGCATATGCGTGCAATTTTCATTAAATGTCAGACTTTAAAGACTGATTAATTTCTGTCACACAAGTATACGATATAAGTATGTAGGGATATACCTATATCATAGATCAAGATATTTATTTTTTCATATGAAAGTGACTTATGCAAGAAATCAATTTTAGGCTCAATAAAAGGGTTATAGCAATTCTGAGTATATATAAAAAAAATATTTACATTACAGTAGGATTTAAACGTTATTCAAAATTCGTGAGGCTAAGACAAATGATAAAAGATAAATGTACACATTTTAAAAGAAGCTAAAATTATTATAGTCAGTAGTCACATGCAGGAGTCAAGATGAGATTAAAGTTTTCTACAATATACAGTATAAAAATAATTATAAATTGAATAATAATACAAATACTAAAAATACTATAAATAGGTACACTGTATGCCAGTATACCAATTAGTTGATCGTAATGCACAAAAACAAAATCAAATTCAATTTAAATTATACAATTTCATAATTTATAGAACAAATACCTCGTTAATTTTATTAACTGAAATTTCTATAAACTTATTCAATGTATCTTCAGTCAATTTTGAAATTGGAAGGAAATTTCTAAAAAATGTCTAGAAAATTGTTTAAAGTTAAGAATATTATTTAAGACCTCATAGGCTTTTTACTATATTTTAATTTTGAAGCGAGTTATAAGTATTTTAAGATGTGCAAAAAATTCACTATTTTATAATACTTATCTCGCTTTAAAATTAAAATATAGTTAAAAGCCCATGATGTCGTCTAAATAATATTCTTACCTTTAAATTTTATAAGAGATCAATCCACTCGGATTTTTAAACGAACGGAGCTAAACGTGATCTACTAAACGCGTAAAATATGCCATGTTATGCACTTATACGACGGAGACAACACATCACGCGGGTATCACGTCCTCTTAAGAAAAATAAATAAAATCACTCTCCACCCCCCCCCCCCCCCCCCCGATCACAAGTTCAGGATTATATTTATCGCTCGGGACGTTGGGGTTTTGAGTAGCTATTTATATGCGGATAAACGCTTATACATATTATAATTCTGGTGAATTCATCATTATTATTCTGTAATTTGAATGTTTGCTACAAGTATTTGGGTGTATTTATATTTTCTCCGAAATTATGACGTTTACGATATCTATTATTTGTGATAATAATAGCGTTCGGCCGTTCGAAGAACGTACGTTATAGAGAATTAGTGCAGCGATTGAGCGATAAACTGACATTAAATTTTGACACTAGTTGACAGTCATTTTTCACTTTTCAGCTGTCGCGCACGTTGAACGTATAAATTGTAAATTGTAAATCTTGTTGTACAAATTAGTTACCAATTACCATTTACGAGTTTATTCACAAATATTCTTTTAACCTAAGGACTAAGATTGTCATTCAATTTGAATCAAATTTGAAAAGTATTTAAAACTCGGGTTAGTAAAATTTATAATAACAATTTTAATTTGATTTGCTTTTTAATTTACAAAGTGTTTATCCATATTATTTGACTCATAATAATATTTAGTTAATTTTAATTTTAGTCTAAGTAAATTATTTTGTATTTATCCTGCTTAATAATGCCTATTTACTAAGGCCCGGATTGAGGGATATTATGCATTTGCTTGTTTTTTTTTTTTTTTAACAGTCCAAAATAAATAGCTAGATAAGCTACATATTTTAATCTTAGATTAATGTGTTGGCATACTACCAAATTAAATGTTGCTTATTTGATATTATGTATATTTGGACTGTTATACATTTTTATGCATATTTTATCATTTTTCTAAAATATTATGCACTATTCCCGAAAAAAAAATAGTAGTATTACTTAATGCTAAGTTTTAATGCACTTCATGCTTTATTGTTCTGTAATAATGACATTTATCCTAATAAATACAAATTGCTTCAAATACTTGCCACATTACCAGTTTCAAAATTATCTTATTAACGTATTTAAGCGAATCTTAACAGAATCAAAAAGTATTTATGGAACCCTATTGTAGAAGTATGTAATTAAGAAAATCATAATTCATGTTTTACAATATTAAATGTGATTTGCTAATAAAATATTTCAAAAAAGATTGAAAGTGGGTGAGTGGGTCATAGGTGGTTGGATGGTTGTAGAAGTGTGTAGAATTTTATTGTGATGTAGAAAAATAATTCATATAATAAGAAATCAAATATAAATATTCCTGAATATCAAAAAGCGATGCGAATACGCAATTTAGTTAGGTATCTCTGAGTGAGGTGGGTATTAATGTTTGTACTTTGCCCTACCTGTAAAAATTGAGTTTGACACCACTGTGACGTTTATTCATAAAGATTTGAAATAAATGGATGACGAAGTTTTGGACGAATTAATAATAAAAAAAAAGAAAAAACGTAAAATGGATATATTGTACTGTAAATAAGATGAAATATTAAGTTTTTTCGTTTGAATGGGAATTAAATTTTATTTAGTAATTACTAATGGATTAAACTTTGCTTTTCTGTATATTTTATAATTAAAAGATAATGTTAAAATACCCCCCCCCCCCCAAGAAAAAAATCAAAAAACCACCACTGATTGTACTGCACCACTACATGTAATAGGTACATTAAATATCAAATAACGAGACACACCTATTAGGCCGAAGGACAGAATATCAGGGTAGTTCCTACCTAAAAATATGATTTATAAACTTACAATAGAATATATATAAAATTATATAGTTAATAACAATGTTATATAACAATGTCATATATCTAACACTAGAACTAAGATTTTAGACAATAAAGCTATATTACATCTATAGCCAATACATATTATATGATTATATAGTGTAAAAAATATTTATTTTTTATAAGAATAGTAAGTACCTAGGTACCCACTAGAAATACTATACAATATATACATATATAAGCCTCGAGATCTATGGCCATTGGCATATACAAGGAATTTAAGATTAACAATTTTTGCAGAGGATACAGTATTTACATATTTACATAAACGAGAACAGATTAACTATTTATAAGATTAGTTTTTATTAAAAAGCTCATCATGTAACTTATGGTATCTGTTTCATAAAAACGGCATTCGGATACAATGTGTTTGATATTATTATTAGAGATGTGTACCGCAACTGGCGCATATGGGTGGGAATATAATAAATTGCGTATAACAAACGAATTTGTATTTAAAATTATGTGTGTCCCTATTTAACAAATAAATCAAATCATAATATTATATGTATATTCGTTAATATTTTGTTTTATGAATATCGTAAATTACATTATTACAATATAATAATTGATATTCATCATCACTATTTACTTACACTCGCTGATTCAGTGCGGTAAGCAATGATATGATAAAATACCAATTGCAGGTATAGGTATAACCTACTAATATATATATACCTAATATATTAGCATAAATAATCATTACCTATCTGTGTCATGTAAGTCAATGTCATCATCCATATACCGGTTTCTGAGGGACTTGGAGCCTATATACACTATAATTACATACCTACAAAAAAAACATCAGAGAAAGGGTGAACAAACCCCTTCACTGTCCCCTTGGATATCTCTGCATAATAGCAGTGGTATTATATATATTATTGTAGTCGACAACTGCAGTATAATTGGGTAAAACGCGAATCGATTTGAATAAAATAATATGTACGTGACTCAATGCGCGTGACTTAGCCACCTACATTTGACGTATTGGTATATCCGTGATGAAACCAATACTTTTATTTTATTTAAATTCGTACAAAACCGTTTGTCATGTATAATAATATACAGGCATTGGTTATGTCTGATAACATCGACATGGAACGTCATACAATATAAAGTCCATTTAAAATATTATGTAGAATGAGTTTAGTGTCAGCTGTAAATACAGTGCAGTGTATATAGATAAATATGTATTGTGTCTACAACAGTGTGTACGATTCAGGAATGGACCCACCGAGAGGTGGGCTACATATTTTGAAAAAAAGAACCAAATACTTCTGACAGTGAAAATACTACTTTAGTGCATAAATGATGCAAATATTTAAATTTTACTAAATACGCACAGTCGTATTATATATTTATATCGAACCCGTTATTGTGTGTAGATTGATAAAATTCTGTAAACCTTATAACACAAATAATTACCAAAGGCCCCCGGAGCAGTTATTATTAAAAACAATAATACATTTTTGCAAAAAATTTAGGTATGTATTTATATTATTATACATATTTTTATCGTTATCTTTTTTCAAGGTTTTCTATCTTTAAAATGACAAGATGCATTTTTAATTTAATATTATTAATTGGACTTGGGAGCATCTCGATTTATAAAAATCAAACTTCCATGAGACAATTACTCTGTAACTTTGCTTTTTTTATACATCAAAGTAATTTCTCCAAAAATATTTTGCTCCGGAAAAAAGAATTTATTGCCCCCCTCTTTTTAAAAATTTTGGTTATGCCAATATAGGTATGTTGTATGTATATATTATACCTTGCGATTATATTATATACCTACCTATATAAATATACCGCATAAGTACCTACCTATTTATTAACAGCATGCATCTGTCTATATATATTTACACAATCTATATACTATTTTTTGGTATACATATTATATAGATATCTATATCTAAATAATATGAATAATATGATACTGATGCTCGAGAGTCGAGATTCTTTAATTTTCCAATCACCGCATCCTAGTATACAGCTATACATACACTCCAGAATATATTAAACATATATTATATTATATTTTAGGTGTATATTTTAATATGTATACCATCATGACATCATACCCTAAACAACGTCGCTGCTGCAGCAGCAGTACGAAAAGGGGGAAGCATAATATGTATTGAATATATAGGGTGTATATACATATATGATATATATATAATCAAATATTGCAGCCGGCACGGTACTATTTTAGCGATGAATATTAGTATATATAAGGTATATAAATTCAGTGTATAGGTATATACTTCGAAAAGGGAAACAATAAGACGTCGTATGGCCCGGCGAAACGTTGATAGGGTCGGGGGAAGTATATAGAATGAGAAAATATTTTTAACGTAATCCTTAACCTCGCTCCCTTTTTTCCATCGCGTGCTGCTATAGCGTATGTATATATACATTATATACGATACACAAACAACACACACACATATATATTGTATATATATATGAATGTAAGTATATAATATATCTGACGGGTGAATTATTGATGTGATATATTATAGGAAAAGTGAATCGGCCGCGTGTGTGCAAGCGTCGGAGGAATATTAATAATTTAAAACGACCGCTCTTGCGCATGGAAAAATACGTAATAATAATACAAACGGGTGCATTAATACAACAACACAGTCGTACAATGCAAGATTGGCGAGTAGGTACATAATAATATAGATAGGTATACCTATATAGGGCAAGAAAGCTGGAAAAATGAATAGCTAATGTATAGGTTATGTAGGTATATATATACGGAAGTCATATTTTCAGAAAATTACTTGTTCGAACCATCATGGACGCAATTTGGGGAGAACTTGCTGGATGTGCTTGGCTGCACCCTCAGTTTTGAAATAATATAGTTGCAATAATAATTTATGTTCTTGATGGTGGTTTGATTAATCATATATATAACGACAACAATGCCGTTCGTATATTATTATAGGTCTATTGAACAATAGTTGCAAATAGTCATTTGTTAAATTCGTGATTGTTTAATGTGGAGGGATAAAGTACGCGATACTGCTTTATCCATGATCACAAGACTAAGTGGAAAATTAGGAATACCCACAATCAGCACCCCCCAGTTTCTTCTTTGAAATTGCACCAGTTAAGTGTGTACTCCTAAAATTGTACGTGTATAGCGTAAAATTGTTGTGCGCGCCCACGTAAGTAATAATTATAAGTTCAACGTTGTGGCCGCCTCCGCGAGTCTTGTCGCGGGACGTCGGCGGTGGACGGACGGTCGCGCGCGCGATCGGCGTCCGCGTTGCGCGGCAGCGTCGGCCGGTGTGCGAGTACCGACACGCCGCCGGTGGACGACGGCCAGCGGCGTCGGCGGCCAGCGATTGGCCGGCAGGTGGAGTCGCCAACACCCGGGCACTGCCGGCCGGTGGGCGTGGCCGCGACCGCGTGGACGTGGCCAAACGCTCACGCACACACCGGCACCAGACACGGTCGGACGGCGGTAGTGCGCGGCGGGCCGCGTGGGGCGGGCACGCACGCGACTGCGCGCATACGCACGCGCACGCACGCGACCACGGCACACTGTCCGCGGCAACGTTTCGGCCGCGATGTGTTTAGAGTATCGCGCGCACTCCCACCGGGACGACCACAGTCGCTGAGTGCACACGAGCCGAGAATTTATTTATATTGCATTTCCTCAACGTTTCCATGCAAGACGTACCGTACGCGTCACACAACTACTGTCTGGTACCACTCGCGCCTAATCGCCGCTGTACCGCCGGGAATAACACTTTCATCGTTGTTAAAAATTAATTAATTTTGTTCTACGATATATATTTTTTTTTTTCCGTTTATTCAGTTGCCGCGAGACATCGGTCGTCCGACTGACTTCCACGTTTCGCATACGCAATATTATAATATAACATATTTTTTATCGAACACCCGTCTATAAAATTATCGACCGCGCGGACTGCAGATCCAACGAATATTAATTTCGCATTATCATACTCACGTTAAACGCGCGCTCGCGGTCCGCGCACACATCACCCGATCGTACATATCGCGCACGCACGTTGACGGACACGTATAGGACGGCGGTGGGCCCGGAAGGCATCACGGTGGTGTCGACGGAAGAAGACGGACGGACGGTGGCCGGCGCCGGCTACTGGACGGGGGGCGCGACCGGCGGCGACGCTGACGCCGCGGTCGCGGCACCGTGGCAGTCAACGTTGGGCACGCTGGGCGGCGGTGGTGGCGGTGGCGGCGGCGTCGTTGTCGGCAATGTCGGTAACGGCGGCGGCGGCGGTAACGGCATCGTCGGTGGCGGCGGTGGTGGTGAACTGGACCCCGTGGCCGCATGGGGCCGCAAGTTGTACGCCACGCCGGGCAACCATCACCGGAACGCCACCGCGGCCGGCCTCATGTTTGGCCTGCACCACCACCATCACCAGGATACCACTACGCCCGGTGGTATATCTGGACTGCACCATCATCATCACCATCACCACCATCACCAGCTCCGGGGCCCGGTCACTGGACTCAAAGAAGAACCTTTGGCCAACTCACAGCTGTCCGTTCCCCGTTCGTGGATGCAACCTTCCATTATCGATCAGAGCAGGTACGAAGTTATACTATTTTCTTTTTCTTTTTTTATACGAGGTCCACTGCTGTTGCAGTTGCAGTCCGAATATATTTGTATGACGTGTTATATATAATAGTTGTAGGTATATATAGGTAGGTATGGTAAAGTAGGGTACGATAGAACTTTGATAAATAAACGATTTTGCAGGAGAAGAAAATGATCTCAAAATGTACAATTAGCAAAATATATATTTATTATATTAATATGTCACATTTGACACGCCGAAAATTAATGTTTAACTGTCAATCGAAGTTCTTGTTATCAAAGTTCTACACATATTAAAATTCTGTAACATTATTTGCATTGTTTTTTTTTTTCTGAACACGATTGGTAGAAAATATAACATAATATTTTATGTTATTAATTCGTTCACGACTCGATCGTTTCGATCGTTGCGGTACTTACCCGACCTGAATAATATTCTCGATCAACCGTTGGACAGTGTCGGTATTGGTCCGACATTACGTATATTGTAGTAGGTTCTATATGATATATAAATTATTATAACCACGACATTTGAATATAAGAGACCTAATAAAATAATAAATAATTAAAATTCTTGTCATTTTTACATCCGATATTAATAAATAAGACGTACTGGGTTACCTCAGAAAACTATTTAGTGTACAATATAAATTAATACGTTGATTCTGAATAATAATATATCATGCATAAAAGTATATACACTCGTTGAGTTTAGTTTATTATACTAATTGCGTTAAAAATGTATAGATTTTAAATAAACCTATATTGGCTATATTATGTAAATATATATTATAATATATTATGTAATAATACATAGTGGTGCATGTTTTGAAACAATTGTGTTTTCGTAAGCGTAACAGTTTATTAAAATTAAAATTTGTTGCTAAAACTTGTAGTTAAGAAATGCAATATTATGCTGACTCATTTCTAATAAACGTAATTAAATTTAACAAAAAATAATAATATAATATATATTATGATCTTAAAACGGTTTTGATAATGGTATGCCGACGGGAAAAAGTATAACAACGTTTATTTTTCCATTTGACAAGTAAAAATAAAACTACTATTATGAAGGTCGCGTGAGTACCTAAAACTAAAACTGTAACATTATATTTTATGAGTTACGTGAAAATATTTCCATTTGGTACCTATATACGTATGTCGTATACCTACTATACCTATATACATATAATAGTATTAAAAATATTTTAATATTTAAAAAACTCATAATTTTTTTTTTTTATTTGTTAAAAATTTATAATATAGACATTCAGTTTATATAGTAAATACATAAAAATAAAAGTACGCCATCTATTTAATTATTTAATTGCTCAATGTACGCACAAATTTTTATTTATTACTAAAATATACAAAATTTCTACCCATAGGTAATGTCAATAATTTATAATATATCAATAAATTAATGTAAAACCTCTTTTTTGAAACTTTCGTTGTTTTTATTCTTTTATATTATTATCTATATAATTAAGTGAAGGGATTTGCTTTTCGTAATTTAAAAATTAAGTTGCAGGTATATACGACGATGTTCATAATAATTCACGAAAGATAATCTCTAAAACATTTACGAGTACTTAATTAGTTTGTTGAGTGTGGTGATTTGTGTTTGAAGGAAAAGGGTTGAAAAAATAATAAAAATAAAAATAAGTATAAATGTATAATGATTATCAAACCAAAACCAAAAAAAAATGTATTATCTACCTATTTATATATGAACTTTTCCCGAATCGTGTACAATAACAATAATTAGTATTTATCTGGTTTTAAGTATATATATATAACTTTTTAAGTATTGTCGCTGCCAGGACCCCTTCTATAACTTCACACCATCCAGTTTTTTGTTTGTACAAATCAGCAAATTTACTTAATGTTTTTATAATTGTACGGATTGTATAAATTGTATATTTATTTGTTTACAATAAGAAGAAAATATATACTACTAACAGTTGTCGAGAGTGGTTAAAAGGACTTAAAAAAAGAAAGAGAAAAAAAAATAACTTGATGAAAACGGAGATGGAAAAATTGACTCAAATCTGTCATAACGAGCAAAAAGACCACCTATAGGTTCAATATTGATTATGTAAACAAGACAGCATATCTCATAGGGTTTTGAATAAATTCTCCAGAGACTGTTCTTACATATAACTGTATAAGTGTATAAAGGTTGGAAGCGCATGTATATTATATTATATATTTTATTTTATTTGCTTTTATAGGTATATAATATTTCAAACAAGGGCACAGTAATGTTACAATCGTAGGAGTGTATTTTTTTCATGTTCTGTCTTAATGTTCGTCCTTATCACCGCGATTTTGATCCATTCGTGTATATTCATCGCCACTGAAATATTGCTTAATAAATCATATAACTAAATAAGTATATTATTTATATAAATAGTGTTTTTATTTTAAACGTTTACACGGCGTTTAGAGTATGCAATAAAACAACACTTCAACTTACAATAATTTATTTTTATTTTTCATTCTTAATATTATATTATTTTGTATAATAATATGAGTGCTTTACTTCATGCTTTCGTATCCTTTATTTTTTCAACATTTCTATAAAATATTTAAATACAAAATATGCACTTAAAAAGCGAAGCGTTCATTTTATATATGTACCTACTATAGTGTATAATATTCGGTATGCACATATTAATACATAATATAATTTATAATACATGCACCTATTTCAGTAGATTAGTATATTAGTAAAACAACAGGGAGAGAAACAGTGGTTATAGTAAAAAACGTAGGAGTAAAATTTATTTGAAAATTAAATATTATTGTACAAGCACAAGGCATTTACATTTTCAAAAATATATTATTCATATAGGTACGTGTATAATATCATACTTATGCAGCTTAACAGGAGTAAATAATAAGTAAACGATGCATCGGACCCTATACACAGTTGTATATGAATACGAAATAAAAAATAAAAAAGAGTATTAAGAGTATTAGTAATAATTGTTAAATTATCTGTTAATTATTTGATTCAAACGCATATACCCAAAATGGATCAAACCCATTTTATTTCTTTAGATTTTGTTCAACAAATGATTTATTCTGAATGAGATTATTGTATAAAAAAGGATATATCATAATATATATATATATATATATATAATATGAATTTTATATCTATAAGCGTTATATTAGTCAGAAACAGTAAATTAAAATCAATAATTATTAATTCATAATGCAAATTATAGTACGAATAATAACTATATAAATCAAATTATTATTTTTTATTCTTTGTTGTGTACACTTTATATGATAACTGCATAAAATAAAAAACTATACCCACTCTTACGAATTTTAAGTCATATACACTATAAAACTAGCATAACGTAGTACAGTATAAATATTTTAAATTTATATTTACACAATAAAAAAAAAAAAAACTTTTATCTGGTGTAAAAGTATTTTAAATCGTCAATAATACACATCACACGTACAATACAATTTATAGATAAATTATAAATATACATCAAATTGCAAATGGTGTTTACGAACGATTTTTTTTAGAATCCTGAACTTTTATACATATTCGATTCTCAAACAAATCGAAGTCTGCAATATATTATTACGACTTTTACTATCACAAATGTCAACATAATATATGTCCATAAAAAATATTTCCAAACCGCCTACCAATAATTGAAATACATGAAATATAATATATTAATAAAGGTGCCTATATAAGTATGTGTTATGTGTATGATATTAATATTATACTCATATATCAGATACATTGAAAATTGATTGGTTATTCGAGTCAAAATCCATGTTTATTATATACAGCAGTAAATTAGGTAAGTATTTATTTAGAATAACAAATAATTTTTTACTCAATTTATACGACTGTAGGTATTTAATACGACTCATCTGCTGTTTGTAATAATATATTTAATATCGAATCGGTTATTATGTTGTATAAAGTCGGATCAGGTATGAAATTCAACATTCTTTCAAATTCAAAACCATCAGTACAAACTAATATTTGTGAAAATCAGGAGCAATATTTTGTATTCTTCAAAATGGATTTGAGTCTCCTCAAATATCCATCTATATACATAATTGTATATTATGAACTTAACAAAATTAAACAATGATGTTGTATCTGAATTCTGAGATCTAACCACGTTATTATAATTTTATCAATCAGGTTAGTCAAATATCCCCTGTGTACGTTTTTCTGTTAAGCTTTGTGCAGGGAACATGAGGATTCTTTTAAGAGTTTAAACGCTAATTTCATTGAAAAGTATTAAATTTTTTTTTTACATTGTTTGAAGTTATAAAAACATTGTTTTGACTGCTCATCTTATAAGTTTTTTCTTTTAAATAACAGCATTTGTTTATTTCATTTTCTAAAACATATTACAGCCAATTGTAATGAATATATTATAATTGAATTTCGAAACAGTAACTCACTAAGTAAGATTGATCAGAAGACTTTTTAATTATTTTTAAAGGTATTAGATACTGCTTTTCTAGCTTAAAATATTTTTCAATAATTAAAAAACTTATTTTGCATTTATTAAGCCATAAAGTCATGATTCATAATTATTTACGGTCATTCTTAACCAATTTTCAATAATTGAAAGAAAAATGTTGGCTTTTTCTTGTTTAAAGGATTAAAATATAATGAAATTTTCAATTTAAATAAGCTTAAATAATTTTAGCTTGACAGAATGTTTCGAATTTTAAAACAACAAATAAATATAAAATAATTTTTGATAAGATAGAATTATACTATTCAATTTAATGTTTTTGTTATTTAACGTTAACATAATGATTTATCCAATTAAACGCATTACTATCAATTAAGAATTATAATTATAATCATTATCATTATTTTTTGTGTCATATTTGCATTTACTTTAGGTATTATAGGTACCTAGGTATTTATTATTCAATGTTTTAGGTCACATCATCAACATCCTAGTCCTATTTAAATAGTCTTTAAAATTTAGCAACTCATTATAAGTAAAAGTGTTTTGCCCCGAATACGACGTGTAAAGAGCAGTATCTATTGCGGATATGAATTATAATTATATCAAAATCAATTTGGGAAAACGCTAATCGGTGGCGATACCACAGTTATGTATATAAACAGAGAAAGCGTAAAATTATTGCCGTTATTAATTTTCACTATGTTTCGGAGCTAATGATAAAAATATTATACACTGATTTGTCAAAAATGGTTTTTCATTTAATTATGCATTTATATTCTAATTTATAATTTTAACTTTTTTGGTATTTCGTATATTCCTATCCATTAGGTTTGAAATTATTTTTTTGATGAATTGTGCAACTAGCAATACACACGCACTCGTTTGAACTTTGAAGTAATCAATGACACACCGATGAAGTCTTATCACAGTATAATATTATAATAAAATTCATCACTGCAGTCCTGCAGAGTAGTTAACGACGTTTAAAAATTTAACTTCCTTTTGTGTTATAATTATTTGAGTTCAAGTAAAACTAAAAAAGAAACTCACATTATAACTAGAGTATTAAAATTTAAGATTTGGTTAATCTAAGTAGATATAATATATGATTAACTCATTATCATAATAAGTTAGTGCCTAATATATATATCTGTGCGTTGTACATTCCTGTAAGATATTATATAGTTCAATATTTGATTGCATCATTTGTTCTTTTTACGGTGTATATTTGTGAGTGCATATTGAATATGAAGTCTGTAGCTGGTTCCTAGGTGTGTAATGTAATATTATATTAGTGATGGCAGTGTATTATTATTATTATTATTATTATTATTATTATTATTATTATTATCATTACTATTGATGCTGTCGGTTGTCCAGTATCGGTTTAAAACGGGGCTGTTTGTTATAACTTATAACATATAATATACCTACCTATATAAATAATAACGAAAACATGAAAAAAATGTCAATAAATTAATTACCGAGAGTGCGTCGGCCGGTGGAAACAACAACAACAACAATAATAATAGTAGTAATAGTAATAATAATAATAAAGAATAAATTAATAATCGGCAAAATAGTCGAAACGTGGGGGTTGTTCGGGGTGGGTTGCAGTGGTGTACCGTGTACATCGCGGTTTATACCACCATCCGAATAAACACGCGTTTAATATTTATTAAACGAATAACAACAACAGCCGCACAACGATGGCGAAAATAAAACACAAATAATAATATGATGTGTTATAACGCGTAGAAATATTTACGCCTGTGTCAGAATTAAAAACACAAATCGTTCGTGGTTCGTGTGATATTATGGTGCGCACAATTCCCTCATGCTCGCGATGCACACATCGTCAACAACGATGACGATAATAATAATTATTATGATTGTGATGGTGATAGATGATAATAATTATATTACCAAACACGCCATTTACTTGAAAAGCAGTAAATATATAATATTATATAATATATTGCTCGCAGCACCTTCCAGTTTAGGTACCTTCATTGGCTTCATTTATCACCGTCCATGTATTGTATATATATATATATATATTATATACATATTCTGAAGCGTCAACATTTATATTAAATATATATGTATATTATCATTAAAAACTTGTCCGATCAGTAATTTGAATTTGATAAATGAAAATCGACTAACGTAGTGTCTATACCCATATGTATCGTCCGATCCTTCTCGTGTATGATATTATGATGTGTAAACCAATAACAGCGGTCGTGAAATCCGATTTCTGTTAACGTTCAATATTATTATTGGATTCGGCTTTTCTTTCCTTTTTTTTTTTTCTCTTCTGTAGTCTCCTCCTAATTGGAGGTCTGTGATATCTGCGGTCTGTACAACTCGTTACCAAAATAGATTAATCAGCGCTGACGAATAGACTTACCTGTACACTTGCTAAGTTTAGGTACTACCCAAGTTAATAAGTTCTATACGTGATTGTGTGATTTTATACTTATGCGTATATCCTTATAATATACATAAATATTATATAATATGATGAGCACACCGCAGAGCTGGTAAAAAGGATCATAAACCACAATGGATTATGCAGTTATGCAACATATTTACATATATAACTGAATGTCCTAAATAACAACATAACATCGAAAATAATATTGTATCCATAGATCACAGCTAGCTAGTATATATTATTATATCTACTTACTTAACTTTTATATTTATATTTATGACAAATTTTGAAAAAATTCTCGAAAAAATATACCTTTATGCTTTCAAATGTTGTTTACAGACATTTTAATATATTGTTATAAACTAATAATTATTATGTATAAATTTACTAAATACGTGTCTTTATTATAAAAAAAAAATATATTTTTCTCCGTCGAGGTGGCGCTTCATTTGCATTATATCTATGGCTATTTACAACAATAACCTATACAATATTATGTTCATTGTTAGATAATATTGTGTTATGATTCGATTTTATATGCATGTACGCACACACCCTCACACTTGAACACATAACAGATATTATATTATACATATATATGAACGAATATAATACAGTATATTATGTATGCGAATAATGTTCCCTGCGGCAGATAGCGGGAAATAACTTGAAGCCATAATACTATACTTACTGGTTGGTTATCCATTGATTTATCTCTATGTATAAATAGGTCCAACGACCTATATAATATTATAGCCAATATAGATTTATAATACTATATTATGATGTGTACTTACGTAAATAGACCATAGACGTATTAATGTGTAATATGGTGAGCACTTTCCACCCCGCCAGTCAATCATATATAATCGTCAAAATTGTTTTGAGAGATCTGGTGACATTGACTGGGACAGTCGTCGAAGAAATAGGTCTATATTTTGATTACGCCATGAAAATAATAACAATATATTTTATTATAATAAACTTGTAATTTTATTTTAATAATCTATTATTTATTATAGTCTTAGTGATATAATAAGAATTAGACAATGATTATTTTATGGTCTTCCCTCTTCCATTCGGGCATAAGGGAGTTACCCGTTTCCGCCAAAAGTGTACCTTTCCCTTTTCCCCCAATTCACTTTTCCGCCAAATCATAAATTGTTCGATTCCCTTTTCCGCCAAAACCCTACCTTGCCCTTTTCCCCCAATTCACTTTTCCGCCAAATCTAAAAAGTTACAACTATAGTAAAGTATAATTAGTAATATAGATAATATATAATAATATTTATAATTTGAATGTTGTTTGTTTGTATATGATAATGCTATAACACAATACCTAATAATGTTTATTTAGATACCAACCTAATGGTTTTTCAATTATTTATGTAATGTATATAATATATTATAATTTTTCAATCTTTAATAGATAATGACAGACATGTATATTTATATAATATAATATTCAAACATTATTCAAATTCTAGACTTACTTTTTAGATTTGGCGGAAAAGTGAATTGGGGGAAAAGGGCAAGGTACACTTTTGGCGGAAAAGGGAATCGAACAATTTATGATTTGGCGGAAAAGTGAATTGGGGGAAAAGGGAAAGGTACACTTTTGGCGGAAACCGGCCATGCCCGGGCATAACACGTTTCCACCAAAAGTAGACCTTTCCCTTGTCCACCAAATGAGAACCATCTGGTTTAACCACAGTTAATTTACCAAAATAATTTGTATACTACGCTTATATTAAAACCTTTAATACAGTAATAAGTTTATTTAAAATACTATAATGCTGGATTGAAAAAAATGTATTTATCTATGTATATATTTCACCTACTCAAATATATAATTGGTTGATATTATTTTCAATCGTAAAATACTTATACTTTTCATGAATTTTCCGGATTGATGTAAAATGTATATATATATATATAAATATACACACAATATAATCAATACCTATATATTGTACGTTTATCGGTTTTTTCACATTTTTGTATCTGACCATTTACAATTATATCATAATAATTATTATATAAGTATCAGAGGCGCGCCGAACACTATGTTAAGGTCGGGCCATGGCCCGACATATTTTGAAAATTTAAGATAGGGCCGCTTCATATTGATCATTTTCTTCAACACGGTATGCCATTTTTTCCGATATTAAGATGTTGGGCCTCTTGAAATATTTTTCGCCCTACTAGATTTTTAGGACTTCGACGCCACTGATAAGTAGCATACAATTGTTTTTGGTAAAAACGTAGTAAATTATTTTATTTGGTGGAAACGGATATTGGTAGGAAAGTGAAAGATACACTTTTGGTGGAAATGGGTTATTGGTGGAAAAGGGAAGGTCTACTTATGGTGGAAACGGGCATCGCCCTTCCATCATTCTTGCCCTTAACAATCACTGTCTCTCTTAATGAATACCGGTTCTAGTTTTCTCTATCTGAGTGCAGTCCATAAGACCATAATATATTAATAGATCTATGGTGTAGACGGCGGAGTTTTATGACTAGTTTTAGAACGGCACTATTTTTGACGTTATATACCTGTTATAATTTATAACATTAATATAATGTCATTGTAATTTAATTCATGTTTCATTTAATATTCATAAGCATGTTTTGTTTTGTTTCTATGCAATAGTATCGGCGTGGGAAGAGCACATTTCGAGAAACAACCTCCGAGCAATCTGAGAAAATCCAATTTCTTTCATTTCGTGATCGCACTGTACGACAGATCTCAGCAGCCAATTGAAATCGAACGGACCGCGTTCATTGGATTCATCGAAAAGGATCAGGTAAACTTTCTTATATATAACACCCACATATATATATAAACATTTTTTTTCTACAAGTTACCACTATTTATGTTTCCTTTACGACTTATCTATGTGCACGTTTTATATAATCGTGCGCACAACGTATATTTGGTACAATGTGTGTGTATACAGACGGCGTGTATTTTACAGTAGGTATATAATATATAATAATATTATATTATGTATGATAATAATATGTTATACCTATTTGTGTAGTACAGCATTAAAACAACAAAACAGGAATACACGACGTTTAGCCCTGTTTTTTATTTATCATTTAAATATAACAGTTTATAATAACGATGTAGTAATATAACATTATTACGCGTGTGTGTTTATTTATACCTATTTACTTATTTTATTTTATTTTAATTACTTTGTCGTTTTGTTTCGTCATCAATCACCATCCCTAAAATCGGTGCAGCGTGTAATTAATCAAAAACGATTTGGTGCGAAAACCCGTTTGTCATACACCGTGAGCCGAGAGATGATGATTTTAATATAATATGCACAAAACCCGCGATGGGTTAATCCGGATTTTAGTTTATCCCAAAGTAGGTGACGACAATGAGCAACACGATAAATAAAATATTATAATGATATAAATGCAACAAATAACAGTATGATATTATATTCTAATGATTTAATCTTTTAATACACTCAATTAACATTCACTTTGCGTGCTTGCAAATTAAACAAACAGACGCGCATTGATAATATTGTATGTCTTATTGTTGTATGTATAAATAGAGATTAGCCGTTAAGACTCGCGTTAAGGTCTAGTGTCGAATTTGACACCGGATATTCTACGGCCACGCTAAATCCATAATAATTGTATTTCACGTTCCGAAATGCATATTTCATAAATTCATAATGTCCCGTAAAGTAATTTACTAATAATAACAAATCATTTGGATGCGATCGATTGATTTCCCGCTCAATATGGATTTGCACTAATTTAATGACACAATGAATAGGACAATACACTACCTCAGAGAAATATCATACGTCATTTTATGGAGTTCTTGTAAGCGAATTCATCCATATTACATTGACAAGATGTATTGTACTCGAAGTGCACGCGTGCACATCACAATACCATCATAGCCATTTCGGCGATAATAAATAATAATACAACATCGTTAGATACTCGTTCTATGAAGACAACAGTTGCCTTTTAAACTACACAAACATTATTCCATTCCTCCACATATTTTTATTTTTACAACGTGTTAAAAATATAAAATCTCTGAAATCACCCTCGCCATCGTTTTGTCAGATAAATATAATGTTCATTTTGTATGAGTAATGTACAAATTTGCCTAAGCGGTTATTCACCGATTTTTATAATGGTTTAAAATGTAATTTTAGCCATCTGACAATCGGAATTTCGTGTTCACAATTACCAGACTTCAGATTGATACTGGCGTAAACCACGCGATTAATGTGATGGCATTAATTTCTTAACGTCTGGCAATAAAACATAGTGTCCAACAAACATGTGCAATGTCATCAGAATCTGTTATTATTAGTAATAATAAAATATTATGTTTGAATTTTTATAACGATGCTCTGGGATATGACATTTCATATATAAACGCGATTTATCATATTATCATAATTGCACTCCTCGAGTTCTCGACTTAATAGTGCACTTAATATATCTGTATTAGGTTCTTAACAGCCGCAGTCAACCACCAGTCATCTAGTGCAATCGGTAGGTTTTTTTTTATTTGCCAGACCCGAAACAAAATAATGGACCTAATCGATTTCAGTCTTAACGATTGCAGCTTACTATATGTACAGAAGACATTAAATTTGATTAGTGTGTCGCGGTTATATCCGCATGCGGACGGAGCGCGTATGTATATTATGTGCATATCTATATGTAAGTATAACACACACACCCATCACCCACGTCATATTATATACCCACCCATTATGTTTGCGTATAGTGTTCGCAGTCGACGGCGCTCGTCGTTTGTTATAGACTTTCGTGGATGAGATATATATATATATATATGTATATAAATATATAGCGATAAAGTTCATGTTCCGATAAGTCAAAGTCTGTTTGTTTTGATGATTTTCCGTGCTCGCACAAAACCCGCTGCTGTACTACATAATCAAACATGAATCTTGTATGTACGTTTCAGGAATCCGAGTCGCAGAAGACCAACAACGGTATTCAATATAGACTGCAGCTGTTGTATGCTAACGGTAATGAACGTACGCTATCCCTCAAAAGCTAACCAAGCTAATACCGAAACTGTTTTATTTATTTAGGTGTGCGACAAGAACAAGACATTTACGTGAGGCTCATCGATACCGTTACCAAACAAGTGAGTAAATTTTTTTTTTTTAAAGTTGTAATTAATATTATATTAGGCTAGTATAGGTATAATAATTGTTTGGGGGGGGGAGGTCTATACTTTTAAATTATGTGCAATTTTATTAGGTAGGTACATACAAGATACACAAACATTCGAGCTATAGAAATCTAGTGCCACAACTGATATAAAAATAAGTGATACGTAAAGCACTAAAGCGTTTTTTCTGCGTTTCTGCAATCCGATCATTTGTGCTTTTATTAGCGTGCAATGTTTGATAGGGACAATTTTCAGTTCGAAAGCGATTAATCGCGATACGTATGTGTTGTTGCTGGGATACTCGGGTATTCCTACTACACTATATAATGACTTTAAACATAAATCGATATTTACCAAACGGTAATTTAGCAGTTGCAAATTACTTTATCGTCAGACAAAAAATACGGAAGGATGGGCAAACTTTGTACGTGTCACGTGTAGGTATACCCTTTATTCCTTTATTGAACGATCGTAGAATATCAAAAAATGTTCATACATTGAAGCACGTATTTCGCCTTAAATAGCAAACCTCAACGCGAGCTCTACATTATGCGTACCACCTGTATCTATTTAAATATCATAATATTATACTATTTGGATAAAATAAAACGTTCTAAACGTTCTCATCATGGCAAAAACGAAAATCGCTCCGAGTGAGGCTGCGGATTCATGAATTACATTATTGTTTTACATAATATTTATATACCTACCGTTAATCGAATACCGTATAATTACGACCGTTTTGTATTATGACCATTGGCTGGTACAATCTCTACGCCCTGCAGTTTGTCAATCGAATTCAAAAATTATATACCTATTCATATTATTATCATTTATTATATTGTGTGTACCAACTACCAGCTAGTATACATTTATATACGTTTTTGCGGCGAAAAAATACAATCGAATCCAACACAAAGCGACACGTTCGGTTACGTAATTATTATTTGCGTTGCTGTTTAGGCACGCAAGCTTGAACGTATGTATTGTGTAATATATAATATAGTAGATGGCTATACCTACGTACGCGTGTGTTCAAAGAGACGATATGATTTAGAGCAAACAACGAATGATTTTTTCATTCACTTGGTGTACAAAAAAAAAGTTTTATTTGCGTTTAATTCCGAGTTTTTCATTGTAGAAAAGAGATGTCGTCGACGAAAAGGGTCGAGGGGTAAATCCGTAGTAAAGAACCGACGTCGAGAGTGGTTTATACGATATTGTATAGAGTCTATACTATAGACGTATAGTGTATACAAATGTATAATATATTATATACTGACTGTAGAGTATGTATATATATTATATTTTTTTATAGACGCTAACGAATCCGATTTACGTGCTATATATTTATATAGTTTGTGAGAGAGAGATATGGTTAGGTTAGGCACACGAGAAGGTCGTATAGGCAAAGCGATCGATGTATAAAACATATAATTAAGCAATGCTAATATATTTTATAGAGCAGCTCAATCCAACATTTTTCATCTTCGTCTCGATTATATATATATATATATATAGTAGACAACATGGTTTTATGATGTTCACCGCGCGTGAAGTATCCTTTCGGTTGACGAATTTATTCTTCAAATGTAAATTATTACGAATATTCCGTTATTGGAATTTAATTGTATATTAAAGAAAATACTATGGAAAACGTAGCTCTTGACTTTAATAATACATAGATATTTAATTTTAGTTTCAAATTTTCTGTTTTCAAAAATATGATTAAAAAAAAAAAAAAAACATTTCCATGGACGTTGATACTTTTCGAGAAACTAAGTGTTTACCTTTAAAACAACCACTCCGATCTCATGTATCATGCAACGTCCAACAGTTTGAATTTGTTTACATTGCAGAGGTTTTCGTTATCCATCGAACGCTCTTCCTTATGTACAATATAGTTTTTATCTCGGTTAGGTGTTATCTCCGGTCCGGAATTTCAGATGCCATTAGCTACGGCCGGGGTGGCTCATTACATATTTGATAGTATTATGATAGTTCTACTCGCAAATATTGCAGACGGATCGCCGCCGTCCGCAACGGGTCGTGTTTGCTGCGGCGATCTTAGGCCCGCGTGTGATTGCAAACAATTTTTAATCATATTTTAATCATCATAATATACAATACAATATTATATTACTCGAACGTCACGTGCGGCCAGGGGAGTGCAAACGCGTGCGTGCGAGTGCAGTGGCGGCGGCACGTGCCACGCCTCCCCGTTTCCACCGCCACCGCAGACGCCGCCGCCACAATCTGATCCTCTCAGTGACGCGCGTCGCTCACCGCCGCCACTGTCCGTCCGACGTACGCCCACTAAACGGCTTTATCAACACGCATATTATTATACATGATGTTTTATTTATACATATACAATATATATGCATGTATGTATGTATGTATATAGATGTATACATGCACACGACCATCGTCGTCGTGTTTGTGACGATTATTATTACGATTACGTTCGTTATTTAAAATCGATGATTGAGGTCCGTCTACCACGCAACCCTATTCGAACATCTCTTGTTTTATTTTTTCTCGTGTTGCCCCCGCCCTCGTACAGTTTATAAACTCGTCATGATATGCGTAAAAACAAATAAATATATATGTGTGTGTGTATGTGTATATATAATGTATAGGTACCTACGTGCATGCTTGAGTGCGCTTTATACTCTGTCGTGTATTACCCCTGTAGTGATCGCCGTGAAGGACACGTTGAGCACAATACAATTAATTATTTAAACGACGTAGCACGTCTTGTTCAATTGCGAGTAATACGGCCTCTTCGAATTTATTACGTGAAAGTAAAATTACTTGAATGGGTGCTGGGCACTTATAAAAACACTGAACGCGTGTTCCCTTACCGATTGCGCGTGTATTTTCGCTTCCGCTGGGTTTTTGCCTATAGTTAAAGTGTGCGTTAATTCATGATACACTTTTTCTATTCGCTGTGCGAAATTTTTTATTGATTTCGACGGGCCTATTTTCATTGTATTTAATTGTCCCCTTAAATATTGCAGAGAATGCGACGTGCAAAACATGGTACCTAGATGTGTTTTGAGTTCTTCCCATGACGTAATTTCACGATACCTGACTGCCTCGAAAGCTTTTCCCTTAAGCCTTGTAAGTACCGCGTCTAAAGCATCAGATTTCATACTATCCGGAATTTTTCCAAACACAAACTCACATTGTGAAATAAATTATGCTAGATCAGTTTCACTTCCCCCTGCGAACTCATGAATAAACCTTAAAGCAGTTATGAAATCTAATTGGTTTGTCATAATGTTAGTTTCGTCTAATAAATTACGCCTAATAGTTTGGTTTAAATCTACCAATTTATTCGTATCACTTGTATTCTCAGTTCCCTCGGATTCAGGTTCCTCTAACAAAGCTGGATCCTTTTCACTTGGTCCTTTACTCTTCGTATACATTTACTGTTAACTCACAACAGATTTGACATAGTATAACAATAATAACTTACACTTTGTTCATTCTGCTGGATTTGAAAGAATGCGTCCTTGAAACTGCCTTGGTTCCTTGTGGAAATTATGTTCTCCGTGGACTGTATTCCGTGAACAAGCTCTGCTGGCTTGTGCTGCTCAAAAACCAAATTGTTGCTACAATCCGGCGTGAATCTCTTGACTGATGTTGAACGTGGTTCGTCGGCGGGACTCGAATTACTTAAATTGAAACAAATCAATTTTTACTTCGTTCGATATCAGACCCCACACCTGACACCAAATTTGTGTAGTGATCGCCGTGAAGGACACGTTGAGCACAATACAATTAATTATTTAAACGACGTAGCACGTCTTGTTCAGTCTTGAGATGTTGTGGTTGAGAAAGATAGATAAGAAATAATTGAAAACTTGGTTTTCAATTATTATTAAATAAAATACACAATTTATTGTTACACGTTAAACACAAAATAAATTATAAAATAAACTGTCGTAAGTGTGTTAAGCTTTCGAACAGTGTTGACTATCTTCTAAAAATCATAAAGTGCTCTACCCGTATTTATATAGGTATTCATAATGACGTACATTCGCGTAGCTACCTAAACTGTTACTTTTGCATTTTTAATGAATAAAAAAAACGACTTGTTATTTCCACCTTTGATCCAGTTTAGGCTTCCACGTATAATATGTACGCATTTACATAATTATTTATGGAATAGGTAAAACAACTTGTTTTTTTCACCTTTGATCTAAAAACGGCTTACACACATTTTTTACTACTAATTATATTTCCCTTTTTATACTTAATATGTATGAATCTATAAATATGTACATTATATTTTGATATATATGTATATATGAATTATATTCTAAATGTATTAATGTCGGGTTTACTACACCCCGAATCCATAAAACACACTAAACATGTTATATCCAGGGCCGTATTTAGGAATTTGACACCAAGGGGCAAAAAAAAAATACGCCTCATTAATCATTATACAAAATACAAATTTAAATTATAAAAAAATTAGCCGCCCGTGGCAACAGTACCATGTAACTCCCTCTAAATACGGCCTGGTTATATCATATTAAAACTCTGATAAACAAATTATGATTTATGATGGACAGGTATCAACTGACAACTCGCTAATCTTCCTAATAAACTAGCATGTATAGCCATATGCTTTTTTATCTATTTATTATTATATCACGAATTAAATATTAATTAATTTATAAACATATGAACTGCGTAAGACACTAAAACGTCTTCAATCCCTATGCCACGGATTACAAAAAAATAAATAAATTATATATAGTTTATACTAAACAAAGCTCATTCACTATCTACTTACACAGGTATATTATTACAGCCAAAGCCAAATAGGCTTTCTATATACCTATAAACAACCAACAAACAAACGTTCTCTAAATTTTTTCCACCCTATACAGGAGTAACCCAAGTAACAGACAAATTCCATGCTATACATAAAAAAATTTCTCTCTGCGCATCACTTAAACGAACATGCAAATGCGCTATACCTATATTGGGTTTATTACCCAGCTGAAGAACCATGATTTAATCATAATTGAACTTTATTGTGATTTCACGAGGTCTTGAAAATCAAATTTAAGAGCGTGAGCAAAGGATATACCTAACATTATTATATTATGTTTAAATGTAATATAATTTATACATTTTATATACAAGGGTTATGCCGCGCGAAAGTGTACAAAATGAAAGTTTAAATCGAATTTTCCTCGCAAGTTTCAGACGCTCTATAGGTATATTTATATTTATTTTATACGCACTATAATATACATTTTATCTTTATATAATATTTTATGGATCGTATTTTTTCCGTTGGAGTGCGCATAAGCTCAAGAAATGAAGCTATATTATGAAACCTGTTGCACGACAATTCACATGGATTACCTATACGTGATATTATATTTGATATATTCACACAATGTGCATGTATTATACCTACCACAATTGGATATTATACAATATAATATATTATACATAATAAAAAATCGATGACGTTGAAAATGTATATGTTAGGTATATATGCTATATATATATTATTTGAACTAATATCCAGAGAAGATATGAAGTTCGTCATATTATTAAAGCTACCTAACCAAGGTCATTCAGATTTTACGTTCAGTGAATGTTATTATATGTTGGGAGTCCATTGGGGATCACATAAGCACATATATGCTCCCACCAGTTTTACAAAGACGTAAAATCAGAATAACCATCATATGTGTATAAAATTATATATTGTATACATTAGCTATATGTACAAAGTGATTCACGAAGTAAGCTCACCCCCTGTTTTTCCTATAATAATTAATTTATAAAATTATGATTTTTTTAATTTTCAAATTTACTTAACGTACCTACCTACCATATCTTCAAGTAATTAGATTTCTATAAACAATTTAAAGTATCCTGCTGTAGTGATACCAACTTCTTTTTTTAAATAAGAAAATGTCTTTTTTTCAGTGAATTAGATGATTTTTTTTCATTGTTAATGTAACTACGTTATGTAATACAGCGAGTAATTTTTGAGTTATTTAACATTGTGTATAAAGACACTCCTTAAATAACTTAATAGTATAGTGGTTCCTGTCTCAGTTAAGAAGGGAGAATGGAATATAAAAACCTAAATAATTTAAATATTAGAATGTATTATTATTGTAAAATTTGAAGGTAAGAATATTATCTTTAAAATTGATAGTTGGTAAGTCAATTCTTTATTATATTAATAAGTAACAGAGTAAAATGGATTTTTTGATAGTATGAAAGAGTTCTTTTTTTCTTCATAAATTTAATTAATTTTTATAGAAATATAATTACTTCATAGAGAATATTAGACGTATAATACCTAAGAGGCTAAGAATATATTTTTATGATTCGCAATATACTCATATAGCGGACAATGAAAATGTTTTACATTTTATTCCATTATTCTTTGTTCCGGAACAATATAGGTATAATACATATTATGATGGCCATAACCAATATTATATCATATAAGTACAATATTATATGCCCTTAAAAATGAAAATGTCATCAGCAACAATTTTATTTTAGCCTTCAGTTTTCACCTAATCCTAAGTTCCTTATACTGTATATGGTTACATGCAGGTACCTACAAATAGTCTATGTACCTTATGCCTGGTTTTTGAACAGGAAAAATTAAAATATAAGATACCTAATGCATACAAAAACATGTATAGATGGCTAAATAAAGGTAAAATATACATAATTTTTTTTCGCTTCATTCACCAAGAAACTTTTTAACCAATGTTTCATTATATTTATTCTTAAAAAAAGACCATTCGTCTTTATTAATGCAATCCATTTAATAATAAAAGTTTAATTTAAACACATCTCATAAGATTTACCTGCTAAGAAAAGATTTTACATCGAATATACATAATATTCCAATGCTTTGTATAGCTTATCTGTAATATTGCCAGTCAGTAAAAACATGGAAATACATTAGATAAAATTAATACCACGAAACTGATCATCACGATTCTGTAACATATTATAATAATTGTTACGCGAGTGTTAATTTTAATTATAATTATTATAAAGAACGTTATTATGCGATACGCATGAAAACCATTAAATATATTATGTTCTAAATAAATGCGTCACGGAAATGAGGGGATTGTCGTAGGACTTTATACTTACCTTACCTAAACTAAACTGTTCAAATTGTACAGTTGTACACAAAAATGTTACCGGAGTTTGAATTTCGCTTCGGTTTAAAACGGGTTATGTTCGATAAATGCACTCTATCTCATCTGATAACTGCACTGCAAGATTTTTAATTATTCATCTTAATCGAAAGTTGCGTGAATTTGTGTCGATCCATTTAATTTTAACACGACTTGTCGTACGTACACGACGTTACTAATTTCGATATAAACACATGAATACATATTTTGCATTATTATTTTTTAAAATAATTGTAACTATATAACATATAAATTAGTGCTGATTATTTATTTTTAAGAAATAATCATATTTTTGTATTATTAATCTTTAACTATGTCTATGTCGTTATAGTAAATACAATGAACAATGATCTTTAAATGTTAAAAATACAAATTATTCTTCCGACAGCCAATTGCGATGTTTATGAAGGTATACAGGAAAAGTATACGATTCGAACATATAACCGTTTTTCTACCCCAAGTGCAATATAAACGAACAAAATAAGTGAAATTTGACCTTACCCGAAATGAGAGCTCCAGACTATTCCGCCCAACGAAAATGCATCTCATATTATATGCATTAAACCTACGTGATGAATACAATTTTATAACAATATACAGTTTGGATACAACGTATGTACGTGGTTTGCATCAATTTATGTTTTTCTATAACTATGAAGGACTAGGCAGCATCTGAGGAGATATTGTGCTCGTATCAGTCGTATCACAAATCTACACGTGTGTTGATGTACATTGCAGTGGCTGATACCAATATATGTATATATATACAATATATAATAATATTTACTGAATTTGCATTTCTAGTCTGGGGAACTTACATATTAATTATAGCTATTCTGTATAGTATAACTCGCGTGGGTTATTATATTATAGGTACTGTGAGCTTAGGACACGGCGGAAGAATTGTTCTGCAGGCGATGAGGGGGTAGTGAGAGGTGCAGAGGGGTATATGTCGCACACGCGCAAAGACAATGTAATATTACGTCTCTCTCTCTCTATATATATATATATATATATACATATAAATAGCACTAAATGCAAACGCACACGAATGCGTGTACACGACGATTTTATATTATTATATTAACCCTATCTCTTCGGTACCATCGCCCTTCTCCGCTCATCAAACACACACACACGCACACCCCTTGCCGGTGGTCCGAACGTGTATAAAGGTTATAACGCTGTGGATGTACAATACATACATAATATATTATGTAAAAAATATACCTATATATACATACATATTATATTGCATATTATTATACATATACAGTAGGCGCAATTGTGTGTCGCGTGCGTGCGTGTTTGTGTGCGGAGTTTTGATAGCGTTTTACACACATCGTAACACCATCATATACATAATATATGTAATATATGTGTGTGTGTGTGTGTGTAATCATATATGTATATGTATATATATATATATATATATTTATTGTATGCATGGAGCGTGTGCGTGGCGCGGGCCCGGAGACGGTGGCGGTGGCGGGGTCGCGACAGAGATGTGCGCGCGATAATGCCAATGCGAATTACAGCGCGCTTATCTATCCGTTTCGCGTTGCCAAGTGGCGCGCGCCCGTTCACGTATACATTATTATTATGTTGTACAAGTATATACCTATAATGTGTATAATGCGTGTGTGTGGGTGTGTGTGTGTGTGTGTGTGAGAGAGAGAGTGCGCGTCCGTAAAGTAATAAAGGTACGACGACTCACTCGCTAGCTATCACCGCAATCTCACACACACCCTCGCGCCCGCGATTCCGCACACACTCTCGCGACTGCACGGTGGTAATAATATAATAATAATAATAATAATAATAATATATTATATATTATATATTGTTATTGTTATTTCCACTGTATTCTCACAATATTACGTATTATACATGCACGCGTGCTTCCGGTTACTTTACAACCAACGCGACACCGCCGTCGTACGCGCGACCGGCGAAATAATAAATCGTTGAGCAAATATTTATTGTACAAATTAGTACGATAGTGTACGTCTTGTTCAATTTAAAATCGTCTTGCTTTATTGTTTCGGCGTAATAAAATTATATGAAGAATATTGTATAATTTATGTATATGTTATGGTATAATTTTGTAGTTATACACTGTCTTATGCGGTATTACGATTTGTGTGTAAAACGCTATCAAAACTTCACAAAAACACGCACGCACACGATTGCACCTACTGCGTACGTGTATAAATAATTTATAGGCATATTTTATACATCTTATATATTGCATAATTATTTACGCATGCGCTATAGTGGTATGCCAAATTGATTATAAAATACTATTATTATTTATAATCGGTGGTTATACGTCGATGAGCCATGTGTGTTAGTGTTAAACATTACTATATCGTCTATTTGAGATGATTTTAACGTACCATTATATGCTAAGTAATATTAATATACGCGCATATATAGATATTGAGTTTATAGTTATGACAACAATAATATGTTTGATTCAAGTCATCTATTATTTTTTTTATTTTTTTTAAGAACACCACCGCTTGTAGTTGTGTTTGAATTTAAAAAAAAAAAATACAACACGATGCTAGTTAACAGCGAGACTTTTAGTTATTTTTCGTTTACAATTTTTAATAGTTCGTTAAAATGTATATTAAAGTGTATTATACTTGCAATTCGTTTTAAGACTGCACCGTGGTCTGTGACCACCTTAACCATTTGCAGCGATTTATGCAAACATTTCTTGTCGTATGATATTTAAACATCTGTTTCACTATTCGTTGTTCGTTGTACAACATAATATTTATAGGTAAAACATAAACTCTAGCCATAGATCGTCGTACGAAAATCAATCGACCGAGCTCGAGAAATAAAACATATATAAGGAGGCAATTTCTGTTCGTTTCTGAGCCGATATCCACATAATAATTGGTCACGCGCGTAGCACAGAACGTTAGTACACTCGCGAATTCTTTAAAAAATATATACATATCATTAAGCGTAATAGTTGATTTGTATTGTTTTTATTATTTATCAAAACGCTGCAAGATATTACCGCAGTCTGGTCCTGTTAATTAACCACAGCTGCCGCCTCGTCTAGATCATAAACTTTAAGTAAAGCCGATTTCGCTATATAATATACCTATCTAAAAGTCATTAAAACTTTGCGGGTCGGGTGCTGCCAACGCGTCTACTTTGTGTTTTCATAATATTGTATACACAGAATGCATCACTTCAAAGGAGATTTCTAGGAATATAATATATGGTCGCGACGATAGTTACAAATTCTCCAGCATATCTTCATACCTACGATTTCTTATCAGTTCGTTCAAATCAAACCGTTTACTCGTCGTTATTGCTGTTTTGCGCACAGATCGTTTGCGTTTCGTTTGGCGGCGCTTCAAATGTTTCCAGGGGATGGTGCGTGTTTACGTGACCCACAAATAGAGCTATTACGAATGATAATCACCGATCCCAGAGAAATTCGTGCGATGACCTTTGCACATAATACATGTTATATTATACTATATAGTTTAGTTCATAAAAGTCATTATATATAATTATAACTCCGGCTGACAATTCTTAACAGCAATTCGGACAATTCGCGTATACAATAATATTAATATTAATATTGATGTTTATATTTTATACATAATAAATTAATAACTATAAATATATTGCACGACTGCAGAAAAAACTTACGTGGTACAAGCGTATATATATTATAATTTATAATATATATATACGTTTTGTTCGGACTTGGACGCGCGCGTGCACACACACACACGCACACGCGCACACACACACACACACACACACACACACACACACACACACACACACACACACACACACACACACACACACACACACACACTCAATATCGTACTTATACTTGTAATATATAAATACATATAAGTATAATACGTATGTTCTGCACATATTATAGTATATGCATACATTCAATTAGACAGTATTTATTGGTCCACCGCAAAAAGGGTGGGTGCGGCTGCCGAGTAAATCCTGCTGCAGCTGCATCGGCGGGTGAGCAGCAGCACAAAGCCCAGGAACCGTGTGTACACGGTGTATATATTTATATAAAATTGCTTGCGCCCCTGATTCTCGCGAGCCTAAGACCTCCGGATTAACTGTCTTATATATATATACATTATATGTGCAGCATGTATTGCCACAACGTTATTCCACCCCCCCCCCCACCCCTCGGCCTGCAGCACAGTCGACGATCCCCTCGCGTGCCGCTGCCACCGCCGGAGAGAGTATTGTTTAAAAATCTATTACAGAACGCTAATGCCATTAAGCTACTTTAATATGTTACATAAGCTCTCGGAGGGCTCCTTCTTTTTTTAATTGTTTCCATTATAGGACATAAAATATTAACCTTTTCGGTTTCGCCGTGCGACGGAGACCTGCTACGCTGCAGCACGATGTATATATATAAATCGCATACGCTTTTATTATTATATATATTATATTATGTACCTGCTACACATCCGCGAGCAAGTTCATGATATTTATATACCTATGTATAATATATGGGTGTTCATACCTATTATGTGTGTATTATACATACCTATAATATAATGTACGGTATATAGTCTTATTATAGACATATCTGTTCCATCATATAATAATTGAAGCACCTGCGTAATTTTTTCTATTTTTTTTTGTCTTGACAACAAAAACTACAATATATTATTAAGGCATGTATACGCTCGGTCGATTGATGAAGAAAACATACTCGTGTTTTGAAAAAATATGTCATATATTATGGTCATATTATGGAACCTGCTGTTTTAATCAAACGACCGCGTTATAAATTATAATATATGCATTACACGGGCTAGACTTGGGAGTTTTCCCTTGCAGGACATTACATATTATATATATATATAAACTAAAACTATAGTTTATACGATATTATATATTATTTAACGCTATACAAAGAAAAACGGGAAAACTCCACGACCCGCGCCCAGCTGCAGTATAACCTCTGTATATTTGTCGCGTGTTATTATTTTTATATACAATGGGTCGATGCGTTTTTTCACATTTTATCAATACAGCATCAATATTGTTATTATATATTCATGATACGCATAATATATGTTACATTATGTTTTTGTCATTTTACAGGCCATCATTTACGAGGGTCAAGACAAGAATCCAGAGATGTGCCGGGTGTTGCTCACGCACGAAGTCATGTGCAGGTAACGCATTATCATCAATAAATTCAATACTTAATACATTTACCTGTACAATGTATATGCTACTTCACCATAACTATGCGCACATATTATTATTATTATTATTATGGTAGTATAACGGCCGACCCCATTTTAACGGTACCAAAGACTGCGTGGTTCGGTTTAGGTTAGCAATAATAACCATATAGTCGTAATAATAATAATAATATATTGATGATGAATCGGTTATACCGGTCAAATATTATGGCCGCTGACACGCTCCTCCCCGATACAACGATGACATTCCTCAAATCTCTTAGGTGTATAATGTTTGCTCACACACACACACACACAACTCTTGGGGGAAAGTTTGCCGAGTCATGCACGTGGTTCAATGCTGTTTTGTATGTAGGTACGCGCGTACATAACAACGTAAACAAAATCGTCAATAGCTGACTTCGCGCGAGGGGTTGTGCGCGTATTTATAAGTCTGAAGGGGGCCAAAACCCCGGGGGACAGGTGCGGGCATAATAATAGTTCGTTCTACGAACATGTCCTGTATGTTTAAGGTATATAATATGTATATAATATATATACATATTTTATAAATATTCAAATCCTTTTTGGTATTTATTTCGTATTATTATAATACCTATATAATGTCGTTTTCAGTCGATGCTGTGATAAGAAAAGTTGCGGAAATAGAAACGAAACACCATCCGACCCGGTCATCATCGACAGGTAAGATTGATGATAATTATTATATGATTTACATACCAACATAATATGGCTTTCTAAAGTTTATGTATCTACCTAAAATAGTTTAGTTTCGAGTTAACCACATAGTGCGCGTGCATTATACATAATATACAGATGTTTTCGACGTTCCTATAGGAATATATATAATACATTACAATAGATGATGTAGGTACAACCAACAGATAGTAATAATAATATTATTATGTTTTTTCGGCTATTTATACTTCCGACCGTCGGGTGACGTGATGTGTTTGGCATAAAAAAAAATAGAAAGACTAATGCTCTCTCACCCTCTTTATTTTCGGTCGACTTTAGCACTTAGGAAAAAAAATCGTTGGTTTCTGTTATGCTTTTTCCCCCAATACTTTTATAACGGAATGGTTTAAATACCACAAAGAGATCCGCACACTAATAAGCCGTCCCAGCGGGTGGGGTGCTTTGAACAAACTTCTGCTCTTTCGCCTTTTATCTAACGTTGTCCTCCCCCAGAACCAATTAAAACACCACAAGCGCCCGGTATTTTTGTTTTATGTAATCGGTAGAACGACAGAAAAAAGCAAATATTTTACAATATCCCGCTATAAAAACATAATTAGTGATTGAGACATCAAAGAGCGTCTCCAGATTGTTTGGGAGAATTAAATTACATGGCAAAAAAAAAATCCTGGGTAATTACTAAAATGACTGAGACTAAAGTGAAAAGGTATTTTATTTACGATATACTATTCATTATCGAGATTAAAATGTTCCCGCAATCAAAATATAACCAAACAATTAAGTATACTTTATAAATTAAAGACATAATTTGCAGCTTTTCGTGGTTAAAACTTAATGGGTTATAGCTGGATGTCACTAACTATATATTATTACGCTATAAACTTAAAACAAATAAACAATTACGTACATAAGAACTTAACTACTTTTGAGGCTGTAATAGGATTAAACAGTATCAAACGATATAAATAAATATTTTACATTTCTTGTGTGAACGCATAATTCATAGTCGGATGACAAACAATAAATTAGGGGAAACACATTAATCTACCTATCATCGAACATACTATGTACCTAGTTTCGCATGTATATTAAGAATTCATACGAAAATATTATGGTCATCTTTTCTACTCATCGGTGCACTGTAACGGTTGTGTTACAATCTTCAATACAAAGTGTTCGACTTTTATTTTTACCGCAATAGAAAATTCATATACCTACCTATATAAAAATTTTATTTCCTAGAACACACCTACCATATATGTATTTCAGATTTATACATATATGGTATTATATACATCCAAAATTCACTCGATTTTAGTAATAGAAGTGCGCAATACTACATGATTACTCCCATTATTTATATTATATGTATATAATATTACATTATATGTATGCACTTAAAAATGCCACAGTTCGTTACCAATTCAATAATAAAATTGAATCTTATTTGTATAGTATGTTACTAGTATTAAATTTTGTAAAGTCAAGTAAATAAACGCACGTAAAATATAAATATATAACTTATAACTGCAGTTTTATTCAAAATAATAATCAAATAAATTCAATAAATGTTTAATTGAATGTTTAAATATCTTTTATTTTGTTATTAAGAAAATTACAAAACAATAAAATATACAACTTTCCTTGTTTACAACAAATATTTTTATTAAATGACATAATACAAATCAACACGACAAACATGTATAATATAAAGACTGATATATTGTCGCTTTCGTATTTATGTGAATCAGCAGATATATTTTCTAATGATCTAATACATATATTTATATACCTAATAAGTAGACAACTAATGACGATGAGTGTTTCGAACGCGTCAGTCAATTTATTAGTCTATTGTGCATTCATAATAATTAAGTGTACTTTATCAATGACATCTTTATAATATTTTGCATATGTGTACCGTTACAATACTAGAAACTTGGTTGGCACTTCATGGTAGTGGCTGCAAGGGATAGGAAGGGAGTACACTACGAGTGTTACCATATGGCAATAGTAAATATAGTTTTCATATTATATTGTAATATAATATACAGTATGCGAAAAAAATTGACGAAATCATATTTTATGCGGAATGTGCCCGAACAGCTTTGCAATCATCAAAATGCGAATGTACATACTATAGGCAAATGAGTACAATGAAAATTTGCACCATATTATTAACATGATCGATCCTATTTGAGTCTTTCATTTACAAACTGCTCTGCCCTTCATCCAAATAATCGAATCTAACTCTCGCCATTTTCAACAGCATTATACAAAATTAGGAATAAAGCCTGCAAAACACGCGTATATTGCATGTTATTATCGTAACAGGTGATAAAAAAGGAAAGTAAAACCTTTTATCGAAATTGAGTGTTACACGTGAGTAGTATAATATATTTTGTTAAAATTACGGGTGTTCCGTTTGCTATATAGTTTTCAAAACGATTCGAAATTATATAATAGTATTATATAATACTATAATCATAAACCACATAATGTATAAAATAATATTCAAGTAATTACAAATATTCTCGGCATTATAGCAATTACCAAATTTCTTAACATTATTTCTCATAAAATGAGAGATATTTTAGAATTATGGATATGTGAGTATAATGTATACCAAAATAAATTTACCAATAAGCGCACTCGAATATCGACACGTGATGAACAATAAAAATACCACACCAATATTATACGTATAACTACTAAAATAAAACTCACATTGGCTATATAGAATATATTTCATCTCAACTTATGTAATGTTATACATCTGCAGTAAAACAATGTTAACACTTGAACATTACATTATGTACTGATCGTATAAAAAACGTGTATACCACCACCACATGTGTATAATTATTAATTAGAAACGGGCAATTCTTGAACTATATTCGAACCCTCGAACTGTTCAAATTCGAAAAGAATGTTGTTTGATTCGCATACAGTTCAAATTTTTTTCTTACTATGTTTAAACCCTATATTTTACTACTGTTTATTAAATTTTTTAAATTTGTTATAACCAAAACATTGAAAGTTCGACTAAGTTCGAAAGTTCAATATAAAATTCAAGTACTAGAAAACTTAGATTTGACTTGGGTCTAATGATAACGTATATTGCGCGCGCAAATTTTTCGGCCATTTTCAGAAAAGCGCAATACGTACACAGATAATTGAATAAAAGAAGTTTTGATTGAAAATATAGTTCAATTAATTTGTTGTCTTTTTTTTTCGATGTAAAACAAAGTACGACGAGAATGAGAAAACCAACTGTACACGTCTCGTATATTATATTTGTATGTGATTTATAGCACGGTGATGTAAAACGGCAGACTGCAGCAGATTCCGGCCCGAAATGCTTAGTAACAATACTTGCGGCGGCGGATACGCGTATTCAGCGTAGGGCATTATTATTATTATTATTATCATCATCATCGTGGGCTGTATTTTTTGCTTTGGGTTTTTTATTTTCGTCATTCTTTTTTTCCGTTTATTTCCTATAACGGCGCGCAACGGAAGATCCGAATCGGATGATACTATATACAATATATACTGTATAACGTATACTATAATAATACTATACATCGTTCCGACCGACCACCCCCACCGGTCGCACGCCCTCTCCCCCAATTCACTGCACTGAGGCGCTGCAGCGGTACAGTGACGACCGCGGCGGCGGCAGTTCGTCGGTATTATACCCGCCGTCGAATGTATATAAAAGAAAAACCGTCTGCTCTAAAGATTTTTATGTTCGCATCCTATAACGAGCGGCGGCGTGGAGCAGGCGGAAAAAATATGGCCTGAAAGAGATAAAAATAGCACGCACCCTCCCCGCCCCGATCGACAAAGAAAACAAACCCCATGTGTCTTATTACGCATCTCCCCTGTGCGCGTACACCATCTCCCACGGGATGCCATTTTGTCGTCGGCGTCGTCGAACCTTCATCTTTTCTTTTCTCTCCTACACCATTCATTTCTCCTATTCCGTCGGAGATTTTTTTTTCGCTGAACACAACCACGTTTATATTATAGGTACCTATATCTATAGAACATGTAATATTATATATTCTGTTTAATGTACTGTTAGAAATTCTTGGTTTGTGTAAAATGTAAACTATAACCACCAATGATCATATTATAATAATATAATCCACCGTACGCATATATATATATATATATATATTATATATACTATGGAAAATTGAATCGTGTAATTTTTCGTTTGTCGTTTCTAGTTCAAATATAATAAAAGCATAAAAAAAACAAAATAAGTAAACATTAAAATGTACCTATGCATAGGTATACTGTATAAAAAAACCGACAGAGTCAATTTACTATTTTATGTGCTATATTATTACAATGTAGCGATATATATAAATAATATACGTTAGTGACAAATAGCTATAAGAGCCGATGCACATCTTCAGACTCGTAAAAACAACTTAATTTTATCACCATTTCATATTATATATTGATGCACGTCTTCAGCCTTGCAAAAACAACATAATTTTATTACTACTTCGGATTTATTACAATTCGTAGAAATATTTGATTATTAATAAAAAAAAGCTACGAATAGGAACCGCTTTCAACTAAATTTGACAATAACAACAACCACGTCGGTACCTTTCGGTCCACCTCCTAGTCAGTATCGTGTGTAACACTTTAGCCACTAAGATTCTGTATAAATACAGGAATTCGTCCATAGCAGAATCAAAATTAGTTATTTATCTCCCACACAAGTAGAACTTATCTGATCGTAGAGTCCGCGCACTCCACATAGCCGCCAGACTAAGTTCCTCCCATTATTTTAGTGCATAGATCACTAACTTCTCGGGCAGATACTTTTTGTTCTGCTGTCCTCAAATTTATATCATTTTATTTTGACAATTATAAACATTTAATGATAACTTTTTAACGTTGTGTAATTTGTAAACTCTGCAACCTTCTCCTTCGAAAAACCTGATCGTCGTCGAACGAAACATATATATATAGGACAATACCTATAAAAGTCGTCTGAGATTTTCGTAATACGCCCTTAAAATTATCAATCTAATGATTACCGCCGACAAATACAGTTGTCCCTCGGGCTGTATTCGTCTGCAATTCTATACATTAAAGGCGCGAGTAGGATATATATATATAATGAAACGGTAAGTACATTGTCTCTGACGTCATTGTGTCATATTGTTCATTATGTCAATATAGTCATTGTAAATATGACAATATGACGTTAAACGCTGCAGTTACACGCAGCAGATTAATTAAATTTTATATCACTATTTAATTTCGCGTATTTAAATCGAATCGCTGCGCAGTAACAATATTAACAATTCACGCCCCGTTAAATGTCAATGCTCGAGTTGTATGTTATAAACTAAAACCCATATTGATCAATATACCTGCGTATATAAAATATAATATGCATATTTTATTATATTGTATTTGAATCGCGGACGTTACGTGTCAATTGTCATGTAAAAAGTGTGATTTCTGTTTTTCGTTTCAACCGCGAGTCCTGCAGCACAACTGCCATGCAACGTGCCTAAAAATATTATGATAGCGCTATAATGTGCACAATGCACATCTTATCGACGCCCACCGAATTATGTACAGAGTGTGTAATTAGGACCATAATATTCACGCGTATATATATATATTTATACCTATGACGTAAATAAGTACACAATTAATATAAAATATAAATTATCGGGAAAACTCCTCTTATATACACTGTTTATTATATTATTTTACAACTGTGCATTCGATAAGTATTCGTCGGAAAACAAAGACACTATATTAAAAAGAAAAAAAAACATATTTCGCAGTGCATTTTATTCTGGCGATTCAGGTAGAGTGCACGTAAGGGATTCGGAAACAGGATGACTTCGTGGAATTATTCGTCTCCCGAGAAGACTGTTCGGGGGAAAACGCGTAAAACAAAACACACAAACATACACTATCTACGTAAATAAAATTGATAAAAATAACTGTATACAAAACGAAAAATAGTGGTGGCGACGACATTGCGGTGAGTACTATACGAGGGAAGTTTGCACGCGTATACACAACGCGTATAATAATAATGTTTATTCGCTATACATAACATCCATACTTATATTGATATTACCTACGTGTGTATATATATATATATATATATATCATTTTAAATTATTATGTGCAGCGACTTGAGCGACTATAAAGTATAAGGTCGTCACATCGCGCGCACTGCAGGTATGCTGCACCAACGGCCCCTCGACACCGTTTGACTTTAAAAAAGCGCATACAATATAATATACACGTACATGAGTTTGTTCTCGCGTTTATTGATAAGTACCATACATGGCTATCATATTTATATATAGTATATGCATGCGATATACATGTCATGAGAAATTATAATGACTTTTATTTTTTCCGTTCGAATGTTGCGTTAACGTGTATTTCTCAGACGATAATTTCGTACCGTCTAAATTTTATTTACTCTAACGCTGCACCGCGGTCCACGTAGACACATAAATCATTTTATACTTGTATTTATGTGCACTTAATACCTATCATATACTTACTATATATAGGTAAGGCGTGACCCCGGAAGGGACGTTTGCATTTTCCGAACAACGCGCTCGTTTGACGACATCGTAGTACTGCAGTAGCGATATAGTGTATATTATACAAATGTGAAATGAGTACGTTATATTAGCGTAAATTAGTCTCATCTTGCAGCAATAAAATACCCCGTCATAACATTGTTTACGAATTCAATACAAAATTATTACAAAATGACCGTTGTATTAATTTGCGAACAACATTCGTCCAAGCACGCGAAACGATTGATAAAATAATATATAATTCGTACTCGCGATAACTCACAGCCTGTTATACCAAATAACATAAATAACTTTTAAAGTTTATACATTGACAGATTATAATATTGTCATGTAGTCTTGTAGGATTTGGCGCCCGATTTGCTGTCATTGCAATATTGCGCTGCAGTGATTTCACATCACATCTGAAACTCGCTATACATTTCTGCCGAGATGAATTGTTTATATTTTAACAACATTACTTTTTTATATGTGTGTCATATTATAGTAGACGTTTTTTTTTATTCGTGTTGTGGTTCTCGACGAACGTGTGCTGTCTCAATTTATTTACAATAATTAGTGTTACTGGATATTATAATCAGTTGCCAAAGAGTTACTTCTGCGATTAATATCTCTTGCGTACATAATATTATTATATTATAATATAGAATATATTCTCTAAATGCTCGAATATTATCATTATTATTAAATTGACTCGTTTTCGTGAATTCTACCGGATACAATATAATACACTCGCTCATACAACAATAAAAGTCCTGGCCGGATCGATAAATACGCATTGTGTATCATATATCGTGTATGATGTGAGTGTTGGGATATTTATTTTTTATCTACCAATGCGTGTCGTCCGTCGGTTAATTCGGTCGGTCGTTTATTTTTTTATCTGTACGTTTTATTCGACCAATAATAATAATAATAGCTGTGGCATTATTATAAGTATCACCATCGCACACACGTTCGGGTCGGGTCACAGGCACGGCGGCGCCGGTGAATTATCTAGAGCGCCGCGCGAATAACGCCGCCACCGCTTGTATAACGTTTAGCCCGTTTAGGTACATTAAAAATTATTTTCTGTAGTATAATATATATTATATATTACCTGCCTATATACATATTATTATTATATTATGTGTTATATTAGACGCGTACGGCGGCGTCGGGTTAAACTCGATCGCCTGTTATTGAGACCGTCGTCAAAAGGTGATGAACACGTGTGTGTGTGTGTGTGGTGTTTTTTGTATTCTTAAAACTTAAGAAATAAACATGTAGAATTGTTATTGTTATTTTTCCGATAAGCGCGTCGTTTTAATAGCTGCGGCATTAAAATAATATTATAATTATAATATAATATTATAATTTATATATATATATATATTATATTATATTATATTATAATATTATTTTTCAAATTTAGTGATGTCCTATTTTGTTATATCCTGCATGTATTTTTTATCAGTTAATGCATAGCCAGTTTTAATCGACGGACATACAAATAAAATAATTTGACATACAAAGGACAACGCTGTTCACTTAGGTTAGCGAAGTTATATACCATAGTGCTCAGTGGTAAATATATGTCGTGTCACATATAATATTCTATTTCAGCAGTCGTTTACTATTTTCAAATTAATTTTTAATATTTTGTCACACACGAAATCGATACCGAATGAAAATGTTAGTATTATTATATATGATATATCCACTGCGAAATCACCTGCAGATAATCGCGTTTTATGCGTGGGTTCGTAAATTTAATAATAAATAATAATATGTTTAAATATAATATGTGCATATAGACGTCATTGTATTTTTTTAAATAATTATTCATTTAATTTTAAATAAATATTTGTTGATTCCAAATACCAATATTTATAATTAATTACGATCTCACGCAATTTCAAATAAAACACGTGTACAGGTAGGAAGCCTTTAGTAGAACCATTTATTATTATTTTTGGCGATAGTTTTTGTTTGATAACATTATCATCGGCTTACCCATTTCAATAATAATTACAGTATAATATATATATTTTATACCATATAGGTATACATGATATAACATGATCTTGTTTTCTCAATTAAATAGTCAATTTTTATTTCGATATAACCACACTGATCAACTGATCAAGATTATTTATGTATTACATTAAAATCTTAAATAAGGTCATTTAACAGACGTAAGGCATATAGCTATATAATAATATTATATGTTATGTCGATTAAGACAGTTTTAAGTTGCAAAAGTTAAACTGTTTCCAGAAGCTGAGCGTCTAAAGCCTAAGCCACAGATAATTCGATTCAAAAATCTGCATTTTCACAGAATTCCGACGCTTTTATGTTTAGGTGCATAATTTAAATTATGGTGATCATTTCAATTATTCCATTGTATAAACATTATATAAAAATAATATTACTTATGCCTTATGAAAGTTTTTTTTTATTGTTTAGATTTTCAAGAAAGTTTAATAAGTATTTAATAATTTAAATTTTGTACTTTTTGGTTTTTATAATTATTAATAACTTTCTTACAGAAATAAAACCATCGAAAAAAGCTTTTGACAAAACACAGATAGTTATATTATTATCATTCATAATTATTGTTAAAACAAGTTGAGTATACATTATTAATTTCAATTATGTAATTATACGATGAGTGAAATACGAAATGAGTTTTCAACTATAGGTACCTACTATGTATGTATATATTAAGTGTGTAAGCAGGAGAAGAAAATTACACTTGGGTGCTTTATTTTTACGGTCACTTGTCTACCCTCCCGAATATGATGCTTTATGGATTGTTTTAACAATATTTGAAAGCAAATGTTTTTTTTTCAAATTTTTTTTATCAATCCGAGCTATACCTGATTGTACCTACTGATAGGTAAACTGATAGGATACTGATGGTAAAAATATATCGTGGCTCGATAATACGGCTATGATTTTCCAAAACCGCATCATTGCGAAAATATTGATTTGAAAAATATGAGTTATTGTTGCAGGCGGGGGAAGGGGACAAAAACAATGGCGCCCCTGCTTATGTATAGACACGACCGTATAACGATAATATTATCATACCGATTTTGTGCAATATTATATTATACGAAAGCTCGTGACGACGAAATGAGAGTCTCCTTCGTCACCGCTACCACCACCACGGCAAGCATAAGACTGACCACCTGAGTCCTGCAACCCGATGACGTAACTCTCGCGGGCCGGTCGACCCTCTTCTGCGGGTACATATATGCGTGGTGGTATTATTTTTCTATTTACATGTATTATTCGTTTCGTCGGCGGCGGACGCATCTCGTTTGTGCAGCGGATGATTAATGGAATTACGATGACAGCTGCAGCCAAGACTCGGTAGCGAGACCGACAGCGTTGGCGGTCTGACATTATCAATAAATAATCGCAAAAAAAATAATGAATGCACATACATTATTGTATATGTTGTTATATAGTATGTGTGTGTGTGTTGGGCGGGATAATGAAGTATTGTATCAGTAACGCATTTTTGAATTTCGTCGAATCCGCTCGACTTGCATAATTGATCGAATTGTCGCACTTTCGTCATATTCTAATACGGTTTGGGTAGGTGGTAGCTAGCTGCATTTACGAACTGTATAATAATATTATTATAACATAACAACGCAGACGAGTTTTCAATGATTTCCTACATGTATGGACTCGTTAGTGGGTTAAAATATCGACACGTGCTATTTATTTTAATAATATAGAATAGAATTTTTTCGTTTTCACTGGAATTTTTTTTTACTCGAAACGTGTTTTTAATCATCTTCTGAACGGGAATCGGTCGAATAATAATTATCTGAGTACGGCCACGTGACAACAACCCTGTAACAGCGTGTACGACGAATGTTTAAAAATAAAAATAAAATAATAATTATAATAACGACCCCGTCGCTGCAGCAGTCTATTAATTACACTCGTAATATTCGTGACTATATAGTTGACAAGCTGAATATTTATGACCGTTTCGATTGTTCGAAATTGTCGCAGAAGCGTACGCCGGCGCCGTTTGGCCCGGCCTTCGCTTGTCACACACTCTTCTTGTGCGACTCGTCTTTATTGTAATAATAACATTATCACGTGTGTATCGTTATATGGCGTATAAATGTGTATATATATATATATAATTATGGGCTCTTGAGTGTTGACCCAGTTATTGCTAATAATAATAATAATAATCGACGAAGAGTAATGACCGTGTTCGTTTATCAACGGGTCGTGATTTATCTTGACAAACGAAACATAATATACAAGAATACGTGAGAACACATCGTTGGGCCTCGTCTGCAATTATTTGGTGCGTACCCACAAACTATACAGTATTATATATTATCATTACGACGTGGCCTACATCGTATAGGTATACCTAAACGGGTTCAACCTCGCTCCGCGGTAGGGCGCGTAAAGGATGACTGCAGACGATTCGAAACCGAGAAAAAAAAATTTACTTAAAACGCGTCATATGTGCGATATCATATATTATTAGGCCGTGTACAAATAATATTATAACAATAATAATAGTAATAGTAATAATAATACGTTACGTTGGTGGTGCGGGTGTGCGACCACGACGCACATATGGTCCGAATGCGTGCACACACGCTCACTAGCAGTGTAGTATGCTCTATTATGGAGACTGGTGCCACCGCTGCTGCTCCGTCGGTGCCGCAGACGACCCTGCGGTCGTATAATTTACCCGTTTTCGGTATAGTCGCGATGTCCGGACCGGGACGGAAAGGGGTCGCGCAAATTGTTGACATTGTTCCGGGCGTGTATATAATATTATTATGTGCCATTTGTGTGTGTGTGTGTATGGAAGCCCCGAGCGTTGTCGAGTGTGTACAGCCGACCGGTGCCGCCGCTGGTGTATGTGTACCTACGCAACGAGAGGGAGGAACGAGACAAGTCGATTCACTTGTCCATTTATATATACATACATATATTTTGTATATATTTTATATTGTGTATATTGTACACGTATAGGATGCTGTTTGTAATACGACGCGTCGTCGTCATCGTTCGACCTCTAATCAAATATATCGCGCGAAAACGCTGCTGCAGTTTCACCTCACACGCGACAGCTGCAGCCCTTTCGCCGCGCGTTTTGCACCTTCTCCCCCCCCCCCTGACAATCATATATTGTTATCGCCATCGTTGGTCGCGTGCGACGTAATGTCGGTTACACGCACCGGTGAGTACGACATCGTATGCGACTGGCCCGAATATATATATATTTATTATACGTAACGATGATGAGACGATGGCAATGTGCGGTGCATCTGTCGCGCTGCATGCGTTCATTTACATATAATATTGTATTGTTGTTTTCGGTGCATCGCTTAATCGCTGAACCGCGAAAACTGTAGTATTCGTATCCAAATATATTATTATACTTTAATAATTGTATAATAATCCAATATTGAGCGAATTTATCTCTGCCCCCCCCACACCTAACCATTACAGTCCTATAGAAGTGTCCGTCGTCGTACCCACACGTATACATGTACCTATACAACATATAAAAGATAATACGAATCGATATAATTTTGGGTTATTGTTTTCAGCGTGCTGTTACCATATCACGGGTATAGTTACTATTTAATAGATGTACATTATATATATTAGATACATTATTGAAAATGGGTCGAACTTCGTTTTCACTAACTCCAATTCAAATTCGAACTTAGATTTTTTATCCAATTCCAATTCATTTTTCACTCCAATTTCTCGGGAAATCTTAAACTTTTCAATACAAAATTGAATTTAACTTTTATAAAATCGTAAGACTTATAAAAATGGTTTATTGAAATACAGGAAATAAAATAGTACACTTCTGGGTTTATAAAATATAAACTAATAATATGGCACTTGAGTTTTTTTCGAAATGTTCGAGTACATAGTATTTAATTTCCAACGAACTTCGAACTGTTTAAATTTATCGAGAGTTCGATAAGTCGATAGTTTCATAATTATTAGTAATTATTACCTACTTAAACATACTAATCATTATGTGAGATACATAATAAACATCACAATAGCTTATAAAAAGATAAAGTTTACAGGTTTACATCTATTAAAATCAGTAAAATGTGTCAATCAATCGCTATTTTTTATGTTTAGATGGCTATAATAATATGTCTATATAATAAATAACGGTTTAATTCTGATACTGTATATATATATTATACACGTTTATTGATTTATTTTGGTTTGTTTCGTATATCGACGTGACTCGTTGTAAATCGACAGCAAGCACAATAGCGACACTCTTTTGAACCGTGCACACTACCATTCTGGACCTATAGTGGGAGAAAATCGAAGTCAATATGATAAGATCGCGGTGGCGTTATTGTGTTGTTCTGTGGTTATATAGTTCAAATCCCATTCCGTGATGTGTATTTTTCATTGAATTCTCGAATCTCTACCCCCAAGGACTGGCCACAACTCATAGAATCGTTGACGATTTTCTATCCGGTGAAAACAGCTATATAGTATATATACTCGCCATTATTATGTTTATGTAATACGATAAATTATATTATTATACTGCTGCATGAAGCAATAATATACCTATTACCGATGTGCGCGATGTTTAACACGCATAATATCATAATTGGTTCGGATATGGATCGAGACCGAATAATGACAACAATAAATGCATCAGCTGCAGTGAAGACTATACAAATACTGTATACACCTATATAGGTATAACATATTTTACCTATATGCTGCAATATTATATAATATGTAGTCGAGTATATTGCTCGCAGTTCACTCGTGCGTATGCATACAAGTTTTTAGTGCAAACGTTTTGATTTGGACGTAAGGTAAATTCTATACGCCACCGTCGTACGCGCTTTGGGCTCATTCGCCACCATACTCATACATCACAATCCACCCACAGTAGATATACACTTTATATATTACACGCACAACAGAGGTCTTGGCTCAAACCAGCAGATTCCTGTCTAAATAATAATGTGCCGGAGGGGGTCAACGGCTTATGTTATTACGCGAGCTCTATTAATTCCCCTTTATTTTCTCGGCGCTGGTCATTACAACAACTGCAGCGTATATAGACAATGATGAAGGAGAACGCCGGGGGGGGGGGGGGTTTATTTTGGTTCTTTTTTTCATATCTTCCCTCGCCCATCGCCCTTTTGGCCGCAGCCCGACGACGCGCAGTATATATATTTATCTATACGTGTACAATATATAATGACGTGTATATGTGTGCGTGGTGTGTGAGTGGGGTGAAAGCGTCGCAGTGGAAGTCCCATCTGTTGTGTACTGCCACCGCCGCACTTGTGCGTGAGCAGTAGCCCACTTTTTAGCCCCATCCCCCTTTGCCGTTCGTTATATAATAATATATAAGGTTAGAATAAACGACGCGGCCGTGGGGCTAGCGGAATAATTGCTTTATGCGTGTAAAACGAGATGCGTAAGTGCCCGGGCATAATCGGCCCTCGAGCAAATGTCACGGAACACCCAGCGCTCCTTCTATGTATGTGTACACACTTATACGAGTATATTATGTGTATATAAATATTTTAGAAGTCGTGTGAGTGTGTGAGTGTGTATGTGTGTATGCGTGCGAGTGAGGATACCACGATGACGAATGCACAAAATAATTTATGCTCTAATATGTATATTGGTCAGAATTAAATTACCGGCCGTTACCATAACCATGTTTATTACCGGAATTAGTTCGACTAATCCGCCGGTGATGGCTAATCGGGATCAGACGAGTGGAATTCCATTTGGGACGGGCGCGCCATCGTTGCCTGATGTATATTATATTACTATTAACCATTTTTTTTCCAACATTATGGTCTATTTTAGCCCTGTATATATATATAGTATACGCTTTACGCTTATACATACGAACGCTGCAGGGACAGCGAACACGTCTGTGTAATGGTTACCGGTTAACGGCACCCTTCAAATCCGGTACGCACAAAAGCGATACATTAGTTATTCTCGACATGATATTTTCTTAGTTAAATCAATATTTACGAAAGCATTTAGATTAGAAATTAGCAGAACCCTTCGAGATTTCAATAAAATAAAAGTTCCTACGTCCTATACACAAAATGTAATCAATACTGAAAACGCGTGATTCATACATTTATATACGTTTATTGTAAAATGTTTAACAACCAGAAATGTATCTATTATTTTTTATGAAACACTCGTTTGTATTAATCATTTATGTTTTTATTGCATCTGTACTCTTTGTCGTATACATGTATACAAGCATTTGTAGGTATTAACTATTAACGCGGGTGTAATAATAATAATCGTTGACGATAAGAAATTTCCTTATAAATTGCACTCAGCATAATATAAAATAGTAAATGCGTACAGACATGATTCAAGAGTTCAATAAACCCCTTTAGTGAAAAGTGATATTGCATACTGTTATTTTCAAGATAACAACTTTTATTTTTTTAATTGCTGTTTTAATAAATTGTTTAGCGTGTCATTTAAAAAACAAACAAACATTATTGTTGGCAAAGATATTTATGTGTAATTAATTTTAAATTTCGAAAAATCTCAATTCTCAGAAAAAAAAGTTAAATTACACAGAATTGAAAATTGTAAATTATCCATTCATAAAAACGACAACTTCGCAGGAAAATAAAAATATTTACAAGATGCAAATACGTTTTGCATCGTGACGTATTTCCCTTAAACGTCGTTCTGATAATAAAATTAATACATTTTTATTACTCATTCATATTATATTATTTCGTATGAATATAATATCAAGAAACGTTTTCACCCGAAATTTCATTATATGACATGTTTCATTATATAGTGTGCAAGATACCTATCTGTATTATAGCTATTAAAAGATAAATTATAAATATTATTATACATCTAATTGCGATGCTGCACCGCGTGATAGTCATCGAGTGGCGACGTATCATTCGATGATTACCTAGCTGTATATGTATATTACAACCGTACGGATTATGTAATTTTCAATAAAAAAGAGTAATCAATTATTTTTATATTATGTAATTATTATGCTTTAAGAGTGTGAGCGTGTTCAGAGATTTTTATCCAAATAGTGCCATACAATATGTGTACTTAATTTAACTTTATTATTTTTTGTAATTTGTTTTTTTTTCTTCTTCACTTTCTTGTTTCTCTTAACAATCATCTAACCAATAGAAAATATATATATATATATATAACACGCACTTCTTATACATAATCTGCAGCGATTGAATGCCGAACGTCGAGACCTGCAGCGGGACAATCTATTTTAATTTCGTTTTTTTCGTCGAGATGCGATGTATATGATCTGTCCAATTATCCGTTTATTGTGTGTATAGAGTTGGTATAGAAAAGGCAATAGGTAATAAGTATACAATACAACATAAAATTACGGTCCATCATATCGGTAGAATTTTTTTTTTACGTTGGTTCTCTATAATATACCCGTGCACTTATCGCCGAAGGGTCGTTTGCTTGTTAAATGGGGTGCAAAACTCGAGTTGTCTCACCTTTTACATTCCGAGTGAATCGCGCGAGAAATACATTTTTTTGGTTCACAATGATGTATGCTTATTCCATCGCTAAAAGTTCAATGCATTCCCTCGCCACATTGAAAATCCAACAGTATACAATATAGTCATTTTAAAAGGTTTTTTGAATCACTCCCAAAGTACTTTACGATACAGTCAATAAGGGGAATAGCAAAACGATTTAACAATGACATATAAATTAGGTTATTAAACCTATGATTTGACAATTTTTATAAGGTATATTACCATACATTAATAATAGAAAATCACCGCCTACAGTCACTCGACATTTATATACCTAATCTATATTAATGGTGCCTACCAATACGAATGGAATTTATAAAAAATATATAAACGCAAAATCCGCGACGCATACAGGTCTGATACAAATATATAATATACATAATACATATCGATGAATACGACTTTAATATGACGTCGGATTTTTATACTTTTGCTGTAATATGTTATGAAATATATTATATATACACACTCACAATTGATAACACCTGCATTTATGCTACGTATACATAAATATATATATATAGTTATTGTGCGAGTATATATATAATATGTATATTGTACAGTGCGCGAGTTGTATTTTTCGAGTTTAACATCGCACCGCTGCTTTTTGTATGTGTGTGGGTGCGTAAATAATGCGTGTGTGTTCGCGGGCGCACATAGCAATAAAAGTGGACGTCGTTCATTACCCTATGCAAATTCGGCGCAGTCGAAACACAGAGCTGACACGAGGGTCCAAATAATATTTATAACGCGGAGAGAGGGATCCGTTTTTGTTATCTTCTTGCCGGTATTGAATTAATTAGGCATCTGGCCTAAAATATTATCATTAAATTACGGGTGGACGGAAAAACGGGACTTTACCATAATATTATATATTATAACGAGTGCCGCCACCGCACCATCACCTTCCGCCGTTGCTTCGCCACGACCTACACCTCGTCGCGTTTATATCGCGCGTGTGTGTTGTATATGTGTATATAGTAGGTATTATATACATGTGTGTAATACTTTTTTCGGCGATTAATAATATATAATATAAAAGACAGAAATTAAATCGGTATTGCCTTTGGACGTAGTTTTGTTGTGTTTCAGGCACTTGCAGCACATTAATTGTTCAAATGACAAAATGGTATATATACATAAGTCATAACTCGGTCTCCGCATGACATTCTATAAACTATGAGTGTCGTGAATCGCGATAAGTTTTATATTCTTTAAACAATTTTTTCCGGTCGCAGCGCTAGGTGAGTAATTAAATAACTACCTAATCTAATTAAAAATAAACGGAAAAGTGGATATCTAGGTATTATAATTAAAACACTAAACAAAAATGTGTCACACACGCATATTAATTGCAGTTCGATAATACCACCCAGACCCAGTAAAAAGAATATATTGTATAATTTAGTCGTGTATTCAATAAATACGTAAGTCTCGTTTATAAATTCGGAATTTTATTTTTTGACCATGAAAAATTATGAGCGAGTCGATTTCGTGACGAATTAACTAAAAGTTTTCAGAAATTGTATTATATAGGTATATGTTTTAGCAGTATGATATCATTAGAAAATATCGATATTTATATGGACAAAAAAAAAATCAAAATATTTTATAAGTAGGTATGTTGTATGAAGCACGTTTCAGCTATAGTGACATGTGCGTGCACGTACGAAGCGCTCCACTATATTTCTTTTACACTGCAGTCCCATACACTCGCACTCTCTTAGAATAGATAATTGCCTATATATTGAAATATTTGAAATCCTTAAAAACGGTGGGTATCGATAATCCCACAAAAGACCATCATCTTCGATTATTTTGCAACTATAGTAATCAGTGTTGCGTTGCGTTTCTATAGTGAAATTGATTGCCAAATTATTTGTTTAATGATGTGTAATACTCCTATATTATAATTATTATATATAATATACTTTCGCCTGCAGTCATTTAATTAGCATATTATTAATATTTTACATTACAATTTATTCATTACGTGCCGTTTATTTCAGTATTTGTACTGCAGCAGATACATATGTCTAATCAAATATAGTCTTATCATTACATCACGCCTGATGATATGTGTAAATATTATATTATGTATGACACAGTAAACGATCGTGCGACGATGCTGAAACGAATGATCGGAAGTACGTTCGAGATAATAATATAACATCATCAGCTGTTGGGTGTATATCATATCGGAAGTTTCCGTCATTATACCCAGACCTCGCGACGTTTTTGAGGTATTTTTCATCGCGTTTCGTACGTTTCGATTGTGTAATGATGGTCTGCACTGTAGACTCTATAGCACGGAAAATCGTTCGAAATAATAATAATTACGGTCGCGTTTTTACTTATTTACTGTGTCACACACGTGCGCATCAAATAGTTTAATGTATATAAACGGTGTGTGTCTAGCGTTGATTATCGTTTCGCGTCCCCTCTCGCTACCACACCAGCCCCCACCTCAAGATTTTAAGCGCAAAATTTCGGCTCAGACAGCTGGTGACTATAGTAATCGACGGGACATCGGCCAAATTGAAACATATTATTATTAAGGAAATAAGGGTTTCGGGTGCGAACCGCCTGCATGCTTCCGATGTTTGCACGATTTATTTATATTTATGTACATATACGTACGCACGTTTATATTATTATAAATGTAGGTACTATAGTACAGCAACGAATAACGATCATCAAACAGCGAACATGAAACTTTATTGGGCCCGCAGGCAAGAAATGTAAATTATATATACATATTTGTCTGTCAGTGAATTAAATAAGGTTTTCATTAGTTTAAATATTTCGCCTTTGATTTCTTTGAATAAACAATAAAATTGCACAAACATACAATGTTGGACCTTGCTAGTCCGGTTTACATAATATGTGGTACCCAACAGGGTTCGTTGGATTGGTGAGAGGGTTTGTCGAAATATTGACGGTTGGACCGAGAAAATGTAATGCAAAAATGTCAAATCATGTATATATAGAGTTAGTTGATGATTATTTATAAATTTAACGGTAATAATAATGCATGATATTTTTTCGTGTTCTTATTTCGGTGACTATTGTTTCTACTGCACGCCATAATAAATAATAATATATCGTACGTAATATCCTTAAATTCAAGCTCGCAAATAGCACTACTCGTATTTGTATAAGAGAAAAAAGAAGGGCAAGAAAGTGTCGGATTACTGTGGTTTTCGGATCAGCGAGGCCTTACTGTATATAAATAATAGTATTATATTAATATCATATCAACTTATGTCATATTATTGTATTTATTAACATGTCCACACTGCAGGGACTCAAAATCCATTTCGGCGTGACCCGTGGCCGATATAAGTTACGAGGCTTTGCGCGGTATTAGAACGTCTTGACGTTTCGGTTCGCGGTTAATTATATTGTTACATTTCGCATCGTCGTCATCGTCTGCAGGCGAAATCATATTATTTAAGACAGCGGGCCCGAGGCCATCCCTACGATAATAACGTTTCGTTATTCGCCAGTCATGTAGTCGTTAGTTTTCAACTGAAGTTATACAACCGTATCTTGTATCATACATAATATAAAGTATTAATGTAATGCCTCGGACCATCGTGATGTGAGTAAACCTATACGAAAATATATTGTCATGCCGTTGTACATGCGACAATAGTTGTTATGTCTCTGCAGGATTGACTTGATTCGAACCAGGTTACCCGAAATATAATATGAAAGTATTGAAAGTTCTACATATTGTTGATTTACCTACTAAAGATACTATTTCTTAATAATGATTGTACAACAATTTAATATATATTAATGATGATTTATGAACTACTATTTCAAATTTCGGTTTGGATACATCAACATTTTCAAAAAAATAAAATAGGATGATACTCATTTCAAAAACTAAGTTGGTATCGCCACAGGAAACTTCTTAAATAGAATACAAAACCTATGTACTTAAAAATAAAATCATTAATCTATCTATAAACTTAAAAATTAAAATTTTAATGAATGCGTAATCAAATGAAAAATTGGGATGAGCATACTTGATGAATTACTCGGTACCTATATATAAAATATATATTGTCATTTATAACATATTAACTATAGTAGAAGTTTTTTCAAACGTTTCCGAGTTTGTCATAACAACAAATAAATATATAACATTATAACTATAAATAATAATAATAAGTGTAAAAAAAAAATATATATATATATTATATTTAATGCCAAAATCCGTTGTGTACTCGATAAAAGCACTATTATTTTTTTTTCTGTGTTCGGACCCATGTGGTTGAATAGCCGGTTGATAACAGTCACAATGCGGTGGTAGTGGTGGTGGTAGTGGTAGTATATATATATAATATCATATACACACTCAGTGACAAAGAAAAAAAGCTATAAAGTTCGGAGCAGTTAGACGCGCGCGTGGTGTATATTAAAGGACGGGATAGTGACAATAGAGATATATGGTATGGGGGTCGGGAGACGATAAAAGAGAGACTGAGATGTTATTTCGATAAACTATCGGATGAAGGGTTGCCGTTGCCGCCGGAGAACGACAGCCGTATAGGGTGCGGTGTTGGCTGAATAGAGGAAATTATTGATGAGGCTTGGAACTTGACCAATGGTTCGCGGAATGAGCGAACGGCAATCCCGGAGAAATTAATAAATATTTAATAAACATCAGACTTCACTTTCTATTCTATATGCCACTACGGAGCCGACAACACGTTTTTATCGCCAGAGAGTAGTGTTTTTAATATTTATGAACACAAAAAATGCAAGCGAAAAATCACATTTATAGACAACAGATTTTCCATGCATATAATATAGGTAATAAATAATAATACGGAACACAATATCTGTTAGGTTAGGTTCAATGTGCTCAATGTGCAACATTTATTGCAAATCACTAAAACTCGTCATATAGCAGGTAAACGGCTGTAAGTAAAATCGTACCTAAGTCATCACTCATCTATACTCTATATATAATGTGTTGTTTATCACTTATGTATATACATAATTTTATTTTAAAACACTATCTAATATTTTCTTTAGAACTTTAGAAAACATATTTGTATTTTTTATCTTACATATCCTTAAAATTATTCTCCAGATAAACAATAAAATATTATGTATAATTATGTTTATGTATATGTATAATAGCCATATGTTATAATTATAAATCTCATATATATATATTGATTCCCATTCTATCGGAAACTAAGTGATGTAATAATTTATAAATATAATACTTTGTCATTTACAAACTAAAACGTTTATTAGGCATCGGAAAAAAGTAAGAAACACTACCGGTGAGCAGATCAAGTGTGTATTTTTTGAATATAAGGATGAAAGAAACTTTTCGAAAAGTGTAAAACAAATGAAAATTTGATAAGGGTGGATCCTTTTTTTATCGAATAAAAATGGTTTTGTTATGTTAAAATAGACTTTTATTGGGTCAATTCTGGGTGAAATGTACTTTTAAGACTTGGACACATTCGGTTTGTCAGTAATACACAAAACGACCACTATACTGGATGTAAACGGCCAATGTCGGATCCCAAATTTTTAAAAATGACTTTCCAGCTTGCGCGTTTCACCCCACACCCATACCAACACCGGCAACACTACCACCAGCTACACCATCTACGCCAGAACGCCACAATTATTTAGTTATAAACTCCCTACATCGTAGTTTGAATACATTTATTCGTATTGAGACTTGTAAATTTGTGTAATTTTACTGCAAGCCTAATTTAAAATATAAATATATATTAAAAATATAAGATTACTCTAGATAGTCTAGATAAATATAATTAAATATAATATACCTATTATTATCATACACCAATAGGCAATATTACATTTTATACAATAACGTCTTATAATACCTTGTACAGTTGTACTTATTAAATATTATGAGCCGATGTAATTGTAATATATTATATTTGAACCATACTCGCTGTTATAATGTATAGAATTATAGGATTGAATTCATTTTGTATTATGATTTTAGGTAGGTAGCTAACTTTATTTAACTTGAAAGATACATACGGGCAAGTTGATTGCCGAGCTGAGTAAAAAAATATATGATAAAAAAACTTACCGGCCGCGAAAAAAACCAATATAATACAACATAAATACAAACACTCTCACCAAAATCAGAAACTTAAAATAACTTTTCTTATACGATATACTTAGGTGGGTGGTGAGTCTCATCTTGTAGTTGTCCCATTTTTCTCTATCCCGTTTATGTACATATTTTATTAGAGCTTTATATGTGTAGGTATTGAAATATATATTACATTCGTCAACCATATTAAGTCTAGAGATGCAGACGCTAAACTGTTCACCACAAAACTATAAAAGTACTTAAGTGCATAATATCTATACAGACAAAGTGTACTGGAATTCCAACGATTATGATTTGAAATAAAATAAAATTTGATTTGATTGCAAGTATTTTAATTTTTAATATCGTGACTAAATTTAACATGTATTATGCATAATATATAATATGCTAATAAAAACAACAGAGGTATTATTTTAAATGTTATTTCTGCTAGCATTACAACAAAATTCTTTGCGATGAGTGATTTTTTTATACAACTTTTAAAACTATAATACCTATCGTATATCAAAATTGTTTTTAATTTGGTCTACTCAATCAAAATAAATCAAGTTTTTAATCTTACGTTATTTAAAATATTTTAAAAATCTATTCTATTAGTTAGCTTACTTTTCGTCTATTAATTTATTGTCAATTTCATATAACATGGTAATTTAATAATACCCCCTTCACCCCTCAAAAAAAGAATAATTATTAATATATGAAAATAAAGATTTATTTTTTCTTGAGACGTTCAACTTTATATAGCTATATTAAAAACTTTTTAATTATGTATGCAAAATAAATTATTTATAAGGATACCATATTATTTTCATTACAATAAAACATTACAGCATAAATAAATAATAATATATAATTACGGTTTTCATTTACGCGCATAATTTCCATGTATATAAATCTGTGATTAAATATTATTTATACAATAATGATGATTTAGTCTTATAGACATTCCCAGACATCAATATCGCTTACGAAAAATAACACAAAACAAATCTGTGTTATTACGGAACACAACTGATCTTTACACTGGTTTTGTACGTAAATAATATAATAATATAGGCAATGTTTTGTACATAATATTGGGCGCAACCTAATTGTGTGCGTTTATATTATGACAACGCCGCTTTGCACAAGTGGGGCGCACGTTTTTATTATTCGAGGGTTTGCTTACAGTCGACGACACTCGGTCCATTACGGGTATCCGGGGACGGATTTGTCAGATAATTAGCGCGTTGAGGTATGCGTGGGCGCGAGCGCGTGTGTGCTTGATGCACTGGCGTGTGTGCGTGCACGGACGATAAATTATCACTGCGCTCGGCACCGCAGGCGTTTCCGTCGGAAATTAGTAAAAACACTTTAAACGGTACACACACACACACACACGCACACACCATGAACGAGTAAAATATATTAATGTTGCCACTGCAGTCGCGGGGTCAATCAATATTACGGCGATGGAGGCGTGAGACGATATGTGCAGCAGCAGCAGTGTGCATGTATGTACATATATATATTATATTATGCTGCACAGCGACCGAGCTGCTGCAGCACCCCAAATGTAATGTAAACGCGTCGAAAGCAAAAAAAACAAAATAATAACATAATAGTTGTGTAACACTTCGTAGGTCGTAACGCGTATCCGTTCGCCGATGTCAGGATGCCGTTGTAATCATTATGTGCGTGTGTGTGAGAGAGAGGATGTTCGCAAAGTGTTGTACGGTTAATTCGTTTTTCGGGTTCACTACGCATATATGTATTGTATATATACATCTGTTCAATTCGCTGCAGTGTTATATAGGATAATTAATGTGGTCCAAACATCGGCGGGTGCGCGTAATATTGCGACGAAGAGGCTGTAAAAAAGAGTGTCTCCCATCGTTTGGGTTCACGCGAACCGTGTCGCGATTCATGTGCTCGCGGTCCACGCCGCTGATTTCGAGTCCATTTACGAGATTGCGTCCAACAATAACAATCGTTTCGACAAAATAGTGCTGCATCCGGTGGCGTCGTATCGCGCGTGATGTGTACAATATGCATTATTATGCACAGCGTTCTTATTTTGGCGATTAAAACAATTATATATATTATTATGGCTGCAACACATAGCGAAGCGCTTCAACGAGTGTTTTCCAATTATATATATATATATATATATATATATTTCGCATAAAACGCCGAAACGGACAAAGTCAAAGTATTTCCCTTAAACTTTTGTCGACGTCTTGTCCTTCAATATAAACTTCTAAGAAGTCGCTGATGACAATAAACTATTATACTCACACGCGTGCTCTCTCTCTATGTATATATATTTATGTATGTGTGTGTTTGTATGTGTTAGAGTCAGCCGACATCGTCGTCGTCGCCGCCGCCGCCCGGATTTAATCAAACTGTCAACCCCCCGGAAGAAGAACTTTATAAATTATTAATTTGTCACCAACCTTTTGGCTCGAGCAAATTGGAGCATTCATTTTCCGTGTCAGGGGAATTGCAAAAAAAAAAAGTTATATGAAATTAATTTTGCTTTCAAGTGTCAATATAAACAACCCGACAACCGATATTGTGACGCCATCGTTCAAAACGCGCTCGCCGCCGCCTGCGGCTTCGCACTAACTGCAGCGACATCTCCGGGGAGAAAAACTTTTGCCAATTTAATTTTCCGACAATTTTTCTGGAATAAAAAAATACTATAAATCACACCGCGACGGGACGCGTGACAGTTTATTTATTTATATATTATAAATATCGTATACTCGTATTATAACATCATAATAAATTGCAATATAATATATAAGAAGTATAATATGTTATGAGTTATAATAGAACGTATCCTACACGTGACGATGAGGTGTTTACCATTCGTCGCAATATAGTTTTGCGAACAACTTTGACGATGTGTATCGGGCGTTCGCGGTATGTCATGCGCATGCTCCGCCTGAGTAGTCTGTTCACACCTATGTGGTGGGTAATTTCGACGCGCGAGACGAACATTATTTTTTCCTTTTTACGACCGACGATATTATAATGTTTTCCGTCACCGCGACGTGAATTCCGCGACAACCTGCAGCACTCGGCGCAAGCAATAAATTACGCGGCCGTTGACACTTTCTTGCATCTGGTCCGCCGCCTGAACAAGCGCGGTCATGTGTCGAGTGTAACACGCCGTCGTCGTCGCCATTACGACACACTCTAGTCTACTATACACATTAGTGCAGTTATTATATACGACTTGGTCGTATGACTAAATACATATATATATATATATATATATCACATAATAATATTATTATTGTAATACGTACACACACACACACACACATATATATATATATATATACGATATCGCGTGGTGATAGCAATTATGTATGGAAGAAACGAGTATAACGACCATCATAATATCAGCGGAGTACTATATACCGTTTTACCGTGTCCCGCGCGTACAACGTTCGTGTAATATATTATAATAGTAAATTATACACCGGTTTGTGACTTGAGTTAGGTGTTTTTATAGCATATATACACACAGATATGTATTTATGTATATGATTTTTATTCGACGTCGCTGGCATTTTTATCTCTATTCCGACGAGTGCCAGAGCACCACCGTGTCATGACGGACATGACGTATAATATAATACAACGTAGTATTTAATAATGTGTAATATACGTATTATAATGTTATGTTCTGCGGAAGACCACTTCGTGATGTTATATAATGTTACGCTGCTGTGACCTATATATCATGCTGCCGCAGCATTATGGCGGAAACGCCATAAAACCTAATGCGTATATGCGAAGAACTAGGTTTTCGGTTTTATATTTATTTTTCACACACACACATATACATATATATATATATATATATTATGCGCTCGATCCGAATCCCGAGTCGACGAAGAAGACGGTGCCGCGACCCTTTTTAATGATTTATTAACTCGGCCGTTCGCACAAATCGTTCTCAGAGATATATTATATATTATATGCTCGTCCTATATTTTATTATGTATGGACAATGTTTGTTTCTTTATGTCAACTGGTATGTCGATGTTTATTTTCATTTTCATTTTTCATCCTCCCCTACGGCGCGACCGGGACGACACTGCTGCTGCAGCGGCCCCGTCCGACTAGGTGATTGATGTGAATGCGTGTATATATAAATATATTATACGAGTGCGCGTGTGTGAGTTTGTGTGCGCGCAACTCGTGTCTATTATTCACGTAAAAATAAAGTGTGCAAAACACACCTGCAAAAAAATAAATAAATAAAACGGATCGACGAATTATTATTTTTTATCAGCCATTATTTCGAGGTGTCGGTGTAAAAGAAAAACAAACCTAGATTATACAATATAATATATTATTCTAATATACGGTGGCGATCGGTTGAGCGTTTAAACGAAAAATGCGGAATCATAATTGTTAGGCTTAAAATAATTTGTGCTTTACCTGCATATATTATATTATTGATTATATATTATATAATACACATATTTATATAATTGGCCGTATTATGACGTATACCTATACGGATATCTTATAAAACCATTTATAGCTCATACAATATGCAGCTAGGATAGGTGTGAACATTTAAAGCCCAAAGGAGTACAGACCTACATATTTAGGGCCTGTAAAGATTTAAAAAAAAAACTCATAGAGATGGCTTTGAAACGGTGACCTGCACAATCACATTTTAGGTATTGTACCATTATATCACATATATGTGACACCGTTACATGTTACTAAATTATAAATATAAGCATAAATAAGAATAATAAGGAAGAAGGCTTACATAGGTACACGGTATAGTTATCCGTACACAAATACACAAACAACTGTTAACATATATAAGAGACACTCAATGTTAAGTTCGTTAGTTCTGGGTCCAGTATATAGCTACCTGCAAGCCAACGAACTGCGGAAGACCATACTATATGAGTAAGCCTTTCGATATTTTTGTAGTTATTAAGTATTGCGTATTTTATGAATACTTTTATGTGTTTAATGAGTATATTGTGTATGTATTTAATAAGTATGGTGTTATAACAAAAAACAAATCAACTAGAGCTTAATATTTGATCTATCTTTCCTGAAGCTCCTGAGTTACGGTTAAAATATAATGCATAGGGCTCTGAAAACCCTCACTGAATTATCTAAATATAACAGGTTACCCAACCCCGTTACAATATACTTTCTAATCAGTCATTTCTACCTTATAGATACGAGTCTATATACGTTCATCCAGTGACCGTGGGAGTGTAGATCGATTTTCACAGGGTTATGTGACATACGTAGTATTATATTATGTTTTCAGGACTCTCCTTTACAAAACGAAATCTCGGAGACAAATACATAAGTGTTGACCTGCAAGTGGTCTATCCCCCGCAATACTTACAACTGCAAAACCCACACACGTTCGCTGCAGTATTAGAGGCGCTTAATTCACTAGGATCTCGCCGGCCGTCTGTTGTCGTATCGGGCGTACGTGTCGAGACTCGATTCGACGTAAGTGACCTAAACAGGGGAAGTAAATTATATATATAAAAAAAACGCCGAAGGACGAAACCGTCGTTAAAAACCACCATTATATTACACGCGCGCGGGAACGACGCATTCGATATATACATGCACACTCGCGAGTATCCGACCTGCACGGACGACTGTCACGAGTGTTTTTTAATCCGGTGCGTGTGCGACGAATAAAAAACTAGGAAATATATTATAATAGTATAATATATTATTGTTTGTGTACGGCGACGACCTTTCGACCGTGTATAATGTGTGTGTGCGTCCCGGTGATGTGTACGCACTGCAGAAATATATTCTATTATATATATTATGATGATATAATCCGTGCCGATCTGTCGTATATTATGCGAAATATAGTGGAGTATGTACATGTATAACCGGCGGCCGACTTAGGGTCGGGAATCGGAATCGTTTACGTAAGTTTTTAATGCGCGTGGATAAAAAGAAAGGGTAAGCGTGAGTGGAAGAGTGGGCGATAGAGAGCAGTGTGTGAGAGATAATATAAGTGACAGAGGGTGAGAGACAGAAGAAACGACGAGGACTCGCCGCCGACATACGGCACGCGGTTTCAAGTGTCCGTAACGCGCGCGCATATTATACGACGCCGAGTCCGGGTTTGAGCGCGCGCGCCCGTCACCTCGGCGATTGGCCACGCGCGTTACGACTCGCGCGCGCAATCACATTAATTGAACGGTTCCGGGGAGAACGCGCGCGACCGACACGTGACCCGCGCCGTCCCGTAAACCCCTTCGTCGTCATCGTCGTCGGAGCGTATTATTCCGACAATAATAATTATATCGTTCCGTAAATACATATATTAACGTAGTATAACATAATATATTCCCCTTTTGTATGCCGCGTAAATCGCGTTGTTTTTCGTCGTCAGCGCAGCATGTGCCAGTGCGCGTCATGCGATGGGTACCTTTACCGGGTGATTTTTTTATTAGGCATTGAACATTATTTCTAATAGTAGAAATATTTTGAAAAAAGAATAATATTTCACATGGTTTCAAGTCGTTAAAAGAACGGTCAGATGTAAATTGCGCCTAAGAGAAAATATTCTTAATTGCGCACAATAGAAATGTTAGTATTACTCAGAAGACACCACGAAGAGGTGACTATCACTATAAAAAATAGCATATAATTTTATAATTTTATATAATTAACCTTTTTTTTTTCTTTCTTCTGTACTAACTTTACTTATCAGTTACACTGTAAACCTACTCCAGGCTAATGACCGGCGATGTCGAAGCCTTATTTCTAATAAAAAAAAAAAAAAATTTTCAATAACATCGTTGTTTTGAAACGACTCAAAGTTATGTAAAAAAATTTGTTAAAAAACATTAATATTTTTTTGAATAATTAGTTTACTTCGACCAACGAATCACTCGGTTAATATATTATATACATATAGAATATCTTAGGTACCTAATACACTTTATTCCGGAAGCCGTCGGTGGCGGAGACGATGGCGGTCGTCGTAAAAACCCCTCAAGACTCACGTATATTATATACGCGGAACTTTTATTGTGCGACGGTGGCCTACACCCACAACAATCACTTACTCACGTCGCACCTATATGTATTATGCATCTGCATCAACAACGTAGGGCGATAGATTCGGAGTTTATTTTTAATCTCGTCGGGCGACTCCCGTACCAACGTGCGCAATAAAAATATTATTTATTATTATTATTATTATTATTATTATTATTATTATACAACGGCAATTATACGATTCGGCGGTTTTAATATTATTATTATACCCTACGCGATATCGACGCGCACACGGTTGCCGTTATAGTAAACCGCGTTAATGACGTAATTTATCAGCGGCGACGAACTCGACACTCGTTGTATGTATAATATTTGTACAAAGTGTGTGTGTGTGTGTGTGTGTGTGTGTGTGTGTGTGTGTGTGTGTGTGGCGGCGCGCGCGCGAACGAAACGATCTCGTGGAATTGATGATGTCATCATGAAGCTGTTAATACGGCGGCTGCGAGCTGACAGTAAGACGGAACGGCCCGGGAGTCGTGCAATTTGTTTCGCTCCCCCCCCCCCCCCGACCCTGCAACCACACGTGTTACCTGCTCCGCCGACTGTGCACTACAGTTTTTCCTTGTCGCGCGCCCAACGATAAAATATATATTTTGTGTTTCGTATCGGTGCTGCAGCAGTGTGCGTTCCACGCTGACGAATAAGCGTAGTTGCATATATTATTATTATTGTTTTAAAATAATCTATAGGCATAGAGGTACACGGCACCGCGCAGCACCAGCACCAGCACCAGCACAATTAATATTACCATAATAATAATAATAATAATTTGTGATTTGTGTACCTACGCGATATATATATGGATGACATGAGATTTCTATGAACGTCTGCAAGATCAAGCAAACCAAATTTAGGAGGTAAAGACAGATATTGAGAGGGAGATTAATTTTTTTCTTAAGTACTAATTGTTTTAATCCTCGCATGATCCACCCCCCCTCCCATTAACATAATATTCCTATGCAAATCTACAATATAATATTTTTATGTTTTGTATATTTGCTAATTGCAGTAACTATATATAATATAACTTATAATATTATTAACAATTATTATATCAATCAATTATTAGTATATAAAAACGCCTCGCCGTATTAAATGATCGTCAAAAGTTATCTAATCTCCGCCGTCAATTATGATAATTTTCTTACAGTAACAATCGAAAAAGAAAGTTTATTTACCTATTTTAATTGTTATTGTATGATAAACATTTTTAATTAATACAAGTACAATTTTTTGTTTGCACGGGAGTAAAATTTCTAAATACGGCTCCGGTCACTATAGAGTGACTGACAGCGGACAGGGCATGTATGGAGGTGATGGGCGTAAATCCGTGTGCAGTGATGGAGCCGTGGAGGCGTTGGCGTTTAAGTACCGCGTGTTTCCAAATTTTTTTAATGACATAATATCATAATGTACTCTCATTTCTCCACTGAAATGCCGATATAGTCAGATTTTTAGTTAGGTTTAGTTTAGGTACAATAATTGTACCTAGTAGTATAGAAGAATTCGTCTCTAAATTAACGTCTGCATGATAAAATGGATGATTATTTTATTGTGTCTTTATTTTTTATCAAATTCTATAACATTTTAAATATTTCCACGTGGATAATGATTGACAAAAATGTGCAAAAACATTTTATACCCCTAATGTGTCCAATAACAAATGATATACTGAAAACCAATACTCTATTACTTCATTGGTTTTATTATTTGTCTGATGTGTGCAAACGATCGTTTTAATTACTGTCGCTACTGACCAAATAAATATTTTGTACGACTCACATTATAATTTACACTCAACCGAACCTCGACAGTTATGTAGGTATGCGTAAATATATAATGTTCCTATTGTTTATAGTGCACACCTAAACCATTATATTGTATTGATGTCAAAATCAATAGACTATGCACAATGCGTATGACAATACAAAAGCTGAATGACAGTAATCAAGCTGAAATTTAGCGTCTGCAATTTCCACAAATGATTTAGCCGTCGTTTGGGTAATTTATCGTGCTATGCACTACACACCAGCCATAAAATAATAATAATAATAAGTGACAGTATAATAATGTTCAAACTGCAACTAACAAGACGATAAAACAAACACCACTGGCATATCAGTTTTTAATAGAGTTTACCAAGAGAGAAGGGGGAGGAAAGTTTTGACCGGCCCACAGGTACTGAAAAACATAATTGAAAAACTTGATAGCTTTGCTCGCTAGAAAATTTTCACTTACATTTTTATCTCAATCCTTTATCCAACACAATTCAATATGTTTATCATCATATTATACGAGTAAGTAAAACTAGATCAATTTTATTGCGAAAATACATGGAGACCTATAAATACATAAACGGCGTCATTTTAGATTTTCTAAATTTTAGATCTTCTCAAACAAATTATATGACAGTATTTAACATGACTGCTCAAATATAACTGAAAAATGAATAATATGTATTGCATAATGCATATTATTGAATATAATTGTATCTTGTACATTATACTTATACATAGTATCATATATGTCTTTCCGTTTATCACACACAAAAAAAATAGCTTTTTAATACTTAAAAATACATAATATATTATAATTTATATTTTCCTACATATACCATTTATATATACACTCACCACTGCCACGCGTCTCTATTTTTCGACGAAATTGTAAAAATACTAATTTTGTTTCACCAAAAGTCTGTCCTAATTGAGCCTGCTATTAAAATCAGACAGTGGCAAATGCCCACCATCTCCCTTCGCCACATAAATGACATTACTGACCGACAAACTATTTATTCGAATAATAGTAAAAATAAGAGGTCCCAATAATATTGTCATGTATTAACCCAAACACCATACAGCTGGTACCGTATATTATTATATTTAGGATTATATGTTGCTCTATTAACACGCTACCCTAATAAAAACAATTATGCTATACTATAAACAATGCAATCAATAAAAACTTACGTTTTCATCACAAAATAATAACCAATACCGATAGATATTTTATTTTTTAATCAATTTAATTAATTAAAATTACGTCGAGTACCTATACAATGTACAATAATTAATTGTATACATTTTGTCATATTATATACAACATTTGTGAATTAAAAATAATGAGAGATAATTGGGGATATCCCGACGGGCCCTAAAAGTACTTCAATGACCGCTCCACGACAAATCCATCGAAGTGAAACACTGTTGCTAATGCAATCCGACTGACCGATTGAGAGTATACATATATATATAAGCACATTTCGAAACTCGATATACCTAACGTTATTGGGTCCGACAAGCCGCGCGCGTGCAGTGTGCCGGCAGAAAAAAGGGAAAGAAATCATTTTCTGTGTACACTTTATGAAACATAAATGTACAGTCTGCAGTGCTGCAGCGTGGACCTCAGTGGTTTGCTCGATAACCCATGGCGCGGGGAAACGGTATATGAAATAATGGTGGTCCACACTTTATACCGTGGTATTAAAATATATAATATACTTGTTAGTAGTAGGTAATAAATATAATAAGTAACAAGTTATTATATACTTACATAATTTATAGTTGTACGCTTCGGGGTGCGTTACGAGTATATATAGTTGGTGGTCTCGTCGATTCCCTCTTATTTCACAAATTCCACATAATTATTATATAGATCTCGTTGAACGCGTTAATATATTACAAGTAAATAAGAAACGTACGTATATACTGAATTTAGGGGTGCGTTAGACTTTTCTGTATCTGATAATATTATTGACTTTTACCCTTCAAAAGTTATCGGAAACTTTGCTACTAATAAAAGTTAAAATGTGCTTCAGCTTTAGTAGGTAGTAGATATCATGAAAGATTTTAGTGAGTTCAGGTTTTTCTATCGACAATCTACGGTGGTTGATTGCCACTAACTCTATATAGAGTTGAACGTTTATTTTAAACATTTAATTGTGTAAATTTTAGATTCTGCGACGCGGAGCCTTTGTTTAGATGGACAATATTTTTGAATTTCTAGGAATTTTAAAAATACGCAATTGTTGACCCAACAAGTTTAACTAAAGATCGACTATTATTGAGTAATCCACACTAACGGTCTCCGATGTGAAAGTTTTTGGTTTTCAAATGTAATCTTTTTTATTATTGTTATTATTATTATTTATATACTATCCAGTGTAATAGTTGTTTAAACAAAACGAATATTTATTCAATGGTCAGAAGCCTTTTCACAATTTATTACATTTTAAGTTTTAACACTCCATTTGATTTAATGATTTTTCTAGAGAGTTTAGAATTTTAAGTTTTGCGGAAGAGGTTGACGCATATATTGCATGGATGATCAACGACTGGATTATTGAGGTGTAGAGTGAAGAATTTATTGGTAGTGTTAATATTTTGTTGTTTACTAATAGGTACCTACCTAGAAAGTTTTCTATCTGGTAAATACTTACTTGAGTCTTTTGTTGGCAGGAATTTTCCAATTTTTGTGTAAAAAAAACCCAAGCTATTTAACTGGGTCACATTCCTTGAGATAAAATTTCATATATATTAAACAGTGGTAGTATACAATTGGCACACATAATATATAAATTATACGCCGCATTAATGTAATTATACATCATCGCTCCAGCATCATACCATAACTCTTCCGAGAAATTAAATTTGGAACTTTAACTTAACCGTACTTGACCTAAACATTTACCCAGTGCTTAACGAACTATGCCAATCTATCTATAAATAATATAGTTCACAGTAACTCATGATCAGGCAGCCCAGCTTTAAACTCGTTTTTCTTCATGACTTATTATTTAATGTGTTTATTCAATTACCGAATTTACTAATTATTACAACCGTTATAGTACAACATAGATTGTAAAGAAAATGTATTAGATTAGACGTAGATTAAATAAAAAAATTATTCATTGTAGATTGATTTTCAATATTAATAGGACTACATTTTATGTATCCATCTAAACAGCAAGTGTGATCTATTAATGTTGATCAAAAAAAGCGGGTAATTAAGTGAATGTAGCTCTACAGTACAGTAGGTTACAAGTGGGTTACTGTAATAGATGTTATTAAATTTGAATTCAATGATATAATATCGTTGTATAGGTACGAAAAACGATTCTGAATGCAGACGGTTTATCAGTCTAGGATATATTATATGTATATATACTATATTAATAATATTGTTATAATTTCAAAAAAAAAAAAAACGTCCTTAATTGTTTAATATTATAAAATTGTGAAATCGTACGTTTTTTCTCCTTTGACAGCTTTTATTTCGAGTACCGTTCCGAAAATCGCTAAATGACCTCTCTAAAGTACCAGCTCAAGAACATTACCTTTCAGAAAAGATACTACACTTGATATTTTTGAGCAAGTTTAGAGGGAGAAAAAGTGTTTACAGAATAAAAAAATAAACATCATTGTAAAACCAATACATTCCTCGCTCCGCTCAGAATCTAAAATGTGTATAAAAAAAAACAATATACAGTTTACATTAATTATTGTACATAGTAATTAATAACATTATACTATTTAAACTGTCATTAAAATTGCCTATTTAAAACTCCTTAAAAATAGACAAATTTATATATTATTATCATTTCAATAGTGTTAGTATTATTTCTATATCTTAATAATATTAATACTAAGAAATGTTTTATTATTTGAACTTTGTCATTCTTATCTATTTATCTCAAACTTAAATAACTTTATTAAATTGTGTTATATTGAAAAAATAATAATGATAAAGCTACAGCTGCGTTACTGCGATATTTTATCTCATATATCTAGGATCTAGGTACTCTTATGTGACGTGTATACATTTTTCAACTATGACTGTTGTAGGCCGAGTGGTGCTTTTTTATGCGAAACGATTTCAACAAACAAGTTAAGGGTTTGTGGGGTCCTCTTAATTTAATATTTTGAACACGTATTTAAATGGCAATCGAATTACGTTTAGTTATTGAAAATAAACACTAGTTTGCCTTATTTTACAATTGAGGTGCTCGCTGCGACTTCGTCTACAGAATATAGTCGTGACTTTGACGCTAAATATAATATTATTATTTCTCTGCTTATTTGCTATTGTATAATATACTATAGTCCGCACACCTATTATTTAAAATACACGTAATAATGACGAGTGACAAATACTATTACGGTTATAATAATATTTCGGATGTGATTTGTCAGGGTGACGGGAAATGTAAAACGGAACAACAACAACAGACAATACGGATTCTTGGAGTTTATAATACACTCGGTTTGGGAAGTACTGCGAGCTGCGTAAGGCGAGGTCCCAGCGGTATTGACTGGAACCCAAGCCCAGGGGAACCGGAGTCAATACTCTCTCTCCATCTCTCTTACTCTATCTCACTCACTCTCTCTCCGTTTCTCGCTCCCTCATCCCCACTCTGTCTCACACGCTCGCGCGCCCTTCTCCTCTCTCACGGCGCTCTCTTCTCAATCCCTCCCCTGCAGCCGTCCCTTCGGTCGCTATACACCACCGGCCCGCGTCTATCCTCCCCTTAAATTGTCTACCCGCCAACGAAGCAGCATAAATATATATATACACGACGTGTATATTCTCTTGACGTCGACTACTGCTATGCCGTGGCGCGCGCACACGCACACGCACACGCACGGCACAAGGCACACGCACCACATACGTGTGCCACACGCGCGCGCGCTGGCTACAAGTAAACTTTTATCTCGGCGCGTCCGTTTCGCCATATTCTCCCTTGCCCGCGACCACTGTCCCCATCCCCGTTCGCCCGACGCCAAGACCGGACAGCCTCAGCCGTACCGAACGTATTCGTTCGTATGTATATATTATAGGCGCATATACATAGGATTGTTTTTGCAAAGCGCGTCCGTCCTCCGCCTCGGACGGACCCTTATCGTACCGGCAAATAAAGAAGTACTACCCGACCGGATATTTGAATCGGACACACTACTGTTTGTTTATTGTATCCGCCGGTCTTCCACGCAATTAAATCTGCCCGGAATCGTTTCGTCGTCACCCCGTGAACGGTGCTGAGACCTATATAATAACGTGTGTGTTAGGTATAAACGATTGTACGCACGTCGTCTTTGCCTAACCGATGATGACAACAACAATAATGGTAATAATAAAAAAGCCACTATCGATTGGTTCTGGCATCAAACAACAATAATAATAATAATTGTTCACGGAGTCGGAAACCAGTGGAACCACCGTCCGAAACTCAATTATTGTAATCCACAACGATGTATATAATACAATATAAAAATAATATATTGTACGTGAAGTAAGAACACATTACGTTAATATTTTAACAATAATTCACACGTCAACCCGACGGTTAACTTCACCGCCGTCTGACACTAATAATTAATATACTGTGCAGTTCCAATTCAGGTTTATATATTATAGTAACAACTTCGATACGATGCCTACGATATGATCTATATTTACACACGTCCATAATTGTTGGGGTTTTGTTTTTATTGATAAACCAATATATTATTAACAGTTACCTCACATTTATTTCAACGCGCAAACTCTACGGTTTTAAGTAGCGACGATTGCAGGGTGGAAGTTTCTGAAAATCTTGTATTACCTACGCTCGAAACTTTGTACGTTTTTGTTTTACTCGAGAATTTTGCCGATATTTCCGCTTTTCATGAATCCAACCGGAAAACATTACAACGGAAATCGATTTAAATAATATATACGTTTAATAGAATTTCCTTTTATACTCTCACCCCTTAAGCTTATGAATCCTTTGCATAAACAGCTTGTGACCTATAAACTGTAAATAAATAATCCAGATTATATTATACACAACTCGTGTAAATTACTAAATTGACTTATTTTGGGTAATGTGTGTATACGCATAACAATGTATAGCGAGTTCTCCTCGGACGTTACTACGCCACAAACAAAAGTGTGGTATTTACACCTACACCAACGTTGTCGTTGAATTTTGGTTGGTGCACACCTATACGCTTTATTGTAAATTGCATTCGGTCTTTGCGGTTGCCTGCAACGGCCAAATCAATTCGAAATCTATTATAGCACGGTGCTATAGCTATTATTCGGCACATAAAAGGTACAGTTAATTGTTAATAGTACACTGACAGATGCACCCGTGAAGATGGACATTTCATCTATCATTGTCGATCTGGAACGGAGATAAAACTAAGAACAACATAATTCGCCTGCTGCAGTTATTCAATTTCTACGGTCCACCGAGGCGTTGGATCCTAAACGAATAATTAACCGAACTTTTAACGAGTTACGTAAACATATATAGACATAGTTGCAAGTATTGGGATAATCGAGTACAAGTAGTCAACTTTATCATCGTTTCACTGCATTATGTACATATATGCTAAAGTACTTATAAAGTCCAAGTGTACCCACATACATACATATCATCTACATATATATAATATATAACACGAAAAGTTTTAAGTGAACGCAACGATAGAACGTGTTGTTCAAACCATCTCGTCTACGGTGTTAAAATTTTGTTCGGGGAGGCGGAAGAGTGGAGGATGATTAAGAAGAACTGTTTTGACCGGACCGAGAAACGGTCTCCCCCCCCCCCCCCCGGGAACGATTCGAATCGGATTGATGACCGTCCTTTGCAGTGGTATATATATATATAGACTCGCGATCTTTACATCGTATATATCGGTTATATTACTCGCGTATATTCAGTGGGCACACGACGTGATGCGGGGCAAACATCACACACGCATCGCGGGAAAAGGAGGGCGCGGAAAATCCCGTGCTCGGACTGCGTGCGGGCGGCGCGACGGGAGGGTGAAAATTCGGAAAAGCCATTGCTACCAGAAAATCCCCCTCCCCACTATCGCCACCACGATTTTTCCTCTCGACAATGTCCATAGATATATATGTACTCGTTGAACGTGTATTATGCACATAGCACATATAATATATATATATATATGTACGCACCGTCAAATCCTCCGACCCCACCGGACGGCGGCGCGGGTACCCTTCTTCGCCGCGCTCCACCCCCGCCGGCCCGCGAACCACTCCTCGCCAACGCACTTTCGCCCCGTGCCGCGAAAATGGAAGGCGACTCGCGATAGTCCCCTAAAACGCCACCGTGTTGCCACGGAAACGACGCCGCCGACGATTGCGACTGCCACTGCGACTGTGACCGCGACTGTGGCGGCGACGACGACGACGACGGCGTGCCCTACGGTTTCGCCGTATTATATAGTGGTGTATATACGTGTATAGTTGCCATAATACATGTGTATCTATAAGCGTATTTTCCATTTTAGCCGATTTAATAGTGCGCACGAAACGGAACGGATGATAATAATATCATTTTGATATTTACTCACAGCGCGTGTTTTTCGCATAATACTGCACCTGCAAAGATAACAATTATTATAATATCATCCGCACGACGTCTGTCGCACAAAAAAATGTATGATAGTATCATAAATAATGTGATTTTTTAAAAAATATAGTTTTCATTTGGTTTTTCGTCGTTATCACGATATATGTGCGTATGTATTTATTTATTTATTACAAACAATGGCAATCGAAAAAATATACATTCAATAGTCTGTTAGTGTGGACAGTGTGAAGTACTTAACTGTAAAACAGACAAAAGACTCGGCTGATTATGATGGTTGAAGCGCAATATTATTAGCAGTATACGAAGCGTCCCCATGGGAGTAAATGATTTTTTTGCATGGGCTGAAAAGCTTACTGGCAAAAAAAACAAAGCTGCTTTTTTTTGTGTAACGAACAGATAAATAAATTAAACGTTCGAATCAAATGACAGTTGACACACACGTACACACACAGATATGTGTGTGTGTGTGGGTTGTTGTGGAGTAAAATACAGCCGTCCGCCCACTGTTGATGATTTATATTACATTATTATTCAAATGTGAAATGGATTACAAAGGATTTAAACGGTATTAAAATGGTCTTAAACGGTCTTCTACGGCTGCTGCCTCGCATATCATCGCCGCGTTTCACACGTGGTCATTAGTCGTCGTCACTCATCAGACCGACGACAGTGGTTGTGGTTAAGCATAATAGAAATACTGCATTTTCGGACGAGTACGTCTTTAAATATTTTACCAAATAGTCTCAAAAAATGAGTTCTTTAATATATTATAATAAACCTTCTATTAGTTCTATTATATGTCTATAATAATACTAATAATTATGCAATGAAAACTACTCCATTAAACACATCATCGTCCTCTGTCCCAACTTCAATGAAGCTAGGAAAGACTTCAACATCCCTGACAACCTGTACGAAGCAGTTGGTCAATTGTCTAACTATCAAAACATAATTTTATATCTAAAAAAAATTGAATTGTACAATATCATAAATAATGTAAAAATGTAATAATTTTGTTAAAGTTAATAACCTATGTTGTTGATGCTTAACCAATAAAAAAAAAAAAAAAAACTATAGTAATTATATGCACTGATCCAGAATATAAGCGTTGGTAAAAAACGGTTGTGGCTTGCCGGACCTCACGACTTTCATAATCGGAAACATTTCTCATGCAAGAGCTTACACGATTTTGCAATCGGTCGTGTGTGGATGGCGTTTTGAACGTGCGGCCAGAACTGATTCAAAAAGCGTTGGAAGATATAATATAAACGTATTCGACAATGCGTCCAAAGTGGTCCAATGCTTCAATTTTTTTTATTTTTTTTATTTTTTTTATTTTTTGAAATTAAAAGATAAAACTGTAAAAAAAATATTCAAGTAATTTTGTATAAAGAACTTATAGCGAATACGGCTTTTATAAAATTTGTAGCGATTTTTTTGCTCATTAAGTTGAAGCAGCGCGGAAAACACGAGTGGTCGTAGGTATGCACGTATACTTACCTATATAATAATAATAATATCTGGCGTTTCTGTGGCGCATTGTGTTTGTCTTATTATGACGACGGAGCGTAACGGTTCGACGAGAACACCTCCCCTCATCACCACTGGCTGCGTCGTCATCGGTGCTGTCGCCGCCAAAACTTTGGCGTTCCCTCCGCTTTCCCCTCTATATATAGTAATATAATTATATTATAATATTATATATATATATATATACCCAAGGTATACGCAATACACCTCAACCACCGCCGCGACAACTCACGCGTAAATATTATACTTACGGGCACTCGCAAGACACGCGTGTTCGGAAGAAGGGCATATTATCATATCGTATATAATAGTATATACATAAAATAATCATATATATATATATATATATACACGCTTACCTAGACGAGCGGTGTGGTCGTTGAAGTTTTCAACACCATGCACGTCGGATGAAAGTGTACACCGCACCTGCACCACCGCACCGCCATCGTTAGCCAAACACTACCACACATACACACGCTCGCACACTACGGAGAGTGTTGTTGTTTCGGAGCTGCATCACAAGTTTGTTGCGGGAAAACTTGGTCGAGCCGTGTAGAGGCAGGCGGTGACGAACGAAATTAAACGTTAGACTTACGCCGCCGCCACGATAATATCATCATATTGTACAATATTGTGCGTATATAATAATATGATGACGGGGAGGGGGGTGCGCCGCCGAACTTTAAGTTTATGTGTAGGTACGTGCAGTGCAGTGTATATGCGCGTAAAGCGCGATTTTGGCGAAATGAAATATTACTATATACTATATGCAGCCGTGTAATTTACAGACAACATTCATCGGCTCCGTTGTTTTTTCTAATTGCATCAAACACCATATATATATATATATATATTATGTATCATACCATAATAATATGAGCGCGTACAATATTAGTATACTGCACGTAGGAACAATGTATACATATGTCAGTTATGTACGTGTATTGTGTATATACAGACAAAGCATACATACAGTACCTATACGTGTTATATGTATAATATAATATACGGTTAACCGCAGCTGTAACTCCACTGCCATCTCCACATTAGCCGTCATCGCCCGTATCTTGTATTTGTCGGATTACGACGAACTTTATTACCGTACGTATGTATATATATTATATAATAAACCTACGCCGCTTTAAAACATAAATTTTGTATAATATTTAACATAAAACAAAGAAAAGTGGAAATACCGAACGAAAAGAAATACAAATGTAGGTACACCAAACCACGACGGTACAAATACGCGCGCTGCGTTATGTTTTGAATTTCGGAAGCAACGAAATGAAATTCGCGGGCTCTTTTTCCCCGTTCGACGACGGCAACGGTGACGATGTGAGACCGTTTGGAAAACTTTCTTGTGCAGATATAATAACATACGAAAGTGGTACGTTTTCCGACTTTCCGTTGCAGTCTGCCGACCGCTGCAGTTGATGGCGGACAGGCAAAAATGAGCTTTCGATGTGCTGCAGCAGAATTCCTCAAACTTGGAGCCGTGTGCAATAACCGTACGATAGGTATCGTATATACAATCATTACGGGTCGTCGAGAAACGGTCGCACATTTATTTTACCGCCCCGAACGATCTATTTAATTACGGCGGAAAACCCTTTAGCGAGATTGTACAGAAGTCCAAACGGCCGACGGCCGGTAAACGTGGCGGTAGAGACCTTTATTGCGAGCTCGTTGTTGTGTGTTTGCCCGCACGTGTATATATCGCACATAACATGTATATAAAGGGGTGGAAAACCCTGAGACCTCGGTTGTGCAGGTATACGTGTAGACGTGAGTGGGACGGAGACAGTCTGTGAGAGAGTGAGTGAGAGAGATACGTAAGAAACTGTTGTGATGGGGGTGAAGTGTGCGGAATTAACGAACGTCCGCGGCATAACAGCAGTATATATGCAGTGGGAGAGAGAAACCTTAAGGATCGAAGATAAACTGTTGCGGGGTAACGAGAACGACTGTCGCTGAACTATCCCCGGGGAGGAATCGCCGACGGTGTATAGTCATCGACTTCTCGAGCTAATGCAGAAACATTAGGTATACGCGGTAGCCACCTCATCCCGCCTCCCGCCACTATCCCTCCATCCGACTGCAGCTTCGTGACGATATACGAAAGTTAGCGTGTGTGTGTGTGCTCTTTTCACGGGCAGATAAATGCAATTATTTCACTCTTCTCCCCGCGCGCACGTCAGACATGTACGTCAAACATTTTGCAGGATAACCCCGTACCACTCCACTCTGCCAATCTAAACTTTAAATACTTATAACTCATAAACTACTCGTCCTAAATTCGATTTTTATGAATCAAAATACTTAGAAAAATATTCTGCTTTGGAATATGAAATTAAAACACTACGTTGTCATTAAAAAACTTAAAAAATTATAAGGATAAAAAATATTTAAAAATATAATTTTTTAATAAAAACGTTGGTTTTTTAACAACTTGAAACTATGTAAAAAAATATTTTGAAAAAAGTGAATACTTTTTGAGATAATGAATGTTTTACGCTTAATCAATCACCCTGTATATACATTCAACACTATATAGGTGGGTAGGTACATAATATTGTATGAAGCCCGAGTATATATTCCGTGGTTATTGACGTTATTTTTCTTTATCTCACATTGCGAATGGACAATTTAATTCCATTGGCAAGACGTTGTTGTCGCGCGAAAAGAGTAGTTTACCCAAAAGTGGAAGGTGCACAATATCGTTATGTGAACGAGCAACAATGTGCAATGGCAGTGGACAGTGCATAGTAGCGAGGAAAAGATCGTATTCCGTGTTGGTATATACGAAGCTCACACGTCTCGTGGGACCAATATAATATTGTCTACCCGGCGGAATCCTTTTAATCGATTCGGTCGAACGTTTCACACGTCGTCGAAACATCGCTATATCCTATATAGCACCGCCCGTATTGGTGAAACTGGTGGGGGGGTCTTAGCCCCCCCTCTAAAAAAGCAACCCTAACCCTGCTTAAGTATATCACATATGTATTATCTAAATTGTATATTATTATTTTGAATGTAATATTTATATTCATTATACCTATTGGCCATCTGATTTTTTCAGAAAAAATCATGCGGGAACACAATAAAAGCATGATACTCGTATTATTTATATAATAATATTTACATAATTATTTTGTCTATATCTCTTACTGACAGTTATGAATCATAACTTAATATGATGCATCATCGATTATGTGCTTTACCCATAAAATTAATAAAATTATGCAACTTTTAGAATTATTTTACTAAAAATTTGATTTAAAAAATTTGTTCAAGTATAACTTACTACAATCTACAGGTATTCTAACATTTTGTAATTTGGCATACTTTCGCATAACACTTTTCTGTATAATAATATGAAAAACTATTAGTAAGAGTAGTAAGATGTCTGTAAAACATTTTAAGACAGTTAAAATCAAGTATTTACTATACCACATCCATAATATAAGTGCCAGTTAATATATTTTTTTGAAAAAAATAAAAAATAGGCCACAAATTAAAATTTGCACATCTGCCTGCATGCATAACTCTATTTACCAGGGAGAGTGTTTTTTTTTAATTTTTAACTATACCCGACGACACGTATAATATGACCTACGTTAAATTACGTTTGGAATCGTCTGCACACACAATACAAATATACAATTAAAGGTACAATTATAATATCAATGATAATAATGATAATAATAATACAAGCCATTTGACCAGTACTTCAAAATTCAAACACGCGACGACGACGTGCTGCAGTGTTCAAACCGACCTGGTTATTGCCTCCGTACGTTGCTGACGCTCGTATAAACTTATAGTCGAATATTACAATTATTATTATCATCATCATCATCATTATTATTATTAAAGATTAATATCAGTAGGAAATCGATTTATCCCGCACACGGCCACGTGCACGTGCCCAGTGTGTACTGATCTCTGGGACCGATTGTCGGCTATAAAACACATCACGACACATACGCCGCCGGTCGAAACGTTAATCCCTCGTCGGGCCCACCGCACATATTATACATATATGTATCGTTTGGATATACATTTTCAAACGCCACTATATATCACATAACACGACTGATCGTGCACCGCCGCCGTCTCTGGTTTGTTTGCTCAAAAGCTAAAATACATATTATAGCATTAAGTTCGTTATCGTCTGCTCGAATGTAACTCAGCAGAGGTGGAAAGAGTGATACGGGTGTAATAAAAAAAAATTGCATCGTGCTTCCGGAAATGCATAATATTATTAAATACTATAATACTTCGACTTCGCCCTAAAAAAAACAAACATAATGTCTCCCGGTGCGAATTGTGTACATCATTTTCACGGACAAATCGGCATAGGTGTACTTCGCTTTGTGAGCTGATTCTACCAAAATGGTTATAATCCAGTTGTGGCGAAATCGATATAACATATTATAGCACTGACAATCTGAGATTTGAAAATTTTTAATAATCAATAATACATCCTGGACAGATAAACCGTCTCCGCTCAGAATGGTTTTTCGTATACAATGATATAATATCATTGGATTCAAATTTAATTTCAGTAATCCACTTGTAATCTACTGTACTGCAGCAGATTGACATCCACGACTTATCCGCGTTTCTTTATATACCTACTCGTACGTATACAGAAGGCGCGGCTCCAAGGGTGGGCACTGGGGCCATGCCCCCCCTCGGCTTTTCAAACATTTTAATTTTTAACATATTTGTCCTTGTGTACTATTAAATCTTGATTTTAATTACCTACCTAACAATTTTATTTGGCGGCCTAAAAAAACCACATGACATTAATATGAGGTGTCAGGTGTGTATTATAATATAGGAACGTAGTCGTAGTCGGACTCTGTACTAAATTGGGGAAACAACTATTAACAGTGAATACTCAATTACACTATTACAGACTACAGTCATAAACTCATAACATTTTGATACGTTTTCATAGTAAATTGTCGACGGACGGTTTATGTGCCAATATAATTTAGTCAATTATACAGGGTGTAACAGAAAGATATGACAGATTTACATGTAAATCTTACACAAATCTGTCATATCTTTCTGTTAGTTGTTACACTCTGTATAGTCTTTATAAAAGAATAATACTATAAATAAACGTGTTTACACGAATCGACTATCGAGTATCGGATGTATCATGGCATACAGCATAAGGACATTTCCACGAAAAACCTAAGCCCCCAGTATTCTAAATATAATCAAAATATTATTGAAAGAAATGTACACCAGACCAACGACCGATTAGACAGCATTAGATGCCTTAACAAAATGTGATAATGAAATATGTTGCATCGGCTGAGAGGTTTTTCGACTCTACGCATAGTTAAAACTTGGCTTCGATCAAGAATGGACGAGGATCGTTTAACAAGTTTATGCTTGCTAAACGTACATCAAAATATTAATATGTATGATAAAGTCGACGAAATAATAGAATTATTTGCAAAACAAAAAAAAAGAAGGCTGGAGTTTGTTGTATAAAATATTTTATTAAATAAAACCAAATATAATGTGTAAATACTAGACATTATTTATTGACAAACTTACAGGTTCCAGGTTAGAATATTCTCTAAGTCCCCTTTGCAATTTAGTGATAGCTGAAAAAAAATGCCCCCCCCCCCTTTGTAAGTCGCTAAAGCCGCGCCTGGTATACAGGTCAAGTTTTTACTACAAGGAACTTTGAGTCCGCGGTGCATAAAATATAACAAATGATAATATATATAATATCATGTATAGGTAGATATTATGTAGTCGTCGAAAAAACGAAGCAATACAAATCGCGATATCGCGATGGTAGCGTGATGCGTCGGACGGACCGGAAAACTCTTCGGAGACGGTTCGTCATCGTTTAGGTTCGGTCTTTTGCGACGCCGCTTCCGGTGGCGGGTTCGGAGGGTCTTGCCAAAGATTATAATATATAATATACTTTATCAGGCTAGCCCCGTGTGCGTGATAGTCGACCATATAATAAAACAGTAGACGGGTCGGTGCCGCGATGCCAATATAAGTGGCGGGCATGGTTGGGAAGAGACCGATTGGCAGTGTGCATCAATCATTATGCGCAGACTATAATATAACATTATAATTCTATAAACAGTATGTATGTATATAATATTATTATTGTAACCTTAATACCTTATTTCGCAATATTTACGTTCATTACCCCGACAGCAAATTGAATTATGCAATTTTCCGTCCGGGCCCATCACTCCGCACCCCCCCCCCCCCGCGTGCTATTTTCCGTAATTCTTCCCGCGATTTGGTCGATCGGTTCGGCGGCGTTACGTTTTCGTTATGATTATAATATTTACACATCGTGGTGGCCTACAACAGAGTTGCGCAACCTGAGGGTAACACACACACACACATACATACTATATAATAGAATTGGTGAACAATTCGGAAAAACAGTAAAATAATTGGGTTATACGCCGTGTGCGCCGTCGTTGTTTATTATACGCCGAAATGTTATTACAGGTATATCGTATATAATATTATAGGTCATAGGAGGTATACATACGAAAGCGCGTTTCGGCATAGTAATAATACCACAAGACGATATTATTACCTCGGTATACATCACAATAGTCGGTACCATAAATAAACTATATTTTGCGACGGAATTGACGACGGATAAGTGTGTACACACTGTCTTACTCGACGGTTTTACTCCACTGTAAACATAATGATAACTGATAAGTACCGTAAATAAAAAGGATAACGTTAATAATAATTGTTAATAGGTACCGTGACCTTAAGACGAACGCCCGAAATTACGTCTCGGAAATTTATCGAAAAATATTGTTTTTGAGGTCTCGTGTTTACTACGGTCCACGATATAACGCGCACACAATAATAACGTTATATTTTGTTTGGGTATATCCTTAATAATAATAAAAATAATATTACAGACATTTTCGTTTTTGTTTACAAGTCTTACAATTTTAGCACGACTAATTCGAAGTGACACGTTTTTTTGTTTTATAGATTTTTCTTGAAGTTTTTCTTGAAATGCAATCAAAATTGTTTGAAAAACGCTGGCAATCCCAGGGACATGCGAAGGTTTCAAGTAAGTAGTTGCCTTTATTTTTATATTATATTTAGACTTTAGAGCAGCGGTTCTCAAACTGTGGTACGCGGACTAATTGATAATATTATATTACTCAAGTGGTACGTGGAAAATTTGAGAACCGCTGCTTTAGAGTATAATGATATACACTATATTATTATTATGTTAAGCAATATTAGAAGTAAAAGGGTGAGTATGAGTGTTTGTGTGTGTGCATATGCATATAAACCGAACAAGGTCTTTCGTTTTCCCGGTTTGAAAAAAATATCGAGGGGGCATTTTTTCATTCAAGTCATTAACGTAAAAGGGTTTTCCAGTATTATAATATGTATATATGCGCGCCTACATAAAATGATATACACCGACTGTGGTGGGTTTGTCGTGCGTGTCCTATACGCTTCGTTCAAACACGAAATGTAATTTTAATAACATTATATGACGTACTCCGATTATTGCGGGTTAACATCGTAAACAAGAAAAATTAAATGATCTTCGTTGACGTTTTCAGTACGCCATAAATACAATATGTGTACGCGTATAAAATAGTATGTAAGTCATTATTTTGCAAACGAAGGAACGTATTAATTACTGTATAGCTAATACGCACTACGCATAATCATTAATCACAAAAATAATAATGAAAAGGTGTGTAGTATAATACTCGCAAAGCGAGAGAATGGTCATCACAGGAAAAAGGCATTTGTTTAATTAATGTATGTGAAAAGTTCGTGTTTTTTTTTCGTTACCTAACACGCTCATCTCTGTCGATTTTTTTCGTATGAATATTTTATTGCATTTCACGCTTTAAATAATAATAAAAAAAAGTTTCTTTCATCTGACGATTGCAAGAATATAAAACGCCATTACGGTTCATAATTGATGCAGACCCGTCCGAAACGGTAAACAGAAAAGTAAAAAAATAAAAAACAAATGAGGAGGGATAAGAGTTAGGGCGAGGGAGTGAAAGAGAAAGAGAGAGGGAAAACCTTTCTCTTATTAATTATTTTTTTAAAGCTTTCGGTGTAAAAATTACTCAAAACAGCCGGAATTCATGTCAAGACTATCTACGGCAGACTACGGAGCATGCCACGCGCGTGACTAATAAAAGTTTTAACAACATTAACTACCCCATAACTGTGCAAAAACAAAAATATACAACGGTTTTACATTAAGAAGACGGTGAAAAAAAATTCAGCGTATTATTATTATTATTATTTGAAGTAGAACAAAATTATCAGAAAAAAAAAACCTCGAGAATTAAAAACACGAAAAATATTCGTTCATCATTCGCCTTGCCGATAAATAATTATAACTGTCGTCCGTGATGTATTTTATTTGGCGCGTTTATCACATTTAACGATGACGGTAACCGCGTTATTACCGTCCCGTTACCGATATAATACGATAACATTCCAATCGAAAATGGCGAAAAAACGAAAAAAAACTACATTATTATAACTCGCCGCCCCACTCACCGTACACGTTCCACCGATGACATAACACACGACGGTATCGCAAGCTCTTTTTATGATACCTATATAATGTTTTTTTTGTTTCTAGCTGCACGTAACAAGTACACGCATAAGTTATATATGATCACTATGATATTATGTATATATCGTAAAAGAATAATAATAATAATAATGCGTACACGATTTAACGAGGTTAAAATAAATCGATGCGTGCCATTCCGCGGCATGCGCGTGCGTAAATAATTTTCGACGTGTAAAAATATATTTAAAAAAAAACATAATCAAGTAACAACAAAATATCGTATAACTTACACCCCCCCCCCCCCACACACACACACACAAAAAAAAGCAATTAAAAATACGACGACGGCGTGTTCTGCTGTTCTGCAGTCGTTGTCGCGGGCGTAAATGATAATAATATAATAATAATGTTACACAGTGATATAAAAACCAGTCTCGGCGGCACTGAAGTTGTGTAAAATAATAATACGTATAACAATATTATATTATTATAGTCTCGCACTCTCGAGTATTCGCGTATAAGTGAGTTGTCACTGTTGACAAATTCGTTTCATCACGACTTAAGCTGCGTGTAGTTAATTTATGCATACTATTATTATTATTATACCGTTGTAACCGTTATTGGCGATAAAAAGACGAACATCGTAAATACGATGACGTTAATCCGATTTGAACCGTAAAAACTGCAATTGAAACAACAATGACTTGAAAACTTACTATCTTGAGCAATGGTGCACATTCATAATAATAGTAATAACATGGAAATAATAATATAATCGTTAGTAATTGCAACGATGATACATTAGAACTCGGTCCTGCTAAAATAATATAATATATTTATATATTATTTATAAAATGATATTGCAGCGAAATTTGAACGAAAATAAGAACTTTTTTGTTTAACTTTTAAAATTACAGAGAAGTGTTAGAGAAACACATTGTAGGTGTCCACCCGCGCTTAAATTTTTGTCACTACCTCTATAAAAATTCGAAAATATATTGTTATTAAAATATATAAAATATATAAAAAAAAATGGCTGTTCAACGATCGTACCGTATGCGATTTACTTACCGTGTTTGACAGCTCTGTTTTTGGACTTCGAAAGATGAAAGTATCTGTATAGATGGATTAAATTTACCGGTTAAATATCATATTCGGTCCATTTTTAAAGTTATATACACCTAAACTTATCCTTTCGCCCGCATCGTTTGATTTTATACAAATATTTACATTTTGTTATTACAAGCTTTTAAAAACTTAACACAAACTTCATCGTTAAAAATAATTTTATGTAATATTCATCTAAATTATCATTTTGAAAAACAAATATATAATTTAACCTAACTTAACACCAACAACGCACAAGTTTTTCGAGCACTAAACATAGTTTACTAGTTAAGGGTATATTAAAACGATGTAATAAATTTTTTTTTCGGTAACTCGATCGAATGTATCATCATACCCCACTCCTGTCCCCTTTCGACAGTATGTGTGTAATCCGCTCAAGGAACTTATACGTAACAATAAAACGAAATACGATAGTAATAAAAATAATATTATAGGTATAGGAGGTATACGACACGTTTTGTGTTGTATATATATTATATTATACATATACATATACGCCCAGCGAGATAATAATATGCTTTGCTTGTATATATGATATTAAAGTGGCGCGGACGATCCGCGGCGGCAAAAGTCGAAACGCTCAGAGAATTGACCCGACTTGCGTGCAGGGTACATAATAATATGTATATAGGTATATACATATATATATGTATGTACAACTCCCCTGCTTCGCCCCACCAATCCACCGCCTCGATACCCTCCCCGGAAACGGCGGCGAAGGGCACTTGGCGCTATGTTCTTTAGCGATTTAAAACCAACCCCTCACCTCCGCCATACCGTCTCGCGCGCGTGTTCCCATGGGAACGGCCGCCCCGGAGGACATCGGGTGCTGCGGCGTAGGTGCGGCACTCGTGGCCAGCGGTGCTGAGGGTGATGCGACGGAGGGGGTTGCGGAAGACGACGACGACGACGACAACGACGACGACGTCAAGGACGCTCGCGAGCTCGCACACGATCGTCGTCGTAATACACCGCACGGGCGGCGAGGCGGCGGCGGCGTATTCCCCGGAGGCGGAATTCAAAACCCCCGAGAGGTGGAGTCGATTTTACCCTATCGTCGCCACAAAATGGGTGGCGGTGCGCTCGTTTGCAGTGTGTGCGTGTGTGTACACCTCTACCCCCCTGCATCCTGCACCCGCAGCAGTATATAATGTATATATACATGTATAATATATATATATATATATATATATTTGCCGAAAGTGCACCGCGTCACTCGCTTGTGTTTGTGCAGTGCGCTGCAAAGGCCGGCGGCTCAAACAGTATATATATATATATCCGTGTATAAGTAAGTATGTATGTATAATGTATATATAATATATGTGTGTGTGTGTGTGTGTGTGTGTGTGTGTGTGTGGGCTGCCACCGCGCGGAAAATTCTTATTATTTCGACGAAGTGCGCGCGAAAACTTCTTCGGCCAATCTAATTTACACCACGCGCGCACCGTATATATATATATATTCACCCCCCCCCCCCCCCCCACATATATATATACATACATACTCGTAAGCGCGTGCGCTCGCCTCTTTAATAATGAAAAACTTTCCGCGAGAAAATCGACGCTCGAGATTTAATAATTGACTACACGACCGCCGCGCCGCCGAATGCGCTCCGGCTGTGGCGGCGACGTCGGATCGGATAACATTCACATTCACGGTCGACCTCGCTGTATAATTTACATACGGCCAGAATTTAACAATGTTGTTTTAGTTTATCCGTCTAAATAGTGTGATGGGTTCTGTGTTATTGTGCCATAATCATAAGCCGACTAGTCGCGCATGGACGCACATTGGGTAATAGCCCACAGCGGGGGACGGGCACGGGTTGCAAACTTTGGGTTTTTAATATTTTTAAATTTTACAAAGTGTGCGATTCGTTTAAAATCAACGATAAATTCAAAAAAAAATTGAATGGAAAATTTAAGGAAATTGGAACCGGCGATTTTCTGTCACAATAATATTGTTATTGTTGTTGTCGGCGTCGTCGACAGTCGACATTCGCTATATTCCGGAGAAAAATGTTTATAAATATTCTAAAAACAGTTGCAATATAAAACACGGTCTGATATCGACACTATTACTCGTTAGTTGTTGATAGAGTATGTCTATTACACCAAGCACACTGTTATCATACGAATATTATTATCAATATCGATTATTATTATTATTTTAATTCAGAAACTATCCATGTTCATGAGAAATGGTGTTGAAACTCGAAAATCTCGTAAAAAAATAACAATTTGACGTATACTCGTATACGACTGTCAAAATACGTCCTTCGTTATAATAAATATTTTATATTATCAAACAGCTACGACCGACATGTTCTACACATTTTAGACAGCGACATATTATTAAGAGACAAATGTTACGCACAGCAGATCACGTTTAGCCCCGCTTGTTTGAAAATTAGAGTGAATCGACCTATTATGAAACTTGATGTTGAGAACATTGTATGTGTTTTTTACGATAGTTCAAATTAGTAGCAAGTTATGCGTATATAAAAAAGCGTAAATTAAAAATGTTCGTATTATCGTAAAAATCTCACAGTCAAACACGGATAATATCTTACCATCGAGTTTTATAATAGGCCAATTTACTCTAATTTTTAAACTAACGGAATTAAACGTGATCTTTTAAGCGTAAACTGAAGGAGACAACATAATATATGTGCAGAGTAGCATCCTCTTAAGTTTTAAGTACCTACCCCGGTCTTCAAAGTACGAGTACGTCTTGAATTAATATTTTAATATTTTAATGTTTATCCACACAGCACGCAGTAACAATTATTAAAATACCATGACATGTGTTTGTAAAATAACGAAATTTTTATATGGTAATAAAATTATGTTCATCTGTTCCATTAGCAAGGGTTAGGTTAGGTGCTATTTGGTCTATATAACTATATTGTATCATAATACGATGTACCTTTCAACCCGAATACAGAATGGGCAACAGTGTTTTCCTGCTTTCGTGTTTCAACTTATAAGAATTCGGCTACTTAACCTGTATTAAACATTATTATAATAGTGGTATACTGGAAGTCTGGAACATAATAATTTTGAACGAAATTACTTGATCCGATTCGGAAACGCGCGCCATAGATGTTAGCGGTTTCCCCATAAATAAGAAATAAACGAATGGAACTTATCCCTCGTGTGATATCTAACGTGTGTAATATTGTAAAATGAATAAAAACAGCTATAACGCTTTGAATTATTACCTACCATTCTTTATAACATTATACATGCGCCAAACATTAATCAATACATACAATATATACCCAATACCCAAATATTATAAATGGATAATTTTAGATATATATATATACAGAGAACTACACAGATACCTACTATATTAATTTACCTTGTTTGTTTAGTGTTTACCATAATAACCGATCGCTCACGAGTTATACAACATGATATAATAATAATAATAATAATAATAATACATTAATACCCATTTAATATTATGTACCTTTGCATCAGCCAATTCAACCATAAGTCATAACGTACACGACTGCAAAGTTACAACGCGTATAACTCGTATATATTTAGATTGTAAACATAATATTATGTTTTTTACGCCATCCTTCACTCCACTCGAGTACACCTACGACCTACTTAAAATTGCTTATGGTGATCCGCCATGCATGCTCAACCCCATTTTTTCATTTAATAATGAATTTATTCAAATTCTGGTTTTTAAGTACCTATTATACTAAGTACCATAGTTACAATTTTTTAGATTTGTATACCTTTTAAAGAGTGTTTTATGACTGTTCTATGGCGATTAATTTACTTATTTTTTTTTTTTATAAAAGAACCTTTTCTACTGTAAATTGTTAAGCAAATAATTCGTTTGAACAATTTTATGTACTTAAATTAAAATTCTAATAAGCATTTACTAGTACTTAATGATATTATTTTAATAACTAAAACACAATTAGTTTGAGTTTTGATTCATCGACAAATAATTAAAATATCAACATTTTTAAGATATTCATCTAATTCAATATTTACAAGAAAAAGTGTGCTTAAATGCGCTTAAATGACATGAAACATTTTTTTGAGTAGTTACCCATACTTGAAAAATAATTTAAAAATAGAAAGCGAATAAAATATTATCAACAATTGCATGCTACGTGAATCTCCGTGTTACACGTCGGTGTACCAATAATGTTATTATACCATCAATAGGTACATAATATTAATATACACATAATAATATAGCTTAACATTTTAATTTTTATAAATTATAAGCCAAATTGCAATTTTACGTGATAATATTTTGATGTTGTCGGTCGATAATAATCACACGGCAGTTTTGTGCGAAACCGAGTAAAATGTTTAATTTTAATTTTCAGGTGGTCATTTCGACACAAGTTACGGTTGAAGGTCCCTTGTTGGCCGTATCGGATAACATGTTCGTTCACAACAATTCAAAACACGGACGCCGAGCAAAACGTTTAGATCCAAATGACGGTATGAAAAAAAAAACCAGTACACATTTATTTAATTTTTGTCTAGAATCAGATATCAACGATATTATTATTATATTTATTTATGATTACGATCGCCCGACTTCTATAATATTAATTTTAAGAATATAATCCTAGTGTACACACTGTACTACTGTAGTACTGTAGTGCGTACGAGGATGGACGTTTTATAATAAAACCTCAACATGCATTAAAAACAATTTAATTATAGAGCGGAATATTTCGTAAGGGCAATTTCCACTGATTCTAATATTAGTGTTTCGGTAAAGGTCACTTTATATAATAATACCGTCGTCATGTGTTTCCCCGGTACGGACGACAACGCATAATAATAATAATAATAGCAATGATATTACGGGATGTTCAGATATTATTGTCATGAACGTATTTTTTCCCCGTTTTTATCGTGCAGCATAGCATTGTATAGTATTATACGCAGACAAGTTTGACGGCATAATATCAACACGACCTAATATTATTTAATAATATAATTGACTTGGAGCATGCAAAAAAAAAAATAAAATAAAAATACATACATGCACAAAAAACGTCGATAATAATAATACAATATCGCTTGGTATCTAGTATTCTAGTGATTGTTAAAAGCCGAGCAAAACGCCAGAGAAATACTAAACAGATATTCGCGAGTTTTGACGTTTTGTTTTGTTTTTCCCCCTTAAAGTGAGAGGACAAAAAAATAAATAAAACGGAAGGAAAATAAAATAAAGGGGAAAATACACATGGAGGTTGTTGTGTATGCCGGGCGACATTCTACGGAGTTTTGCGATCTAAAACTTTTTTCTTGTCCCGAATTGGTACCGCCTGATTCGGTCCACTGCATAAAACCCATTTTATACAGCGTCGCAATTGAACCGCTCCCGGCAAAAGAAATCTCTCGGTCCCGACAGCTAAGCGTAACTTCAATTCACTCCATAATAATATGTACCAGAGATAAAAAATAGTACGAAAATAGTAGAAAAAAAATATTACGTTGTCGATGGATACAACGAATAATAAAATATAATACACTATAAAAAAAGATATAATATAGTACACACACACATATATATAATATGCATTTATACGGTTTATCCCGTCTGAGGATTTTTCGATTTTTACGGCCTATCGATTGTTATTTTTATTTTTTGCTACCCCGCAATAGTCGTGGGATTTTCGAGTAAAATTACGGCCATTAGCGTTGTTTTTTCCCACCACACTCGATCGATTATTTCACTTGACACGCAGGCTGTACATTCGGTTTCTCAGAAATCGGATAAAATCACGATTACTGACTTACTGTACGGGAGAGTCTTAACAAGGACGTCTCAGCACTCGCGTGGTGTTTTCACCGCCTCACACACGTACGACGTGGTAAAATTTCGTTCACTGGATTCAATAGTATGCTGTTAGTTTTGATATAAGTGTAAAATATTGACCTATTATCAAACTCTTATGTAAGAACATTATCTGTGTTCCCTCGTTAGTTTTTACGATATTTTAATTTTGAAATTGAATTTTGAACATTTTCAAATATTAATTCTTTACAATCTCATAACTTACTTTAAAATTAAAATACTGTGAAAAACTAACGAGAGAGAACACAGATGATATTCTTGCCTAAAGGTTTAACAATATTATGTAAATTCATCCTAATATTAAAACTAACAGCATACCATAGAAACTAGTGAACGGTGCAGGGTGCGACGTCCACTTTTAAAAATCAACGTGCAGAGCCGGATTAATAAAATGAGTGGTCCTGGGCTAACATATTTTTAGGGGCCCTAATTTTAAAAATACATTTTTATACTCATATACTTATTAATATTTAGTAATTCAACAACAAAAAAAAAACATTTTCCCTTAAAAAGTAAATTTATATTAAATTATTTATTTATTAAAAATATAATTTAATTAAAATGTTAATATATAAGAAGGTAATAACGTTATAATAAACGTTGACAACGTGAATTAAAGGCCATAAATTAAAATTGTTAATATATATATATATTAACATATAATATATGTACATTAATATATATACATAGATAAATAGATCACATGATCTCCCTACTGCTTACTTGTAATATGCATTGACAAAGACCTTTAAGTCCTAAATTATTTGGATTTGGTAAGTCTAAAGACTTAATAAAAAAAATTATTGTTTAACCAAACACCTGCAGTCATTGTACGCCGAATGACGTAAGGAGTAAAATAATTTACTCAATACTTTTGGATACACTGTCGAGTGTTACTGCTGGGTAACTCCCCTCAATCAAATCACTGCCAATATATATTTTTCTTCCATATGCTTATTGTAATTAATATTTACAGATTGTATACTTTTCTAATTAGTGATTAAAAAAAATATATTTGTGGATACAATGACACATATCACATATAATTTATGATATTTTAATTTCGTTTCCGCAAACGTATGAGTTTCAATGTCATTAATTGAAAAAAAAAATCCAATCATTTATGTACCTTATATTATTGTATATTATTCCGTCTTGTTATTTAAAAGTAAACAGAAGGATAGGAATATTATATAGGTTCGTACGGAAATACAATAATAATACGTTTTTAAAGTGAAAGTTTTCTCTTGCGGCCGTCCATAATATACTCTAAAACGTCTCAAAACTTAGTTCGTCGTCGCTAGCGTACGTATAACTCGTTTTTATTTATACAATAATATACTACGTCTATGTGTATATTGTATAAATACGTTTATTATTATTTTGGCGAAATAAAAATCTCGTTTTACGCGTTAACCATATAATATGGTAGAATATTGTATATACATACAGCGTTGTTCAACTTTAAATTTGATTTTGTTTTCATCCTTTTTTTTGTTGTTGCATCTTGCAGGCATGTTTTCTCCTCTGCCCGTGGCGACACCATGCATAAAGCACATAACACCGAGCGAAGGATGGACCCACGGCGGAGCTTCGGTCACTATATTGGGTGATAATTTTTTCGACGGATTGCAAGTGGTTTTTGGCAGCAATCTAGTTTGGAGTGAAGTAATTATAAACAGAAAACTCGACACACACACACACACACACACACACACACACACACACACACACACACACACACACACACACACACACACACACACACACACACACACACACACACACACACACACACACACACACACGCACGCACGCACGCACGCACGCACGCACGCACGCATGTTTATATATAATATGTTCGTGTATTCCGGGCACGTAAGTTTAATACGATTACTATGTTTCCCTGCAGCTATTGACTCCACACGCCATACAAGTGCAAACACCGCCCAGGCCCATACCCGGCATCGTGGAGGTAACGTTGTCATATAAATCCAAACAGTTTTGCAAAGGATCTCCCGGCAGATTCGCGTACATATGTAAGTGTATTCACTGAAAATTGTTGTAAATCAATAACAGTAACTCGCGTATTTCAAAAAATAAAAAACGTTTCGGAATATCTCCGATGCTGCTGATAGTAATATTGTATAAGCAACTTGATCGTAGCAAATCGTCATTATAATATTGTTGATAGAAAATATTATATTTATCATTTTAGCACTCAGTGAACCGACCATCGACTACGGTTTCCAAAGACTACAAAAATTTGTACCCAGATATCCAGGTGATCCCGAAAAACTGCCAAAGGTAAATCAAATTTACGCACTTATATTAAATATTATGACAGTTAATATAGGTAAATCCTTGTTAACAAAACATTGTTATTTAGTCGGATCGTGCTCTTTATAAAGTTTAGTTTATGCGATAGACTTGATATTATATAATATTCATCATATTATTTAATAATTATATTAGCATTTTTAAAAATTATCGATCAGGTTTTATTGTACTTATGTGAAATGTGGAATGAGTAAATGAATTTAATTATAAAAAGTTAATTCGTTCATGTAGGTACTGCAAGATCTGCAGCTAATATAGATCGACATGTCAACCTGTAATCATATCTTTCATGTTAAATATTACTCTTCTCATTCAACTTATTGTGCTAATTTGTGTGGATTGTTTGTCAAAAAATAAATAAATGTTCCTATGGAAGTTTTTGCTTACTAAAGGTTATGCAATCCATCATGAAAAAATAATTTTACCGATACCAATTAAAGTACCTACATATTAATTCTAAAAAAAAAAAATGCACTTATTATATTATTAAAACGATACGATATGGTTATTATAAATATGACGAGAACAACACGCCGTGCTCAGAATTCATAATAATTCGATGTTTATAATCACACACGTTATAATGTGGTATTTTCGCAGGAAGTGATCCTGAAGCGGGCCGCGGATTTAGCGGAAGCACTTTATACGATGCCCCGGAACAATCAACTGTCACTATCGCTGCCCAGGTCGCCGTGCTCGCGGGACAGGGACGGCAACAACATGTCGACGACGGCGGGGCCGGTGGGCACGGGATTCAATCCGTACACCGGACAGCTGGCGGTAACCGTTCACGACCACGGTGCGACTGGTCAATGGAACGACGGTGAGTGCTGTAATGATATCATATTATTATTATTATAAGTTATTAGTTTATTGATTTCGTATATAATCATAACTATTCCAAAACGGTGTCTTAAAGTGTCTTACCGACCAGTGATCAAGGGTGATAAATGATAATTTAGAGGGTAAAAATGGAAAATAGTGAAGAAATCCCTGCACAAAGTTCAAACCTACCGGCCGGGGTAGGATTATGCACTTGCATTGAAATTATATTTATATTTTTTGTTCGTTATCTACACGTGGGGTGGACGATTCTCAATTTTATTCCGACATAGGTGTGTGCAATGAATTATTATATATGTTATATAGAAAAACTGTGAAATCAAGTTATGTTTAAATATAAAAAAACATTAGATTTTCAATAGAAATAAATTGAATATAATGAGGCCACTCTAGCTGGTTCTCTGGTTTTATAATGATAATTAAATTAAATTATTCTCCTTTGAGTGATAGCTATAAAAGCTTATAAATTATAAATAATTAATTTATTACGATCTGTAGTATTTTAACTTTAGTACCTATCTATTATGTGATATCAGTATCGTATATATCTATTATTAAGGTATTGATTTTTATTCAAAAATATTTATTGAATATTTATTGAATATATCTTATATGTTGCCCTCTGGCCCGTGGTACCTCTCTATATTTCATACTCGAAGATGCAAACTTATAAAAAAAACACTATTTATACTGTTTTCGGCTGACCGTATTTTCGTCAAAATTTTTCGCCTCTGCTACTCCACCAAATGCAACAAAAAAAAAAAACCAAACTTGTTCAGCGTGCAGTCGTGAATTTACTATCTAATAATATAAAATAGGTTTATTCGAACATTTAACTCACAACCTAAATACTTAATCCACAGACCAAAAGTTACCATTGAGTCGTATAAAGTTCTCAATAAGCAAAAAACAAAAAACATTGTATTATGTTCGTAACATAAGACACGACACTGACGCATGACGAACAATAATCATATACCTAATAATATAATAATCGAACGAATTTAATATTATAGTATTAAAATATTTTCGGATTTACAAACTCGTATAGTCGTATTTAAAGAAAAGTTTACGTTATGATGGTATTGGTAATGGTATTGGCCCCTGACACACAATCTTTACTGTTATCTATGATACCGTTTTGAAACGTTTAGCAATTTTATATTACCCATATCCTTGTCCACCTACTCCGGCCAAGTGTTTTTCTTTTTTTATTTTAATACGAAAACCCATTGCATTATCCACAGACGATTACGGACGTGGCCAGAGCAGCAGCGTGTCGCCCCGAGGCGGCGGTTATGGGTCCAGCGCATCGACACCGCACTCAACCAACGGCACGAACGGAAGCACGTACATAAATCCACCGCCGACCAGCGGTGGTGGCGGCGGTGGCGGCGGCGGTGGAGGAGGTGGTGGTGGAAGTGGCGGTGGTGGAGGTGGCGGAAACCCGTCCAATTCCGGCCCCAACAACAATAACGGAGGAAATTCTGGTTACAACGGTTCCACCATGCCAAACACCACGTCGGCCGCGTCGTCCGTTCAGCTGACCAACATGAACTCACCCACGGCCACCTCGCACCCATCGCTTTTCAATTCTTCCTCGAGTGAGTACAAACGAAACGACGACAATGTTATTATACGATACTATAATATAGAACAGCGAGCTTGCTGGTTGTGATTTGCCAGTTTTACATTTTTATGTGGTATACAATGTGTCACTTGAATGATAAGTGATAGTTATAGTTGCGCACCCTGCACTGAATGCAAAGAAGATAATATCTTATATTACAGAGGAGGATATGAGCAAATATACCAGACATTGGTAAAATACTTTTTAAAAGTATACCTATTTCAAATACTTAAAAATGTATTCCAAATATTTTTCGAATATTTTTTTTTTAGTAGGTAGATTTTGTGATTTTTTATTAGATTTTAATAATTATATGTTATTTTCAATTCAGTGTTTAAACATGAACATTGTAACAAATTCGATAATACACACCTATCTGGCAATCTATTTCTGTGATTTTTATTCTTTATTATAACTTTATCAATATTACGTGTGATGCATAGGCGTGCGCAGGATTTTGTGTCGGGTGCAGCATACATTTTTAACCGGCCCTAATGAACAATAAGCAGCCTACTTATTTCCTTAATAAAAATCGGGGTTCCCCCCCCCCCGAATTCGCTGCACTGGTTGGATGGTTAATGCGCAATTGTCATTGTTGACTGTTGTTGTTTCTGCAGTGTCTGTAATCTAGTGTACGTCGAATTTCTCCAATATTACCCATTTATTTTTAGACTTGAATTGATAAAATAATATTATTATTTTTCATTTGAATAACGCTGAACATATTTTATATTTTTAAATTATAAACTCAATAATATGTTTAAAATTATTCGTTCTATATTATAATATCATTCCATATATTTTTTTACCAGCCCACTAAATCCAATATAAATTGTCAGGTGCAGCGAGAGCAGCATTCGCTGCACCCGTGCGCACGCCTATGGTGTAATGTGTGAAAAGAAAGTGTGATTTTTAACTTTTTGATGAAACTAGGTCCATTATGTTTATTGAAAAAAAGAAATTGTTTTTACATAATATAGTTTCAATAATCGGCATAATAATTTTTATTATATTGAAATATTATTATTATTTTCTAGTTTCAATTTTTAACATCTGACTTTCAAAAATTAATAATATTATTTCCCTTAACTTTTTTTTTGTGTACGTCTCTGATAGTAGCCAACGTAATATTATTAGTGATTATTGCCATCATCCATTTTACAATCGATCCACTAACACTCTTCGGTATGTTTCCTACAATAATTTATAATTTATTTACAAACGATTTTTACAAAAAAATTCATGGACGACACTTTATGTGCATGTCGTCGTTATAATCATATTCTTCCTATAGTAGATAATAATATCATAATTAATAATTTAATAATTGCATTGTAATATCATTTTATCGATCATCATCACAACGTGTGATTTTTTTATTATAAATTTATTATAATTTTACTTTTGTTACAGGAATGGGCACTTTGGTTACATCTCCGTTCGCAATGAATCCGTTCGCTCTACCTAACTGCAACGGACAGCCGTACGCCACAAGCCCGTTAATCAGCTCGTCTGCGAAGTAAAAATATTCAAAATACGATGCGCTTTTAAAGTAGTGTCGATTATGTTTACTAGTAGTTGTCAAACTTAATCGACTACACACCGATTCAGGAACACGACACTTCCGCATAATAGATTTACAATACGCATTGTTATTATTAAAATCATTTAATCATTTATTATTACTATTGTTATTATAATTATTATTATTACAGTCCGGATTTTTATTCTGCGAGCACACTTAAAATAATATGTTAGTATAACCGATCAATTAAATGTAACGATAAAGTTACCGAAAAAAATTAAATTATTCGTTATTTAAACTCAAAAACAACTTTCATATTATGTGTTTATTCTTTAAGAGTAGGTGTAACAATATAACTACTGTTAAATATATTTTTGAACTGTAGCATTGCAATATACGTGATTAAATCGTTATTGACGTTTTAAATAAAATCTTCGGATCAGTGCGTTTGAATGAAAATAATTATTGTAGCTTTAAAAAAAAAATCTGTTACCGATCTCATTTATATAATTGAATATAGGTACTTATTGTTATTAATTAATGTTATTAATTATTTTATCGTAATATCATATAATATGAAATGTAAACAGTTTATAATATACGCATAATGAATAAAATCACGAAAAATCCGGACAATAATAAATTACTTATTATTATTGACGGCATAATAATAATTGTTGTCACGTCAAATTTTGACTAACATATTATTATGTCATAAATACAAATAATAATAAAAATAAAAATGTCAAATTTTAATAAATTTCGATAACACTATTTTTGTATAAATATATATATATATATATATACACACACTGTATTTAGAAATCCTATTGTAAACTATATTCTATTTCTTTTAATCTAATATTATTATACTATTATTATATGTTGTATAATAATACATATTTTTCATTGTTTGTTTCTTTTTATTTTCAAAATATTTTGTTGTTCTTTTTATTGATGTATGTAAGTTTTGTTTTGTGTATAGTTTCAATGTCTTTTTTTTAAATGAACTATGATTTTTTTTATTTAGTCTAATAATTGTAAAAATACCTATATATCGACTTAAGTTGAAATTTCCTCGCAAAATTACTTATTATATCGCAGTAACCCGAAGCGAATGTAATACATTTTAGAACACAATACCTTATGAATGAAATAATTTATATATTATATTGTATATTATGTATACAATATTATTATTATTTTTTATTTATTTTGAAAATTTGACCCACTAATTATAATAATTTCCCATGTTTTAAAATATTGTTACTTCGATATAAATATAATTCGGTATGGTCTTGTATTATATTATCTAATAATATCGTCCTTAACGATTGAAACAATTACATATCATACGAGCTTTGTTCGCTCTATACAATTTATGTAAAAAAAAAAAAAATATGAAAAAATACTATTGTTATTATTTAGTGTATATATATTATATATTATTCATAAATATATATAACAATATATATTATATATAATTTTATATTATATAAACACTTTAGTTTCTTATCAGCTTCTGTAATTAGTACAGCGTCTTATAACATAATATAAATTATAAATCATAATAATATTATATATTCCTAGACTGCCACTTTTTTGGTTGTATAAAATTGTTTTCATTGTACATATCTAATTATATACATCAGTAATAATATAATATTGTATATATATATTTATATATGTATACCTACTCTAAAACTTTTGTTCAACGTTTATTATTACTATTCGATCATGTAAGTAACATTTATTTATTTTTTTGATTTTTGAGATTAAAAAGAGACTAGCAACCAACCATTTTCTCATTGATTTGTGTTTTATAGTATTGACTATTTTATATTTATGTCGTTCAACTTATGCTACTGAAATCATTGCGCAGCTTAGAACCGCTCCCTGTTGGCTGTATCATCTATTCATCTGTGTTCCTTTTCCCTATATTTCTTCTATTTTTGGATCTCATTTGATTCACGTCGTCAGTAACTATAGTAAGTTATCCCTTTAGCCCGTAGATCAAGTACCCCCTCCACATATTTTCAACGTGTGAAATAATTAGTTATGAATTATGAAGCCGACATTATACAAATACAAATGCAATATTGCTGTGCAACAATGTATCTAACTTAATTGTTATGTTATGTTTATTTTTTTGTTTATTCTTTGACAGCAATAAACAAATAAATACAAATTTACATGTGTTTGTTTACAGCAGCCGACAATGACAAAATAAAATAAAATAAAGTGCGTTTTGTGGACAGCGGATAGCATCAAATACCATTGCTGCATGTATGCATGATAAGAAGGCGTTATTAAGTTATGAGGTGGGGACTACAACTAAAAAAAAAAAATGTTTATACAGGTTTCGAGTAACTCCCCACTTTAGAGGTCGGCATTGCGACCATTATTAGAAGTGCACGAATCAGGACCAGAGAGGTCGGGTGCTTGATATTTGATAATAATATTTTGAAATTTTTTTTCTCCTCGAACAACTTTCATTTATATAGCATACGACATTGCAGCGAGTTATTTAAAATAATAGATTATTTAAAAAATAATTATGTAATAGATAAATATCCATAATATTATGTATCAATATTTAATACATTGTTGACGTATTTGCTATTCACAAAATATATTTACTACAATTTAGAGGTAATGCATGTACTATATTATAATAATCTATTACGATAGAAATGTACAATGTAATCATAACAAAAAATATAGCAATGCTATTAAATTTAATATTTTCAAAAAAAAAGTATTATGTATTATATACATTTTCATCTTGCAATGTTTGATAAAAAATTAATGTTCAGTTCGTATAATATTATATTGATAATTCTCCCTCAAATTTATATAAGGTATATAAGTTGTTTACATGTACCTAATTTTAATTATTATTGTTTCCACTGTTAAATTTTTTAGTAAACAATAGTTCACAATTATTAATGCACTAAAATTGAAAATTAATTGTTATTTTTTTCAATCTAAAAAATGATAAAATGTGCATTTGTGGAATAATGAATGAATAATTTCAAAAATAAACTTATCTACAAGTATTGCGATGATTCCGGGGCCCCGTGAGAATGGTGAGTGCTGCAGTGTTGCAAATGTTATTAATCCTATGATTTTTTTTTACACCTAAAGCAAAATATAAAATATTGGTTTCCTATATTATAGTAAATTAAACATTATAAATATCTTACTATTTGACACCCTTTAGAAATGGTACCCGTAGGCAAGTAACTCCCTTGTGGACTCAACATCCAGACTCTGATGAATTATAAAGCTTAGAATACAATTCCTAGAGGCGAGACTTGATTATTAAATCTACAGCCTTTGGAACTATATATGCAGTTATCCCAACTATATACTGTAATGATTGGATCGCGACTGAAATCCTTTGGCTTTCAAAATTAAACCCCGAGGTTGAAAAAGTCACCAGGAAAGTGTACATTCAAATTCGTTACCATCACTTACCAGCTTTATCTTACCTATCTTTAGTGTATAGTGGTCAGCGGTAATTCAATTATATATTACCTATATAATATTGTTTTACTTTGACTCATTTTAGTATTATACATTTACGTTAAGGTTAACAATTTAACATCATATTACTACAGAATTGCATTCTGATTTTGACGCTGCTTTCGAATACTTGTTCTTATACATTCAACACCTCTCACTCAACTCACAACAACGACTTAACTCTATCTCTCTCTTACTGTAGCCAGTTAAGTTCTAGTCATTAATTTTATTTTACTCTTATTCTTAACCTTAATGATAATTTTATCATATTATTTGTTACTACCTTCGGGCTTATCCTGTACTCCCATATATATATAACGATCGACCAATCGGCGTAGGTTAGTTGTATTTTTTAGCTAAAAAATCTTATGAATGGCGAGGAATGAGGATGGCTATATAGATATATGGCAATGGTCTGCATGCAGGCGCGAACTGTGTGAATTTCTTGAGTGTTGGCGAGCTGCAGCATCCTTTGTCCTAAAATATATTTGATCTAATATTATACAATTTTGTTTGAATAATTGTAGTAACTTGGTACCTATTTACGTTTTTTATGTATTTTCAATATTTTACACATAATCTACATATTTTTTATTTGCCCCAAACAAACATTTTTGTTATTTGCCCTTTAAATTATGTAGCATCCCGTTCCCTTTTTTACCAGTCCGCGCCTGGCTATGGCTATAGAAATATGCGTTTTATTATTTAATATGCTTTCCTATCTAATATCGGCGTTGCCACCGCCGTTGCCCATACCACAAACATTTCGTACACGAATTATTACTACTTTATGAATTGAAAATTCACCAAAGTCGTCACAGGTACAACCAATCGCAGAATTATGCGCGTGCGTTAACCTAGATCCCCGACAATATGAATTACAAATCTCACCCAGTTATAATTTTTAATTTTATTATTACGATTTCAGTTTAATATCGTACGAGTTTTAGAACGCTGTCGTGTCCTGCATTCGGTGTGCATTATTAATTAATTATTACATCGTAAATTGAATTGTATCCTCCTCCTTCTCCTCCTCTTCCTCCGTATCTGCACATACGGATAATGTACACACACATAAGTATAAAAAAAAATTATCGGCAGGATTTGTTTGTTTATTCGCCTGACGCAGTCGTGGTCGCCGTCTTCGTTATTGCGGTACTCGCGCAGTGGCTGGGAATACGTACACGCTCCCCAGAACATCGAAATGGGAAATTGAGATTAATTTCAATTATACGCTCGAGAATCACGGGAGACCATCATGCAACCACACGCACCCGATTAGTTTGCTCTCTCGTCCCCATATCGTTTACCATATGTCCTACCCCCCGCCGCCGACTCGCGGCAGTCAAGTATTTGTTTTGGCCTCTTCGGATACGGAGTTTTTTTTTTTCATCACATATGTATATCGGTGTATTATATACGTTTGATTTTTTAACAACCTTTGCTCTTCTCAACCCCTCCAATCGCACTCACACACACATACACACACACACACACTATGCACTTCCGTATTACATACGAGTGTAGGAAACATGCGGGTGTGTGTTTATGCATTGTTATATAGGTACCTATACGAAACGAGCGTACTAACATCGATGACGGCTATTTTATTATTATTGTGTACAATAATGTACCACTTCACACACACACGCACACACATTGCATACTCCCGCGCTTAATATCAATCGTGGTTTTTATTTTTAATTCCTGCCCGCGGTGGTAGCCATTTATTTTATCCTACCTACTCACTGCTCGTCACTATAGTCGTCATTGGCGGCCAATTTATTTGTTCGGGCTATGGGAAGTCCATCGATCGCTTCAGTTGGGGTTTTTTTCGTTTTTCCGTAATATTTTGTTACGTATTAACGATAAAGATAGCAGGCATATTATTATTATCTTAAATCCGATAGCGATCGTTCTTGCCATCGACCACGTGGAGGATGTGAGGTTCGTAGAAGGTGGGCACAAAATAATATTATAATAAATAATAATTATCTTAAAAGACGATGCGCATTGAAAAGACTAATTCATAAATAATAATAATAATAATATTGTAATATTGACTGTATATAATATTTATTGTATTATAATTTATAATAATATACGTCCGTGATTGCAGATAGTGGCTAGTGGCTTGTGGCTACAACGTAGTGCGACGATTACAACGAAAATCGATAAGGCTGACGGTTCGAGTAAATCGTACTAAAAATAAAATTCGTGCACAAGGCCACTAACGAGTTTGTGCCCGACAACGCCATAATAATAATTTCTGTCGACAAATGCGGCAAAATCTACTGCCGTTGGACCATAGATATTAAATAATGGATAGGCCATGGCTATATTAATAAAATAGAGGGCATTGCGCCGGAATGGGGAAGGAGAAGACTGATTCTTATCGTATTTTATCGTACATATTTATGATGAGACCTCCGACAGAATGAGAGGTAACGATAAAAATCAGACTTCTATAATTCCAAAATATTTTCATGTTCGTTCTCGTATGTGAAGCATTAATGGTCTGTCCATTCTTTGATATCTATGTGTTGGACACAACAGATAAATTATTGTGATTGCCGCCTATAAAAAACATTAGAGTTCGCAAACTAAGTACGTGTCGTAGACTTGTAGGTAAGAACGCCCGCATTCTAACCTTTATTTTTATTACGATAATAATATTGTCGAATTCATATTTATACCAACTAAATATTTTTATAGAATTTAGGAAATAATTAATTTTAAATTAATTTATAATTTAGTGAAAATTTTTAAATAAATGTATTTATTTTTCAAATTTTTAGGTAGGGCACGTGCCCGTATAAACCATAGCACGAGTCACGGCCGCAATCGATGTGGACAACGTAATCTCGCGTGATACAGGACAGAATGGACTGATAATAATAATACAGATGACTAGTTGAGTCATATTCTCATATTATTATATTTAAATTAATTTTATGTCACGCAATGTATTACATATTATTATACATAATCTAAAATCGTATTATATGTCATTATTATTATTGTGACGTACGCGCCACGAGTGCGAATGAATATGTATGAATGAAAATCGAAAGCGAGGGCTCTAACCGCTATATTATACATACTATCTATGTATCTATACGGCCGAAGTAGAATAATTTCGCACTCGTCGCGCCAACCGGTCTGAATATTATACAACAATAATAAGCCTATAATAGGCTTCGGTTTTTTGAAAAAATTAAATTTCTAACCGCGCATCGTCGTCGACAACGCTCAGGGCCAATTATGTTATTAATACCATTTTCATCATGCACTAGCTACCTATCCGGTCGAAATTAATTAATTTACGCATCATTATAACAGACTCATTGTGCATTATAATATGATTATTGTACCCTTATAAAATTTCGCTGTGATAATGATCCTGACGAGTGAAAATCGTAATATTATTGTCACACAACAATTATTATCCCGGTCACAGTATAATGAACGATACGATTTTTATATAAAAATGCAAAACTGTTTTTTATTCATAGTATTTTTTAATCAATGGTGAAATCTATTGTACAATAATTGTGTTCAGGAAATCTCCATAGTACAACTATGGAAATAATAGGAATTGGAATATTACCATATCAGTCATCAGAAAATACGTGTTCGCGATGACGTTTGTGGTTCACGCGTATGACGAGAACGAGCCGCATGTCTTCATCAGGGTTATTTGTATACGATTCCAGTATCCAATCCCATTTCCCAGATTTTCTCCATTCTGCAATATCATAACTCAAGTCATTTAATTATTATGTGTGTAAGGTGGTGAGTATGGAAGTAATGTTCAATATAAATGTATAATAAAACTATATATAGAAAGGTATATCTTAATGTTCCACTTTAATGTAATTCTAGAACTGTCGAATAAATAATTCAATGCATTTTTTTTTGTTCTGATGTATTACGCTAGTTGATTTTTTATTATAACTATTTGTATATAAAATATAGTAACAATGTTGTTGTGTGTATGCGGTATGGTAATATAATTATAATATGAGTGTATTGCCATATCACGCCTATGAGTTATGACTATAATATAGAAAAATATTGATGTTTTATAATAAATTAGTAAATGTATTACAATTATTTTGCTATTTTTCTACTAGCAGGATAAAATTAATTTAATACATGTAATAGATCTATCTAATGCATATAAATAGACAATTTAATTTTATGTAATTAATTTGAAATAGTTTGAAAATCGTGTATATTTTTAACAACCTACATGTTTTCTACTACCTATTTTATTAAACATTTTCATGGCGTTTTGTTACGTTAAGAGATGGGAAAGTTAGTTTAGAAGCCAATTGCCAAGTTTTAAGTAATAAATAGTTGCAGTTTACACTAAAATTGTGTATCTACTACAGTGGCAGATTTAAGGGGGGCCCGAAGGGCCTCGGCCCCCCCATTGGCATAAGTTAGGTTTTATTATTTTGAATACCAAAAGCATCAATCGATTTTTCCGAAAACCAATTTTGTGTTTTAGTATCTGATTAACTTACATACAGAAAATTGAAGTATTTTCCCAAAAGTTAAAGCGACAAATTTAATTAGAAAAAAAATTTAAAACAAAACAATGTAAAATAAACATATTCATTGCTCCGCTCAGATTCTAATATTTTTATAGAACCGATAATAAATCGATAAAATATGGATATTGTACAGTATTTATAGCATATTGTGCTAGTTATGATTCTTCAATACTGATGGTTGAAGTGTTGTAGATAAACTCATCTATGTAATCGAAAAATGAAAATAATATGTCGTCGTCGTTGTCGTTGTTGTTTCGTATACATATAAAATATATTAATGCATACGAACATTTTTTTTTAAACAATAAAATATTGATGATGCCGAAAACTTTGACCAAGTGTTGTGTTATATGTGCCGACCAAATATTAAAAAATTGTAATTCGTGATGATGAGTTGGTTAGACACCTCTCCCACGAACCCTCTAAGGACGGTCCTGAAAGCTTCATTATTACACAAGCGTCATTAATTATAACTAATATGGGCCGTTAAATCAACCAAAACGGTTTATTTTTCTTTCCTACGATTAACATAATTCAGCAAACGTCCTTCTCAGCCATTCCGAATCATCTTTCGACGACCATAATACCATTAATACCCATTACGCGTGTGTAACCTTGCATCAAGTCTGATCCGCAGCCCTGTGATGAGGTTAAAAAATACGACGACGTTGAATTTCGCCCAGCTGGGTTTTCACTGTTCCCAAAACGCCGTCGCCCGTTAAAAAAATAAAAATAAAAATAAAAAACAAAAAAACGATAGGATAGGATAGGATACGATAACACTGTCCTTCGCTATGATTGACGCGGTGGCGGCGGCGGCGATGTAAGTTCAATGTGTAATTTGTGTGTAAACAACAATAGCGTCGCGTGGCCCGTCGGACGGCGGCGGAGATCCGCGTGGGAGACGGCCCGTCGGCTGTCATGTCTGGTCGTTTGATACTAATAAGCCCGTCGGTTTTATCAATAAAAATGTAACTAGACTCTTCCTGGTCTTCCGAGCTGACACGTGCCGCAAACGGCGTTCCGTATACAAAAAAATTATGAAAAAATGAAACAATAACATTTGTGTTTTCCGAAACGTTTACATTGTGTACGCGTGTTTGTAATGTTATTGTAATTATTATTATTATTATTATTATTGTTATCGTATAACATAATGTAACATATTATTTTATATTAGGTAGGAATATGTTTATACCCCCGCGAGGGTGGCGATATATTTCAAAACGACGCGTCTACAAAACAATAATCAATAATAATATGTTATCGTACATGTGTAGGGTAGATAACCGTGTACGCACATATCTTTTATTTTGTACAGGATTTTCGGCCAACAATTTTGCAGGACAAATAATTGTAACAACAAATTGTTCTATTTCTTATAGTACTTGATGTAAGCTTTATTTTGTCGTTGCCGTCAATTATTTATTTTATGAGAAGTATATTTATATATTTAGGTTTCATAATTTTTATTTTGTAATAAGCAAAATATAATAGGAACATTATGACTATTTTTAAGTATATGAATGATAAACATTAGTGTAAAATACAGAAGAAAACATTTAAATGTACTTACCCTCCACTACATCCCTTAATGACACTGCCATTAAGTCTAACATCGATGTAAAACAAAATTGTTAAAACAACGCCCTTTAGACTATAACTGCAGCCTACCGGTTCGAAAGAAACAATGCAATTTACCGTGAATATTATGATGCTGCCTATAATAGCAGACGAAATCCAAAGACTTGCTCGCAAACACAAGACGAAGATAGATTATCATGTAATTAGATAACTATAAAAAAAAAGTTAGTTTAGATATCCTAACTTTTTTTATACAAGGATATTAGACGTTTTAAGCATCTAAAATCGTACGAATTAGCTTATTACAGGGGTGGCCAACATGGAATACATCCAAGAGTACATGAATAAATACAATGATATCAAGAGCCAAAATGTTTATAAATACATTTCATAATATTTATAATTTGATCGTATTTTATTGTCAATAAGTAAATATTAGTTTTTTTTTTTAATAATACGCGAGCCGCAAGTTGGCCACCTCTAGATTATTATCTATAGGTCACTATTGACTCCATAAACGAATAAAATATATGTAATTGTTAAACATATCTATTAAGACCTTTGGGTCGTTTAAATAAAAAGTCCCAGGTCATTTTGAAAAAAACAAATATTTACGAAACTTATTGAATACCTTTTTTTTTGTTTATTAAAAAATCTCAGTGTATGCAATGCAATGGCAGGCGCTTCTGTACGCGTAAATTACTTTGTACTTAAACTATACAATTAAATTTGTTTTATTTCATTTATTGCGCATTTTAATGTCTTGATAGTCTAGCCTTTTGAACCTCGCGGACCACAAACATACTCTAAAGTCTAAATTGTATGGATCAGTTTTAGCTTACTTAAATTAACGTTTTACATAAATACCGTTCCATTGATAAATCTTATACCAAATTACTGAAAAAAAAAATACTTCGCTTGAATGTTAATAAAATAATATTACAAATATCGTTTAAATTTTTCTATTGACCACGGTTGGCAATGGCGACCGCTGCTTTAAGTCCCGGCAGTCCCGCCAACCAGTCGTTCAAAACTATAACGATTCTATAGCGTACATTGTCACAAATACACACACACACACACACGCGCACGCACGCATACACTACACATGGGCCATAATAATATTTAAAATAAAGTGTACAATGATATTGATTGTAAGTAGTATAAATGTAATAATGTGTATATTATTGTGTGTTACATGCTTGCTTTAATAGAAATCCGTATATATTACAGAAATAATATCAGACAGTTTGTTACGGATTTAATATTATGAGCCTTCAGTGTTTATTTTTAAACAACTTATTATTATTTTCGTATAAACGAGACATGCGACGACAATAGCAGGATTTCCACCGCCCCGCCACCGTCGCATCGAATATCTTTAATTTAAACCAGTCGGGTAAATGGGTAATACCTAAATTGTGGCGTTGTTCAGTCCTCGCGTGCAGACCGCAGAAACGGCAGAAACGCAGTTGGAAATTTCCAATAGCTTATATTATTAATTATTATTATTAGTCATTGCTCATTATTATATGGTCGTACCGTACGACTACGACATTCATTCATTATTTGTTGCTCCGAGTGCTTCGACGTTCGCTACCATCAATCCGCGACCTACGAGCTACAACTCACAAGACTTGTGTCCTTCACTAGTGCATCATAACGCAACACATCCTGCGTACTTAAGATTATTTGCAATACACATTGGTACGTTGAATTTTATCGTTACTATTATTATACCTAGAATATTAGTCTAAATAGGTTAGGTAGGTACATTTTTTCAAATTAAAAGTATAAAGATTTTTCACTGAAAAACGAACATTAGCCATTACGTGTTCTGAATGATGAACGAAGGATCTAGTATTGTTTTTTTTTTTTTTTTTATGTTATCAGGTAAAAGCATTTATTTTATACATTTACATTTTACATCATTTCAAACAAAAAATTAACTTACACCTTAGTATCGCGAATAATAAAAAAATGATTTGATGATATACCTATCTATTATCTGAGTTACAGATTGTAAACTAATCATTATTTTCTTATAATTATATTATAAAAATTAAATTATTCTGTCTGTCATTTGTTTTTTATTTAATATTTTTGAATTTTGATTTTAGAATATGATTTCTATATGTTAGGGATCCACAATTATTGCAATTTATAGTGTTCCGTACGTTCTGGTTTACCTGAAATAAAATGGAAATAATTAAGTTATTGTTGTCTTGCTTTTTATTAACTAGATAAACTTATTTGCAGAATTAGAAGTCAATAGAGTTAATTATATTAAATAGTGCCTCGTTGAGCTATGTTGCTGCCCCGGGGAAAATTGAAATATGCCGCCCATAAGAAAATTATTATTATAATTATATAATTTTATATTTTTTATTTCATGTTGATTCTCAAAAATTTGTCGCCTCATCAAATACCATAAAATTTGCTGCCCCATGGCATTCCCTCCTTGCCTCCTGTTAAACACTGCTCTCATATTAAATATTTGTCACGAACCACGTAGCACTTATCCAAGTGATGTTTCAATAAGTAATGGCTGGATTTTAGGAGGACGCGATACCCGCATGTGTTGTCTCCGTCTTACAAGCGCATAACATGGCAAATTTTATATTCAACAGACCACGTTTAACTCCGCGAGTTTAAAATTTAAGGGGGCTGAAGCATACCGTGTTTTAAGGAGTAGTATTTAGGCTTTTCATATTACATGAACATTTTGGCTGTGTCAATGTGTGAGAAGTAAACAAGCATTAGTCTGTGTAATCCATTATCGCATTTTCGCGACAAAATTTGAATTCTCAGATTTACGATAATAATCAAAATAAACCATGCCGCACGATTCCGTTCATCGGAAAAAGATGTATTATTATTTTTCTATACAACTACTATAAATAATAAATATTCATTCATAATAGTAATATAGTCGCGTCGTACCCGTATCATAGAAATTTAATTTACATAATATAAAAATTAGTAACTATTGATAACTATATTACTTGCTGTATTTATTATTATTTTTGATCACAAATCATTTAACAAACAACAATAATAATAATTTTAAAAAAAACTGAATACTCGTAATTCGTATTAGGTATAATGATAATTTATTTTTTATATATTTATAATATTTAATTAATTCCTTCAGCAAGTATTTGAGGCAACATGTTTTCTAAATAAAATGTTTTTAATTTCATTTTAATTTTGTTTTCCCAAAAACTGTCGTCACGTTTTATTTTTTCCGTCATCAAACCTATATAAATAATAAATATACATAATAAATTATAAACCATAATGAGTATACATAAAAATTAAAAATATAGGTATCCACAAACCTTTAGGCGTCCAAATACAAAAATAGCAATATAATTTATTTGAAATGTGCAATTGCCCTTGTACTTGGTAATAATAGTTGTGATTACGTTTGAGATGCAGAGCTGTCCATCTTTTATTTCACAACATTTTATTTTTTTCATAGAAATTCCGTCTTCTGGACTCATACTTTTCGCTGATGATGGACACTTATTTTCAACTAAAGCATTATTGTCCACAAGACCATCAGGAGGCCTGCATTTTTTATATTTTTCCCTATAACTTTTTGTAACTGTTCTTTGGCCATGTCTTCGTACTGGATTCCATACCGGGTGGCAGCATTACCGCGGGTAAAAGTCCCAAACAACAATTCCTTGGCGACTTTGTCTCGGGAAGTGGATTCACGCAATTTACATATTTTTCCGAATACAGACGCTGTTAACTTATTTAAGTTTAAAGAAATACGCAGTTATGCAACAACAAATACAAATATGGTTTTATATAATAAAATAATTAAAACAAACCTTTTTTTCCTTTCTAAATGCCATTATTCACATAGATTTTGTCTTACTGTTCTTTTTTCTAGATCACGAATTTCATTTTTATCTAGTTGTAGCTTTTTAAAAAAATCATTTTTTAATTTTTCTTTTTCTTCAATTGTTAAGTGTGTTAAGCTATATAAGTATAAAATTAAAAAAAAATTGTTTAGGTATTTATTATACTAATAATTAGCTATATGCCTACATGAATAAATATTAAATTTACATATTCATAACTAATAAAAGTAAAATAAAATTATAATTTATAATCTCATATATTATTTATATTTATCGTTAGTTCGTAAAAAAATCAATATATTATAATTACCTCTTCATTTTTTTTTCATGATTTTCGCGTTTTTTACGTTTTAAGTTAGCCAAATTAGGTTTTTTCCGTGGCGCACATAGCTTGAGACGTGCTTTTTTACCAAAACGCAAATTTTCATTCATTTTAAAATTTAAAATTATATAATCACTGACAAAAAAATTAAACTTCACTGGTTGAATAGTTATTAGTTTAGATGTCTAGATGTAGTATGAAACTAGTGACTGAGTAGACTATTATTCTATTTTATTTTGTCGTAACATATATTTACTTATTACCATATATTTTATACTTTTCAATTACAATACATTATCAAATATCATTTCATTTCCGTAGTCGTTAGCTCTAATTGAATAATAATCGTTCAGATACGGGTATTGACTACTAAGATTCTTAGAAATGTTCTAACGCCCATACGCGCATGCACAAGTCAATGAACACGAAGAAAATATTTTCGCTCCGGTTGTAGGGCAGAAATTTGATGCGAACAGTATCAAAAGAGAAATAAAAATTCACCTAGTTTCGATTGACTTTTATTAATTTTGAAAACATGATTGAATCAGTCTATTTTCTAGGTTTGCTCGGAAGTAGATTTACGACTTTATTTTTAGTTAGTATAATATGATGGATAGTAAGTTTATATTTTTTTCAAAAAAAAATCAATTATACTTGACTTAGTTGTAGATAGCGACAAAATGAAAAATAAAAGATTCCACTTCCGAGCAAACTTAGAAAAGAGGAAGACAAACCAAAATTAGTTTTCAAAATTCAAATTGAGCTACTGGAAATATGTTTAATTTACTTTCGCTTATTGAGCTAAATGTATGAAAAATAATGGTTGCTCCAGCCCCCCTTAAAGTGATTTGACCTCGTATAAAAATCAAAGGTAACATTATTATGGAGGGTTTCTCCTAGGCTTTTTATTATTTTTTAATTAGAAAGCGAGTTATGAGTTTTTTAAAATTGTAAATTGTTTGTATATCATATATATGTATATATAATATGTATAATATTCAAAACTCGCTTTAAAATTAAAATATAATAGAAAGCCTAGGAGAAGCCTTCCATAGTAAAATTACCTTTAATTTTTTTAAGAGGTCAATCACTCAAAATTTTAAACTCGTGGAGCTAAACTTGATCTGTTGAGCGTAAAATTTGGTATGTTATGCACTTATAAGACGGAGACAATATATGTGGGTATAATGTCCTTTTCTCCTTTTAATCATTAAACAATCACCTCATACAAAAGGCCCTTTAAATTTTTTAAATTTAAGCTAATTATTTATAGTTAAATTTATGTTTATTATAAATTTATAAATTTCCTATAGTATGAATTATTAATTAATTATAGTTTTAATCCCTACTTTAATATTAAGTATGTGACCTTGTCACATTAAATATTATTATTTAAATTAATTCATTTGCATTGATCGAAATTATTATCACATTACATTAATTTTTCATTCAAAAAGTAGGGAATTATAAATAATCTTACTTATTCATAACTGAATTACCCAATCAGTCCATAAAACGACTATGGACTAATAAGTAGTATAATGTTATGAGGCAATGTGTAGACAAACGATCATATTTTATTCGGTATATAAATTGTATAATAGAAGTATAGGTAAAACATTAATGACCTAGGTTAAGTAGGTACATTATTGTTGACATAATTTTATGCTCAAAAAAAATGTCTAAGTATTCATTTCTGCCTTCTGGGACCTTTATTAATATGCCAGCTACTAGGAAATTTGAGTATTTCCTAAATTTTGTTGTTATATTTAATTGCATTGTTAAATTATCATATATATATATATATATATGTATGTAATACATTGCTTTTTCTGAGACAGTAGCGACAATACAATTTCGGTGTGCAATCCAAACTTTTACTAATAATACTATAATAGGACTAAGTGAATATGGCTATATTTTTAGGAATTTCTAAAATGCTTTAGAATATTAAATATAATATATAATGTTCATACCTTTAAATATATTATGATATTGAAATTTACAGGTTAAAATTGATTATTATTAGACTTGCATAGTATTCCAAATACTTTTAAAATACTTTTTTTTAAAGTATTTAATACGGTATTTTGAATACATTTTACCAACATTCTGAATACTTTTATAACGTCTAATCGCATTTTAAAAATAATTTCATTGTTTAGAAATTGCTTTTGTATATGTATACAAAATATTTTATAATAATATATTATTCTGTTTTCTACTTTTTTTAGTGGGACAGTTATATTATTTTTAAATTTTGTAGTTACGAGCTAGCAATGATGATAAGATATTGTTATGACTTCATAATTTCCCTATAATAAGTAATAATCTATTGTAATCGCTTTGCTATAATTATTTTCTAATAAAAAGAAAAAAAAAATTAATAATCTAATGGGTATCTGTATGCCTATTATATCTATTAAATGTATACCCCTGTCCTCCTTAGGATCTATAGATCTGAGTTGCAGTAGTTGCACCACTGAATTTGAGTATAATTTATAACCCACAGATAACCAGATCGGCGTGTATTATCGATAGTATTATTATGTTCATTTCTAAACAATAAATTAAAATAAAAAAATTGTTGTTACACATTGAAATCTAATAAAACATCACTTAATCTACTAAAAAAAGTATTCAAAAAATATTTGGAATGAATACCTTTTTGAAGTATTTTGAATACTTGGGAATATTATTATCATATTAAAGTATTATTATTTTATGAAGATTTTTTTTTAAGTATTCTGAATATGTATCCATAATACTTTTAAAAGTATTTTACCTAAGTTATTTATATCAAAATAAAAATCTAAATGTTATGTTATTTAGATACCTACCAATAAAGACAAATAAAAATGGCTGACAATCAATCTTCTGATATGGAAGTAGAAGGCTATGAGGTTTGTATTTGTAGAGTTGGAATGTTTTAAATTATAGTAAATACTTAATACTTGCTTCATGTCCAGTGCTCACACCCTTTTATTTAATAACACGTTTATTTAAAATTTTATTTTTGGAATTTTTAAATATATAAGTTATAATATGTTTTTTAAATACAAACTAATGTTTTTCAATTTATTTGTGTATCAACATTTAAACGATTAGCATCCAAGTTATTGTTATTAATGTTATTAGGCTCATGATAATATAGGTTTAAAAAAATATGTGGCTATAATGATTTGAAAATTATAATAACTAACAGCATTGATGATAAATACTAACCAATGCTAAAAGTAATCCATAAACATTTTTAATTTATAAAAATTGTCAAACTTTAATAATTACAACATTTTAATATCCAATATTACCTATTTTATATTTTTGTAAAACCATTTTTAAGAACTATTATCCTTGGTATTTCCATTATAATAAACATTTTGATAACCAACTCCAAAACTACTCGTTTAAATATGGATTAGATTTTGAATAGATACATTGGCATAAAAAAAAAAAACTGTATTAATTAATTTGAATTAAAAATGGTGGGGTGTTTTTTTATTTTTTTTTTAAGTTTTTATTTAACCAGAGGACACTCTTTAGTTTGTATGAAAATCCTAAATAGTATTCAAAAATATAGTTTCTAAGTACATTTAAAAATTCCAAAAAAAAATGAATTATAAATAATTGTGTTATTAAAGATAAAAAGGGGTGGTAATTGGTAATGTTTGATAAATCATAATGTATAGTTAATAAATACAATAAAATGATGATGTTATAATATTTGTTTGCAGAATGCAATACTACCTTCATCAAGTGGATCAAAATTACCACGATTAAGAGTATTGTCTCTCTTTGACGGAATTGGCACAGGTAATAAAAAAAAGAATTGCAACATAAAAATCTATAGATAAATAAGTATAATATATATTTTGCTATAATTAACACAAGTACATTTTCATTTATTATGTGTGTTTTTTTTTATGTGTAGGGTATTATTCATTGTTGCAGTTAGGGTTTGATGTTGAAGTAATTTATGCTAGTGAAATAGATAAAGATGCTTTAATGTTAACTAAATATCATTTTTCCGGCAACATTAAACAATTGGGTTCGGTCACTGAAATAACCACAGAAATGTTGGATAAAATTGCACCAATAAACCTGCTTTTCGGTGGTTCACCATGTGCTGACCTATCTGGCGTCAATTATCGAAAAAAAGGACTTTTTAGTAATTATAAATGAATAATTAAAATATCTTTTAAATTATTATTACTATTAACATTATGCTTGGTGTACTCAATAATTGAGTGCAAGTGCAATATTTTCTAAATCATTTTAACTGAATTGGTTATAGTGTCAATGTGTTTACTTTAGATCCAGATGGAAGTGGTATATTGTTCTTTGACTTTTACCGTGTTTGGAACTATCTTAGTGTAAAAGCTGCTAGAGAAAATACACCTTTTTATTGGTTATTTGAAAATGTGGCAAGTATGGAAATCAAAAATAGAGATACCATTTCAAAGTAAATTGTAGTAACTATAAGTGAATATAACAAATTAAATTAAAATCAATTAACACTATGAAATATTATTATTTTTAATTTAGGTTTTTTGAATATCAACCAATTATTTTTGATTCATTACACTTCAGCCCACAGCGACGTAGACGATATTTTTGGTCTAATTTCCCGGGTATTAAACAGTTGGCTTATTCTCGGGAGATGGATGACTATGAAATGATTGATTCAAAACTTGAAGATTATTTAGAGAAGAATTTAGACCGACAGGCTAATGTAGTAAAAATTGGTACCATCACTTCAAAAAGAAGTTGCTTACAAGATAGTATGCTGATAATTTATGAAGTACTATTATAATTTACTAATTAATTTGTTTTTTCATTTTTTTTTCAGGCAGATCTAGAAATCCTGTATGTCAAGACGGACAATGCACTGGCTTATTTATAACAGAGATTGAAGCAATCTTTGGATTACCTCCACATTTTACAGATATTGGAGATTTGTCAATATCTAGTCGCCAGAAACTTCTGGGAAGAGCTTGGAGTGTGCAAGTAATAAAAGAACTACTAAGTCTTTTATCAAGCGAATTCGCTAAAAAGTGAGAGAGTGTGTCTATAAAAATTTGCAACAATAAATGAACACTAAACCAATATCAGTATATAAATTTGTTATTATTACTGCTAAAAACCAATTTTAATAATATATGATATAATATATTCTTATTCTTATCCATCACAATGAATACCTATTGTAGTTGTCATTTAAAATCTAAAACCTGTTACCTATTATTTGAAATTGTGGACAGCTAAATTATGTTTTAAATAAAAAAGATATTTTTATCTTTATTCATTTACTTTATACTACATAATATTACTCATTTCATTTCACTGTTAATCATAATTTAAAGCCTTTAAAGCTAAGGAATTATTAAGAATAATAGTAATAACAATTATGTATACCTCCATTTCATACAACACAGTTTTTATCGGTCTCAAGAATATTTGTTAGCTATAGGTAATTCGTAATTCAGTAATGACTAATGACTGCTGCACTTTAAATTATAACTTAAACTATTGCTAGGTACTAAGGAGCTTGAAGGAAGACAGTTCTAATAATAATTTTATGGTTTAGACCAGTGGTATTCAATCTTTCTGACTCCCAATCTACTGTTTTTGTAAGTAACAACATTTTCACGCCTCTTGTCAACTTTGTAGGCCATGAGAAAAAAAAAACTTCTGCTGCCAGTTTTGCTTTATTTCCCATGCATAACTATGTGCAGTAAACTTTTGCATTATCAAATATTTGTAATGTAGTATTGATAATTGACAAAGGTATGCATCTGAACCACAAATTATAAGATATTATCACTGATAATTATGATTTTTTTATTTTCTTCTGAAATGTGTAGGTATTATTGCTTTTAATATAAATTAAAAAATATGGTGAACATGTATAATACCTGTATAATACCTGTAATTAAATATATTATATTTGGAATATAATACAGTTAAAATCAGGGACGGATTCAGATTTATTTAACAGAGGGAGCGAAGTATATTAAAAAAAAAAAATAATAAAGTGTATAAGTGTATAATGCAATTTTTAGTTATAACACAGTTCACAGAATATTATTGGATTGAGGTCTTCTATTTAATGATTTTTCAATTCAAGCACCACTAAAAATTACCAATATTATATTGTGTTTGATAATAAAAATATTTTAATGATGAATTGATTTGTATCTATAGTGTTTAATCTAATGTAATAAAAATCTCGTGTTAGTATATGGCTTAACCGATTCGGATGAAATTTTTTTATGTTTGGTTGGAATTAAAATAGGTCATAAAGTATTTAACACCTTCCTGACATCATACAGATATTGGTTGTACAATAAATATGTGTGCTTCGACCCCCTAGTATCCACGATACTAGTGTATCGTGATTCTATACAGGATCTTTTAATGGTCTTATTTTCGATATTGCTTTCTGACATGACAAATGACGACGAGTATAAACGTTTAAATAGTTAATTAATTAAATATTGATTTAATGAATGTTAATTTTAAATATCAATGCTTAGGTTATAAAAGACATAACTGAATTGTTTGAATACTTTGTAAAATGGCGAAAAATCGTAGTAGTAAAATACCTTAAACACCAAACATTTTAGTTACAATCAAGAACAAAATTAACTTTCAAATGTCCAGAAAACATTGCATATTATAGTGCAATAGCCAATAGCATAAACTATACATTCAAGATACGAATATACGATTATACAAAATTAAAAAAAATACAGCATATTTTAAATAACAGTAGATCGCGAGTCGTCATCGATAAAACTGCTACTTGATTCTATCGATTTACAAGACAACGCAATATTCCAAAATTATCTAAAAATAGAATAGATTTTCTCGTTGTATTTTCTTTATTATAGTTGATTAAAAATCTAAACTTGTCGTTCATGGAATTTGTAATACAATTATTAATAAAATTATTTTAATAAGATTTAATTTAATTTTTGGGGTGAGCCATCGGGGGGACTGAAGACTTTAAGATGAGCCTGGGCACACCCCTGGTGCCGCCTCTGAGTAGTCGAGTATAGGTATATTGAAAACATTATTCATCCGATATTTTGGTATATTCGATATTTCTGTGTTTTCAATCCTTCACTTTTATACTATTAATTGGTATTTTCGGTTATTTAGGTGATAATATTAGATTCAACAATATAATCTATTCCCTAAGATATAGCTAGGAGTATACTTTAGTGTAAAAAAAGAGATAGATAATATAATAAAGAAATGTTGGATAAAAAAATGGGCTCAATATTTACAATTATAAGATAAAAGAAGCAGGAATATTATTTGACACAGAAAATTTGTGAAGTCTCATTTCTACGTTACTAGAGACAATAAAAATACTGCCAAGAGTACAGAAATAAATCCAGGTAAATATTAACATGAGCATAAGTTTAATAAATATTAACAAAATTCTAGTGACATAGAACTGGTAAAGGTTAAAAATTATGAACAAGAACTAAGAAACAATATACAAGCCTATTGAATAAATAAACATAAAAGAATCCAATTTCATGGGCGTTAACAATGATGAGTAATAACTAATAACTATCATCATAAAAAAACATAATGTTATAATATAATGATTATATGATAATTGTACTAATCAGAATTTTAGCAATTATAATAGTACCTACTTCTAATTTTATTATATATAAGTATAAAAAAATTGGTAATATCAACCTTTTGTAAAAATATGTTAAACTAAAATACATACTGGTTGGTACACACCTTATTAAAAAAAAAAAAAAAATGTTAAATAACAATTCTATTATTGTAATCATATAATATATATATTATATTAATTGGTGTTCTATCAAAATAACATCATTTTGAGTAACACTTTTAACATTATAATGTAGTACTATTTTAAGCATATATGAATTTTTACCTACAATCCAATTATTTTTAAATCATTCTTTTCTTCTGTTTGCAAACAACCAACAAGTCTCACAATACACATGGTTTAATAAAATAGAATAACAAAGCCATAATCGACGAATTTGTAAATCTGATTTTGTTGTTATATTGTAATAACTAATAACTAGCTGAAAATTTTCTTAAAATTCTATTACCATCTGGTGAGTAAAGAAAGTTAATATGTTTACATTGACCATAACTCATTATGCTATATTTCATATCACTGTTTATAATTTCTTCAAAATGTAAAATGTCCATCATTATTAAATTTTTTTTAAATATAAAACTGTACAACTTATTTCTTTAACAATAACTTTTAACAATTTTTTTTTATATTAGACAAATATAGTTAATATTTTGGTATGTAATAGAATAGGTGTCGTTAGTTAAAGATGATAAGAATAAAATAAATTAAGTAAAAGTATTGAATATGTATAGGCATAATAAAATAATTAAAACATTCATTCACGGAAAGGACTAGATTTTTTCAAAATAAAGTACCTAATAAATAAACTTATAAAATTTAAACATGCAGAAAATTTTTAAAAAATAATAATAAAACAGCAATATATAAAAAACTAAGACTTATAATAAGAAAAATAATTTTAAAATGAAACATAAAATTACAGTTTTCAATTAATTTGTCAATAATAATTAACAAACAACAGATTTTCTTAAATTTTCTTATTTTGTTAGGTTTAAAAATATCAAATATGCAGTTTAAATTTTATTTGTTACACAAATTAACTATTTTGATTATACATATACATTATACATAATATGTTACATATATTTTATATTTATACAGATATTATCACACTATTTAAAAAAAAAAATATTACGTTGGTTGATATTAAAAAATAATTTTAAAAACAAAACGACATATCATACATTATGTTGCTAGAATAAAGTTATTTTTTTCAATGATCTGGGTTTAAAAAAATAATTTTGTAATAACTAATAAGTAAAAAAATTAATATAACAATTAGGTACCTACGTAAAATGTCAAAAATGTAAATTTAAAGAATATTGAAAGTTTTTCATAAAATATCTATGATGTTAATTTGATATACATAATAATATACTTACATTTAAATATATACTCATACATAACATAAGTATTGTGAATGTATAAGTAATTGGTAAAGTTTCAATATTAATGTTTTAATTCGACAATAATTGATGATTTATATTTTATTATACCAGCAAAATTAGTTAACAGTAATTAATTTCCTAATACTAATGAATTCCATCTTAAATAAATTTAAAACTAATATTTATATTTGAAGAGTGTAAGTAGCCTTGCATTTTAAAACTATTTCATTTAAAAACATTTGAATTAATTACAAATCAACAATTATGTGAATGTATTAGAGGCACAGTTATTTTTATGCCATCCTTCATCAATTCTACAAGCATTACTTTTTTTTTGATTCCTCTAAGAAAAATAACTGTAATTTGGCTTGACAGACAATTCACTTAATATTTAATATTGATGAATCAATATGTTGTTCATAATTATGATTTTCATGTCCAATCTGTACGGGAACGGCACCATTTTGATTTTTCATCGTAATTTTCTATTTTCTTTGTCTAAAGTCAGTTCGTAGTTTTGTACTTTGTGCATAGACTTTGTCTGTAATTTTAAGTTTAAATCGACTACCGTCAGGACAAGGCAAGAATAGGCAAATACAATAGCACACCAAACATAAGGTAAGTAAGTGACTTAAGTTTTCAGTGCCGTAGCTAGAAATAGATGGGCCCCAGTGCAAATTTAGTCTGTGACCCCTTTAAAGGCGCACATTTGGTGTGAATGTAGGGGGTGCTGATATAATTGATGGTACACAGATTCGTGGGAGGCTTAGCCCCCCCACAGTTCACAACTCCACTTATAATATAATAAACTGCATTGCAATAATTTTAAATTTTGCACTTATTTATATTCTGACTTTTTTAATTATAATAGTATAATACTAATATAATTAATTAAAATGTTAATCAATTTTTCTTCAATACTTTGTATAGACAAATATTAATAACTAATAATAAAGTTGAAATTGTATAAATGTTAATGTAACCGCTACTCTTTATTTATTTAAGCTATTAAGCAAGTATACTGTACCTACATAATATATTATGTATTCAAAACATTTAAAAATAATTATATTACTACATGTTATTATATGGGAACTGGGAGTGCTAATTTGAAGCCTGGCGCCTGGCGGTGCTATAGGTATTATACTAAAATAACAAAATGTGAACGGCATTATCATTATATTATGATCTTATTAAGAAAATTGTTATTAGTATAGATTCTTAATTCTTATATTATTTTATTTAAGTATGGGCCTCATATTAGAAATAATTGCAACGCGGGGCCCCGGTGCAATGAACCGCCCGCACCGCGGTTTCTACGGCACTGTAAGTTTTAATTGACAAACGTATAAGTTCAAATCACAATGATTATAAATGTTACACCTATTTTAATTTTATTTCAGCATGGTTTCTAACAAATGTGTAGTTTTAAGCTGTTCAAATTCTGATAAAAGAAAATATTTACTCCCCATTAATGACTTGGACTTTGAGATGTGGCTAAAAAAAGCTGCTAATCCTCTCCTCCATAGTCTTTCAAAGGAAAAGATCAGGAAAACCTATCAAATTTGTGTAAGACGTTTTAAAACCATGTGTATTAGTCTTGGAACAAACAAAAAACTAAAACACCGATCCTTTTCTTTTTTAAATGAGTTGAAACTACATTAAATTGATTCAATAGAGTATCGCTGTTAGTATTGAAACAAAAACCCATACAATATAATGGTGAGCCATTTCAAATAAACCTTGAATCTTTTTAAATTTCATACAAATAATTGTGTGTATTGTTATATGATATAGATAATATAAATGGTATTGAACCAATGGAAAAAACATCATCAGCGCCCAATTATGTTCTAGAAATTCAAAATCCTACTGATCATTCATCAACAGTAATGTCAGAAAACATAAACCAAATTATGTCAAATAGTTGAGTTTATTTTACATAAAATATGTTAACAATATAATATTATGTTTTATTTAACACCTAACTGTAAAAAATTATACTTTTCAAGGACAAAATTACCTAAAAAATTTATTTATTGTTCAAAACAATTTAAAATTTATAAGAGTAAGGTAAGAACGGCTCACAAATTTTCAAAAGATGATCCACGCTTCAAATGAAAAACCAGTCAAAGAAAGTCCAGGGATGAAGATTTACATTAGATGACAAGGTTTTAGCTCTTTCAATTTACAAGATAAATCTTAAGGCATGTAGATATCTTTCAACAATATTTTAATTGCCTTATCAAAATACCATATTGGGGTTGTTAAAAAATTTCCTTTTTTTTTCCTTGGAATAAATCAAGGGATAATTGATCATATACAAAGTAGAGTAGAACATTTAAATTTAATGGATATAACTTGTTACTTGATATTTGATGAACTGTTACTGCAACCAGAATTAACATATGACAAACATGTTGATAGTGTTTTTGGTTTGAAGATTTAGGATCAAACCAAAAAATTTTAAGTTAGCAGACTATGTTTTACTGTTTATGGTCCGTGGTTAGAGGAAAAACTTTAAACAGCCCATTTGCTATTATTATGTCCAAAGATTCACGAAAACTGTGGATTTGCTACAATTTATCCGTCAAGTCATTCAAAGTATATTAACAACAGGATTAAATCTGGTCGTTACTTTATCAGATCAAGGAAAAACCAATGTTGCTGCAATCAATATATTAAAACATTTAAAACGTGAACCATCAATATAATTTTTAATGCAAGGATTAGAAAACTGTAGTGAAGTATATATAATATGTGGACATGAAGTTGTGCATATACAGGGTGATTTTTTTTATCGAAGAACACTCATTATTTAAAAAAGTATTGAATTTTTTCAAAATATTTTTTTACATAGTTTCAAGTTGTTAAAAAACCAACGTTTTTATTAAAAAATTATATTTTTAAATATTTTTTATCCTTATCATTTTTTAAGTTTTTTACTTTTTTGAATGACAACATAGAGTTTTAATATCATATTCCAAAGCAGAATATTTTTCTAATTATTTTGATACGTAAAAATCGAATTTTGGACGAGTAGTTTATGAGTTATAAGTATTTAAAGTTTAGATTGGCGGAGTGGAGTGGTACGGGGTTACCCCGCAAAATGTTTGCCCACTACTCCGCTTGTCTAAACTTTAAATACTTATAACTCATAAACTACTCGTCCAAAATTCGATTTTTACGTATCAAAATAATTAGAAAAATATTCTGCTTTGGAATATGATATTAAAACTCTATGTAGTCATTCAAAAAAGTGAAAAACTTAAAAAATTATAAGGATAAAAAATATTAAAAAACATAATTTTTTAATAAATGAAACTATGTAAAAAAATATTTTGAAAAAAGTCAATACTTTTTTAAATAATGAGTGTTCTTCGATAAAAAAATCACCTTGTATATGATCCACCTCATTCGCTAAAAAGCATTTGTAATAATTTGCTAACCAAAGATGTCAAATTTACTTTAAATAACACTGAGCATACGACATCACGGAAATTCATACACAATTTATACTTTGCTGACAAGAGTAATGAATATGGTTATAGAGCATTACCAAAATTAATTGACAGAAGAGTATGTTATTATAGAAAAAATGAGAAAAATGAATGTATTTACTACTAATTGATTACTTAATCACTGTGTTGCATCAATTCTAATACTAACGAGTGAATTAGGTAATTTATATAATATATAATAATTAAATTTGATATTTATTATTTATTAATGGGTACAATTTTGAATTTTTCAGCGTCTTCTAATCCAGATCTTAGTAGTAATGTTTTGGGAACTGCTGCGTTCTGTTTATTTGTGGATCAATGTTTTGATTCAGTAAATGCTGCTACAAGAAAAGCTATGGATATAAAGAGATCGTCAGTCATCAGTTCATCTCCACACATCACTTCTTGGAATACAGCTCTTGAAGTTTTTAAAAGTATGAATAAACTTTAAATAAACAAACTAATATCGTTATAGAGTCTCTACCCTCAGTGTGTCAAAAATTTTATAGCCACATTATGTGGGTTTAAATATGTGTGGTCTAAATTATAAAAAGTTGATCTTAAATATTTTATCACAAGTAATATGAACCAAGATAGTTTTGGATATTTTTTTGGCTTGAGTCGATAGCATGGTGCTTGAAATATTAATCCTACCTATCTAAATTTTATGATAACTTTCAAAACTTATTTGAAATAATTTTTTTAATCGATTGGACAAAATTGTGAACAAGATAATATTGATTGTTTGTCAAATCTAAAAGGCTTTTTTTATAATAAACTCATTAATTGAATTAAATACAACTGATAGTGCAATACCATTCAATGCGAACCCTCCAATTCAGATAATATATTCAAATAATTCATATATGAGTGACATGGTATTAGAGTATAAAATAAATTTTAATTAAAATACAATTGTACCGTTGTAAATTAATACGATGTTTGTAAATATGAATTGAAATCACAAGTTCAGAGCATTCAAACAAATAAACTTATTAAGGCTCGACATTATACAAAAAAAGTGCGCTCAACCATCCAACTTAATTTTTGTGTATTTTAATAACAAATATTTTAAAATTGTTAAATCAGTCTGTAGATGATTTAATGTATAAAAACGATGCTAGAAAACAACTGTTTATCACTTATTGAATTGCTTATTGATTTCGACTTTTTATGTGAAATACACAGATTAATAATTAAAAATATTATTATTAAACATGCAATTAATTTAACCAAATTAAACTCAGTAAAAATATGTATCTCTCAGGGGGGCGCTAAGTAATTAGTACTACGGGTTTGGCTGGTTGGCTCAGTCTGATCCTCCAAGTTAGAGGTTGACAACAGGCTAACAATCCGTCACTATAAAAAAACATCTTTGTTCAGGATATAAACACAATGCCCTGGGTTACTAGATTACAGGACGCTAGACTGGAAGATTGGAAATTGGCTCTAACGTTTTGCTACTTAGAATATACGGACATAATTTAAGCCTGGCACATTTAGAACATTGGTAGATGAGGTAGGGAAGCAAGGACTTGGAATTGTTGCACTACAAGAAGTAAGATGGAATGAAATTTGATCAATATAATTAAAAAAAACTACACTCTTTTATGGAGTATGTGATAATAAAAGACTTGATGGGAGTAGTTTCGCTGTAAACAAAGTGCATCTCAATTCTGTTAAAGATTTTAAAGTTATAAGTCCTAGAATCACTATGTTGAGGATAGCATCCAGATGGTTCAATATATACTATTTGTAAATATCCATGCTCCAACGGAGGAAAAGGAGGAAGTAGAGAAAGATGAGTTTTACATGATATTAACATCAGAAAATCTAATCGTTCTTCTGCCATTGTACTTCTTAATTTACTTTTTATAAGCTTTAATTTTGAGAAGGCTCGTTCTGGAGATGAACTAGATACAGGTAAAGTTAATCCAATGCTTAACGCTGCAGTATAAATAGCTGGAAATACTTTTTTTAGCCCTTTTGTTGACATACCTTGTATACTATGTTAATTGTTCCACAGGTTGTTGACATAGTTTGATTTTCCGTGTTTTCTTCTTCGGTGTCATCATTATTGCTATCATAATCACATAGTATTTGCTTATGTATATTCCATGGTAATTTAATTAATTTTTCAAACATTAAATATGAATTTACAAACTGTTTGTATTTAGTTCTCAAATCCTCAGCATTTACAAATCGTCCATGAATTTTTTCAAAACCTTCAAACGCATCAGTCGGTAAATTTGATTTTTCCTTAACTTCTATTATTCTATTCACTCGAAAAAGTGATGAATCTTTATATAGAGGTGTTGACTGGTCATTAAATCTAATTTGAGTACTCACAATATCAATGATTGTGAAGTATGTGTTAACTTTAAAATTTGTTAAGTGGACAGCTGATTGGTTCATAAGACATAATTTCACCCGGCATTTTCTTTTTTGTTCTTCTTCTATTTGTTACTAACGGCGTGAAAGATAATTCGTCATTTCTTAATGATATAAACTGATTTTTATCTCGATTAACATTTCAAACTGATTGTCATCTCTGAAGGCTTGAATTTTTTCAAATACAAGTTGTATATATTCAGTAGCTGCCAATAAATCAATTTGTAAGCCTTGAAAAAGTGTATTTAAAGGATTAGTTAGCTCAAATATTTGTTTGAATATAAAACCTGTTAATATGAATGATTCTGAAAATAAATAATTCATTAAGCTTCCAGCCTTAATACTTGTAATACGATCAACATCATTTTGTAATTCGTCCAATGTGTCAATTAATGAATCTCATGTCTCAAAAACTGTATTAAGAGCAGCAGCATGGAATGACTACCTGGTAGTTTTTTCTTTTTTTCCTACGTACCTACGTGATGGCTTACCAGGATGTCTTTCTTTTTGATGTTGCGAATATAGCCCTACTCGTTTTTTACTGCTATCTATGTAATCATAGAGTGTTTCTAAATTACCAAATAGATTTTTGGCCTGGGAGCAACTATTTACTAAATCTACTAATACCAAACTAAATCTGTGGTCCCAACACCAGAAAAATGTGACAGAAGGCTTATGTTCTTTCATTATGGCCTGAAATCCATTGTAGGCACCTCTCATTGAAGCAGCACCATCGTATGATTGGTCAATCGGATAATATTTTCCATTCTATATCCATTTCTTCACATATATCATTGAATATTGTAAACAAATGTTGGCCTGTAGAAGATAAAGCTTCTCGGACAGCTATTAATCTTACACATACATCACCATTCACCAGTGTTTTTATTTATGTACCGTAACAGTATGGACAACTGCTCCTTTCGAGAAATATTAAATGTAGTATCTAACGACACGGCAAAATATTTGGCATTAATAAGCTCATCTTTAATTGAATTACGTATGTAAGTGGCAATATCATGAATTAATTGATTTTGTTGTTGCCATAAGATAAAACTATAAGTGTGTTTACCTAGCGTTTTCCTTTCAATTGAACTTCGGTTAATTGGGATGCTAATGGCTATGAATATTTTCCTAAGAAAATAGTTAAATCTTTAAAGTTTCTTGCCAACCTTCTCTATGGCCTCTAAATGTAAGCCATGTTTGCTTAAATATAAAGTGATTTCAATTAAATTTTTATAACTTTTATTCATTACTATTTTTTCCATTTCATTTTCTTTCATTGATTGAATAAGAGGAAAAGCTGCTTCTTTATATATGGCTTTGATTGAGGCAAAAGTATTTTTCAGTAACTTCGTGTCCACAAATTTTGATTGTTCCATTTTTCCAATCTGAAAACCCAACGCATACCCATTCACATTTTTTATTTTTACCAAATAGAGCACAGTGAAGACAATATAATCGGTTATTCTTCCAAAAATAGGACATCCACTTTCAACGAACTGATTTTCCACTGGGTAGTTTTTTCCAAAACCAACTATCATGAAATGATCTACCCTGAGAATTTATGGGAAAATATTCAGTGGCCATTTTATGAGAGAACGGCTGCATTGGTCCACATTTAAATAAATATTCAATTGTTTCGGGGTTTATTCTTTGAATTGAGTTAAACACTGCAGGATCATTTCCAAATTCTGACACTATAAAAAACAGTATGGAATTAAAATAAATTCAAAATATTATTTTATATAGATACCTATCATGTATATAATAATATTAAAAATTATATAAAGAAATATTTAACTTACATTCATTTTTAAATTCAAATCTAGTAAATTCTCTTCCAATTATCTTATCATTTGTAAAGGTATTTTTTAATTTTATAATTTCGCATGATGTTACATGACGTTTCCATTTCGTGTCGGTCAAATTCAATTTTTTTTTGTCATATAAACAAATAAAATTTGACATTTTAAATTTTCTGAACAATAAATTATAAATACAACTATTGAACTATACAAATATTAAAAGGATGTTTTGTCAATAAAAGAAAATTATTTGGCATTTATATAAGGCTCGGGGTTAAAGTGGGGAAAAATTCCAGAGGGGACTAATGTCTACATAAAGTTTTAAGCGTTCCATATATAATTTTAGGTATAATATGTCTAATGAATAAAATCCTAATTTGTTAAAGGGGTCGCTTTTTAACCGCCGTCAGAGGTAAGGGAACTAAGCGGAGTTTGTCGTTTGCGCATCATTAGTACTACAGGTAATAAATTTGGTAGGTCGTTTGCGCATCGCGCATTTTAACAATATAAAGGTACCTAACCTACCTACTATAATAGCAGGGGTCGCCGACCTTTTCAATCAAGTGAGCTACATTTGAATTAGAATAAATATTTATTATTTCTTGAGTTTTCTTCATAATAATAATAATAATAATGTAATATTTTAATAATACACGAGAAAAAGTAAAAAAAAATTTGTCCGATTGTTTATCATGTTATCGACCGATAATGGTAAAATTAATTTTTATAACGATCGAACAAGTCACGCGTAGTCCGTGTTTGAAGCAGACCTATTCGGGCCCGAAGTACTTATTGCGCATGCGCGAGTAATGAAATAGATTGAGCGGGACGTGGAAGGAACTAATAATGTGTGATAATGATTAGGTACTGATTTGTGTTTTGTGTATTCATCAGTAATCTCTTATCATAAAACAGTTTTGCGCTTACACAGCAACGATTATGGGCCCGAACTGCTATGCTTCAAGATATTGAATGAAATGAATCATAGCTCTATCCAGTGTATATGATCTAAGCCTATAACTGAATATCTCATCAATTATCAGTGTAATTACCCATAAATCTATAAATAATTTTCAATTATTAATTATACTATTTTATAATAATATTATATAATAGTAATTAGTTGATTTCATATTGTCATATATTTTTTGTTTTGTTCGAATAAATGAAACTACCTATCAAAGAAATCTAAATTTATACAAAATTATATTATTCTTGTATTACAAAAATATATACCTAACCTCGAATAATACCATTAGTTTAATACTAACAATACTAGGTATCCTGTATATGTTTTCGCTCAGTATATAGCCTATGTAAAATACCGTGAACTAGCTATAGGCTGTAGCTGCTGTTGTAGATTTAGAAATGAATTAGGTTTAATATTGGTAATTTATCACTAGGGAACAGATTTGAATGCAAATTGAATTTTTTTCTGAATGTCCAAAAACATTGGTTTTCAAGCAAAAAGTTCATTTCATACATCAAAGAATTAAAAAATGTAACTTTTATTTAGCATTTTTTAAAATTTTTAGTGCATATTGTGGTTTTTAAGTCATTTTTTCAACATTTTTTCCCCATTCTTCCTAAAAAAAAAATTAAAATACCTAAATATGTATTACGTTACGAAATTACGAAATTATTGTTGACACGTGTATTATGTTACGAAATTACGAAATTATTGTTGACACGTGTAGACACAAAATGTATACATACAAGTTACACCAGATTATTACCCACGTCCCACATTAAGGTAAAGATAAGAGATAAGATACGTTAAACTATTTATCTAAAGTTAATTAATTAAGGTTGTATTGTATTTAAATATTTTTTATTAGATTTTTCATAATAATGTGTTTTTTCATAAGTTTTAAATACAAAATTTTGTTTTTATTTAATATAAACCCATTTTTAAAGTTTTTTAGGGCATTTTTATTGTTTTTTAGAGCATTTAAATCTGTTCCCTATTTATCACTATCATAATCGCACGGTGTGCATGGTACACACACGCTAGGACTCTCTGTAATTTATAATATATATCCACTACTCAATCTTATCTTAATTATAAAATTGTAAAAATTTTTATCCATGTAAACTATCAATGCTAGGGGGTGGGTCCCCCTAACATATACATAGGTTCTGCGTCACTGAGTCAATCTCATAAAGGTAAGCGCCATGAACAACGAAATAAGAGTATAGGTAGGAAAATCCTTATCAACAGCAACCCAAGTAAGAACAGGATGAAGACAAGGGGATGCATTATCGCCTATTTTATTTAACTTAACACTGGAAAAAGTGGTCCAATACACTAGTTTTGAACAAAGTAGAGTACAAATAGATGAGTCAAAGCTTGGTCTTCTTGCGTACGCGGATAATTTAATGCTGTTAGCAAAAAATAAAGAAAAGCTTATTGAACAAACTCAAGAATTACTTGAAGTAGCAAAAAGAGTTGGGTTAGAAATAAACGTTGAAAAAACAAAATATATGATAGCATTGAGGGGGATTTTGCCAGAGGATGTACACACTCGTCTAGATGTGACTGAAGTGAGGACATATAAATTTAACGGATTATAGAATTTCAAGTATCTAGACGCACTTATAACTTAAAATAATGATTAACAAGAAGAGATAAAAGCAAGAATACATACTAGCAATAGATACTATTTGGGATTGAACAAGCTGTTCAAATCAAGAATATTGTCTTAGAGCCTAAAGGTACAATTGTATAGAACACTTATTCGACCGTTGGTGATGTATGAATGCGAAACTTGGACGCTTCATAAGATGGAACAGAATAAACTCTTAGTATTTGAACGAAAAGTTTTGCGGTCGATTTTTAGCCCGTGCATAGATAGGAATATTGCAGGAGAGTGAAACATAGTCGATGATATAAGAAAGAGGTGACTTGTTTTGGCAGGCCAAACATGGATAAAATTAAAAGAATATTATAGACATCGTACTATTGGTGTTGATGTAAGTACAGTTATTGTAGGATAAACCTATCTTAGTAGAAAATACAGATAATTTAAAATCAGACCTTAAATCTAATACTTATTATAAATTTATGTAGGTACTTACAATGTATAGTACAAAAGTAAAAACATATTTTGTAGTTGAATTATTTTATTTATAATGGTAAATTGAAGTTTAATTTCTATTTACTTATCAACTGTTAAATTAAATACAGCAAAAATATTATTATATCGAAAGTTAATGTTTAATATCAGTTATGTTTTAAAAATTGTAATTAGTTTAATTTTTATGTTAATATAAAGTGCATATATAGTAATGTATACGAGTCAACGTCAAATCATTACATTATAAACCATGGTTGGATTGCGTCATGATCTATGGTGAACATGTATGGCTCCTATGAATCAGTTTCCCGCATTATAAAAATAGTTAAGTTACATGATTATATTATTATCGATACAGCGTGAAAATGGAAAAAAAAAAAAAAACAGTAAAACCAAAATGTAAAAATAATATTAAGTTCTTCCACCGAGCGTCAATTTTCGACCAGCGCACAATATTGTTGTATCCCGTCGAGTTGGATTACAATAATCGGCGGATGTCACATTTGCTGTTCCACACCATCACGTAGTAGATGACGGCGGCGAGGATGCCGACGAGCAGTATCAGGAACACTTCGAACACGCCAAACTGTCTGGCCGCTAAACGCTTGTTGTTCTTTCTGACGGTGCGGCCTAATTCGCGGCCGACGGTGACGTAGATTTCACGCAGTTCTCCGTCCGCGGGGGTGGACGGCGGTCGCACGCACACGATCCGTCGTCGCTGCGTGCTGACGACGGTGCACGGCGTGCCCTTGGCGTTGCCCAATCGGATGGCCAGGTCGACGGACGGCCGGTAGCCCCGGTCCAGGTGGCGGCCGTTGATCGTCACGTTCCGGCCGTCGTCGGTCTCAAAGTCCGTGAACACCGGATCGGCGTACAGCCGGTAACCGGGAAAGTCGGGCTGCGGAGACAAGTCCAACGTGTGGTTGGCAAAGTACACGTGGAAACCAAAGTTGAATGACGGCGCCGCGGCCGCAGCGGACGATCGGGGCGCGTCGAGCGCGGGCGACCGGCACTCCATGAACGTGTCGTTGCGCACCGTGCAACCGGCGTAGTGTCGCACGCCATCCTGGTCGTCCACGTACAGCGTGGCGTTGCTAACGCACGTCAGGTGGCGGCCGCGCACCGGGATGTAAGTGCCGCCCGAAGCGATACCCGAGAACGGCTGTCCCGCGTCCAGCACTGGGTCACCCGCGTACACGAACTGCGCCGGAGGCTTGGCCAGCGGTGCGCCGGTGCCGTTTACGCCGACTTTTCTCCTCAGAAACTTGTCAAACACGACGGTGACAGTGCCCGCAGTAGGCCCGTCCGACGGTCCGGTCACGCACAGCATGCGATCCTCGTACCTGGCCACCACCTCACACGGAACGTTGGCCACGCCCACGGACACGGTGGCCGTGCTGCTGGCGTCCAGGAAATGGCCGGTTATGTGCAACAACGTACCGCCGGAGACAGGGCCGCACGCGGGGCTCAGTGCGATCGGCTCAGGGTAGATGAATCGGAACATATGTGTCGATGTCAGCCGCAGCGTGCCGTAAGTGATGTGCACGGGGCCTGTGGCCGAGTCGTTAGGATTCGGTGATCCGATCGTGCACGAGATGGTCTCACTGTTGACCGTCTTCGGGTAGAGACAATCGCGCCCGGCCACCGTGACGGTCACCTTCCGCGATTCGGACAGCACGTCGTGGTTCTTGATGGTTATCACCAGTGTTGCTCCACCCGACCACGGTGCCGACAGCGGTTCCACCGACTGGATCGCCATGTCCGGACAAGCGTCCGCGGGTGGTCCGGATTTGGCGAGGAGGGCCACCGCGTCCTCGTTACCCGGATCATCGGCCACCGTGCCTACGAAAGCAGTCGCGTTTCGATGGCCGTAGAACTCGAACAGGCCTGTGCACATGTTACTGACCGAACACCGTTTGTAGTAGAACGCGTTGAGTTCTGGGTCCCAGGAACACACGACGCAGTTCTTGGTCTTGTTGGTGATGTCACAATAATGGCCGTTGTACACGGTTAAGTAGTCGTTGACGCCGTCGTCGATCCGCAGTGGCACGCCGTCGAACACGATACTGTAGCTGTAGATCATCAGCCGCTGATTGTCGAACTCCCGATTGTCGTTGCTCATCGACTCGCAGTCGATCGTGCCCGCCTCCTCGTTCACCGTACCGTTGTACGTGACGTCTTTCAACGAGCACGTGATGTTTCTGTTGCCCAGGTACTTCACGAAACCGCTCACGTCGTTCGACACCTTCACCTTGTACGTGGAGGGCAGGTGCATTTTGTTAACGAAACTGTCGACGATGGTAAACTTCGGACATTGCGCCCGGATGTTCACCATCAACAGTTCCGGCCTCCGCGTCGTGTTCACACACGTCTGCCGTTTTAACGACCAGCTGCACGACGGCTTTTCTGCACATTTCGTACAAATCCGCGATCTTGAACAATCCACTGCATCCTTTTGGTTGTTACGGACGAACGAAACGACTTGTGGTATACATACCAACACCTATAGAAAAGGAAAATGTTAACAATTTTATTTTATTCACGTGTAATATAATAACACTATATTGAGTATATATATACAGGGCTGGGCCGATCAATAACGGCAAAATAAAAATTTGCGCCTCCCTCCCTAGATTTTCAAATTTAATTACATCAAATTTTACGCCCCAAATTCCTACTCCATATTTTTCGCTCCTGGCAGGCGCCCACATCCTTGCCAGGCCCTCGGCCCGGCTCTGAGCATATATTAGGTATATTTTTTTTTTTTATTATTTTAGAACCATCAGCTTAAACTATTACAGTTCGACAATTACATAGTACTTAAATTGACATTAACAAGAATAAAAATAACAATAGAGTTGTATATAATATGACAAAGATAATAATAGAATACGTATCGGTAAAAGTTAAGGTACTGATACCGTGACCGGTTGTAAACGATTAAGAACAGAGGTTAATAGAATGATTAATGGATTAATTATCGTTTTGAATTCTTCGATGAACTTATTTATGGAAATTGAATACGAATCTTCGGGCGGTGTGTTAGCAGTGACGTTGGCATAAGATCTATTATTGTGAATGGAATTTGGAAAGACTGGTCGGTTTTTTGATGAAGGCGTTGGGTTGGTTGGAGTGGGTAGTTTTCTGTTGATCGCGGATTTGGACTTCTTGCGGGATTGAATAATATTCATGTACACAGGACAGCCTTTGTATGAAGCTGTGTGTGATCCAGCGCATAAAGCGCATTTAGCGGGAGTCGACGGGGGTTTTGTGCATGTGGCGGAAGGATGGTTATCCCCACACTTTACGCACCGAGGGGAATGGTGACAGTAATTACTCGTATGAAAGTAGGCCTGACAGTCTTTGCATTGAGGAGGGGATAATTTTATTTTAGGCCGCTCGATTTTGATTTTTGTGTGGCACAGTGAATCAATGTCGAAGATATCGCTGTTGTTATTATTATGTATATTACATCGCCGTTTTGTGAGAGAGTGTGAATGAGAAGATGGCAGAGGTTCGAGGTCAATATTGTTAGGAAATTCGCCTATACAACCTATTTAGTACACCTATAGTACTAGAATACCTACTATATACAAGTGTTCCCATTAATAGAGCGGAGGACAAAAAAAGTTGACTTGTAGGTGTATTATGTAATGTAAAATATAGCAAAATAAAAGTATTAGGTACCAGAAAAAACTGGATCGGGTGGGCTATGTATTATACTTAAATATTTTCTAAACATTATATTTTAATAATATGCAAAAAATTCTATTGTTAATGATTTAGTTGACTACCTTATATAGAGATTCAAGATTTATATTATACTATAAGTACCTTACTTTAACTTACCCTAATTTTAACTATTTATAGACAATACCTATACATTATATATTATAACTAATCTCAAAGTTTTTATAAATTTACAAATTACTATCAAAGCAAACCTGCCACTATTTTGAGCCAACATAGGTTTCGCCATTAACATCAGCGACATACTGAAATTAGATTCGATTCTCCATACAAAAATAAAAATTAAAGTCCCACGGGAAAAGTCCTTTCCTGCTCAATGCAAACATTGCCAAGCATTTTTAAATTCTTCTAAAATACAAGTCTAAATCCCCTTCAAAATTAGATTACTAAATGTTTAATAATGAGAGTTTTAAAATGATAATACAATTTAAGTAAATTAATTAATTGAAAAAAATATAAGACGCCGTTTCCAAGTAAATTTGACGAGGAATTTCAGATAAATTGAAAATGTCAGTTTTATCGGATAGCATAATATTTATAAAACTGATACAAGGTTGATACATTTATCTATATAAAAAAAAAAAATTAATATTCGTGCTCCGCTATTTCTTTTACACATTGCACACACATTTACACGACCCGTTTACTATTACTAAAACAATTTTCTGAATTGAATGTTTTTTAAAATGATCGGTATTGGATACAATTAAAAAATTATATTAAAATTATTCAAAGGCTGTAATGAGTTTATAAATTTGTACGTACCAATGTGGCTACAAGAAATCTATAAATAGATGAACCATTCCAAAATTGTTTTCTTGTCCCTGCAGTTAAGTCAACCATGATGTACCTAAATCAAAATCTATAATACATTTAAATCATTTAATAATAATATGAAATTATTTTTTATTTTAAATATACAAATTGAAGTAAAAATAAATGATTTATTAATATCACAATCGTATCGTATATATTATATTAAGTTCTTAACACTTTATATGACACAAGTAAAACATGAAAAAGACAGTGAAACAAAATATGACGAATAATAGATAATTAATTAAAAAAAATTCATGATTTTAAAATTTTTTTTATAATTATGATATAATATAGCATATTACTATTTTAAGTTATTGATAACATTATATCATAAAATTTTTGAAAAAAATTAAATTAAACAATGTTAAATTAAGCATATCTACTTTTTTACTCTAAACAAATTGTTATCAATAATCAATAAAAAATAACTTTAATGTAAATAAGATGTGTTCTAGACTAATTTCAAAAAGTAGCGATGTTATTAAGATTTAAAGCAAAATAATAATAATAAAAATGATTATAAACGACTATAAAACTAATATTTAAGTTATTTAAAGTTAAACTAGTTTTCCAATCAAAGTGCCTCCAATAGTTCATTGTTAAATTTTCGATAATTCATAATTCCATCGAAATTCAAGCATACTATATATGATATATTGGTAATGATATTAATACAGTATAACAAATAAAAAGTGTTACAATTAAATAGTATCATTACCTACTAACTATATTTGCTACTTAGTAGTTAGTATAATTTATTAAATTTTCTAAATTATAATATCTTTAAATAAATTCTCTCTAAAAGATTATGTAAATATAATAAAATTTATTATAAAGAAAAAAATATTAGTACCTAGTTAAAATTGACCTAAATTGAATTACAATAAATATTATTGTTTTATCATCGAATTATATCACTGATTTTATTTAAGGAGATTGAAGCACGCGCATTTTTCATACTTTTTAGACCAATAAGTACATACTTCGAAATGTCTAATTATAATTTTTAAATTTAATTTTAATTTTAATTCAATTTTAAATTTTAAAAGACTTTAAAATTAAGTTTTAGATACATTATTTTAAATCAAAAAAGCGGGTAAGTGGATAACGTTCTTCTGTACATTAGGTGCCTAAAATTACATTGAATAGTGAATGGATGTATGCCATTTGAGTTCAATTGTATTGTATTATTAAAGTCATTAGTACCATAGTAGGTTAAATTAAATTTTATTGAAAAAATTGTATTTTAAATTATGTGTGTATAAATAATAATAAAAATAATATATTCTAAAAGTTTCAAGAAATGCCCACGAATAATATTTTTTAAATAACAACAAAATAACTGTAATTGTATTTAAATATGTAATTTCGTTTAAATTTCTTAAATTTTCAATCCTTATATTATATTATATAAGTTAAGCATTTTATAAATTTACAAGTACAAGATAATCAGAAATTTTATTTTGAATTTAATAAACGTTGTTGAAATTTAAGATTTAAATGCTTATAAAAAAATGTGTGTTTATATATTTTTAATTTTTTCCAGCTGCCACTGTAAAAATATATCAGGAACCTTTTAAATGATAATGAAATTGAAAATCATAGCATTATTTCGACTATTTATCGCGTACAGTATACTACTTTACACAGTCGCAAAAAAACACACTGTATTGCGATTATCATTGAAAAATCAATATATTCATTGCTGTGCTCAGAATCTAAAATCATACAATCACATGCTCGTATTTCTCTAGAAATGTCTAATAGTATTGAGTAGTAATAGTTTACTTTAAGTCTCTGTCAAACAGAAAGCGTTATCTTCACGTCGCGTGATTTTGTAATTTGTTATTCACGCGCGTAAAAGCACCACGCCGACCAGCCATTTACCGCTTTAACGCGTTCTGTATAACAGAGCCTTTATACGATTATACTAAATGTATATTTAGAAAATATATTTAAAATACTGTCTACGTATGCTTAATATACGACCTGATAATTTGTGAAAATTCTCTCTAGAACAATTTGTCTATTAATCAGAATGTTCATAGAAACTAAAAAGTATCTATATATTTTTGGCGTATATGAGCCACAAACACAAAATAAGATCTGCGCTGTGTTATTGAATTAAAATGTGTAATAAATAAAAAATTAATACATTTAAAAATAAAAGTACAAAATTCATGTTTCAGATGATATCTTTAAGGGATTCGATATCGTGATTTTCTGTCTTTGTCTCACACATGCGTGTCATAGGATTTTATAGCCGTGTTCTTTGCTAAACGTACCGATGGATATATTGAAGCGATAAGAATTCTAAAACAGATTTGAATTTGTCACCAAGTGTATTTGAAATTGAATTTCCCACATTTTTAATTTTAAATTCTTCAAAATTTAAAAACAACAATTTTTTAGTAATCATTTTTTAACATAATGTTTTAAGGAATTTGAAAGACGATATCGAAAATGTGGTAAGGACAATCTCAAGTAGTCTTGACGACAAATTTAAATCTGTTTTTGGAATTCTTATCGCTATACATTAGATCAATTGGTACGTTTGGCAAAGAACACGTCTAAAATCATAGGTAGCACGCTTACATTAAAAATAAGCAATAATGGTATCGAATCCCCTTAACCTCAGGTTACTAAGTTCAACTTATATTTTAATTATAAAATATGAATAAATATTTAACACTAATAATTAGGTACCTGCCGTTTTTAAGAAATTTCAGTATACCAAATTTAATAAAAATTTAATGTGAATAATAATTATTAATTACATTAGAAAGTAGGTCAACAAGTTATTAAAATAAAATTTTAAAAATGTACTCGTATTTTCATCTAACTCTTCGAATGGCCGCGTAATTTAAGTTTTCAATTCTTGACTATGGCAACTACTTATACTATTTTGATTATTAGATTTTTTTGACCCGAATCATTCGAGTGTGGTGGGTTGGGAATTGGGAGGTATATATTCAGATGTTATATCGAAAATATTATTATTAACGAAAATAAAATAAATGTATACAGTATACACAGTAACAGTAATACAAGTCTATATCTTGATAATATGGTCGAAAATAAGTGATACTGAAACTCAAAAACCCAATGGGCCAATATCAGGGCCGGCGTGAATGAATAACAAGTGGGGGGGTGTGCTATGGTAAATTTGCCGACTTAAAAAAAAAAATAATAATTAAAATTTGTTAAAATGTTGTCATGTACTCATGTATTTATCAAATTACTTGCATTCAAAATATAAAATATGGTAGGTTATACAATACACATAGATTATAATATTTCTATAAGATATTTAATTTTTACATAATTATTCTTCTTTCTTTCAAAAGTGACCATTTATCAACAAGCATTGTTATATTAACATTATCCAAAATATCTTTGTTTGAGTTCAGCAGCATTAAATTTTGTAGGCGATCATTAGACGTAGTAGATCTTAAATAGTTCTTCACCATTTTTAATTTACTAAATGCCCGTTCATTAGATGCAGTACTAATGGGAGCTGTAAACACCAACCGTAGCATCATGTTCACATTTGGTAAAAGGTGTTTAAAAGATTCTGAGGTTTTTAATATTTCTAATAAATTTAACATACCCTTACAATGATGAACTAGTATTAAAAACTCGGAAAAAATTCCATCATAGTCTGTTAATTTGGATGCAGAACTTCCTGGAGGAAATAGTTCAGGGTGCCTCAAAATATGACATAAGCAAAAAATAATCTACCAGACCTGTGACTCATCAAAATTGTGAAACCATAATAATTAATAATAATATTTAAAATTCACAATTTTTTTTTTGTGTATCAATAATCAATAATAAATAAGTAGGTACTTTTTCTACTTTTTACCTTTATTTTTAAATTTGCCGACTTCTTATACAAATAATAATTTGCCGACTAATTAACATAAAAATACCAAGTAGGGGGGTGTGACACCCCCCCACACCCACCATTAACGCCGGCCCTGGCCAATATATATTATTTATGGTAAATTTATAAATGGGCCTGATCAACATGAACTGGCTTTAAAGTTTATAGACCGAGTACAATACAACAATTATTGCGATCTTAGAAGGCTAAGGTTGTGAAAATCAAAATTAGTCGAATGATTCAATAGTATGATATGATACAAGTACAAATTACATCGAGATAAGACATATACTTGAAATATTATTTATTTATTATATTATGACCATAGATATTAAAGAATGGATAGGCCATTAATTATGCTTATCATACGAGAACGAACATGAAAATATAAAGGTCTTATACAAATGTATAATTATATAATTATTGTAACATAATTGATGATAAGACCTCTGCCAGAATGAGAGGCAATGGTATAAATCAGTCTTTCTCTCTTCCACATTCCAGCACACTTTCCTCTATTTTATTGATATAGCCATGGCCTATCCATTCTTTAATATCTATATTATTATGATTCGTCAGTAGTCTTTACGATAAGACGAGTACAAAGTATAAAGAATATACAATTATAGGCCACTAAATCACGAAAGAAAAAGAGTCCATTACCACACTATTGATTCAATAAATGTCTAGTGCAATGTTCATTCAACCCGGTGGTATTAGTATACACTAATATATCATTACTTGGTATCTTAGTATATTCTTAAATTCTATTTCTCGATGACAAAGGCATAAAGCACGATTAAAATATAAATTACGATATTATCATAAATATTAAATAATGATACAGAGATACCTATGGAAATAAAATAAATGAGAATTATAATAATGGTTAACTGATAATAGCATAACAATGTGGGACGTGGGTGGCTGATAATCGTTTAAAATATGTATTGGTTGTTACTGTAGAAATGATGAATTATTAAACATCAAATTTAAATGAAGCATATCTTTGCAAATAGAAGCCAAAATAATTAAACGCACTTTATATTCTATAACTATAGTTACTTCTTTAAACTTCACATATTATATGCATGCATAAACCTTTAATTTTAATTTTATCGTAAATTACAATAATATTATAACTATTATCAAGTGCAAAATTAAAATATTGTTTCTCACCGACCACAGTGTTTGTACAAATTGTATTTACTTCTTACTCATTAGTCATTAATCATTATATAATATATATTGTTGATACTTAAAGTGGCAAAAGGTATAACTATTTGTTGTAATTATTATTTTGACAAAGCATTATATTTTTTTAAATATGCATTAGGTATTTAAAAATCTACACAGCAGTCGGTAGCCAATTTGTATAATAATTTTGCTTGTTGAATTATTAATAATTAATTATCATTAAGTAGGTATTAAAAAACATATTTTTAAATACGAGTTATAGACAGCATGCTGTAATATAAAAATACATTTGTTATAAATACTATTATATTTTAGTATTATGAATCCCTGTAAAACATCCTGGGGAAAAAAATACACGGAAAAAAATCCGACCATAAAATTATTATACGGGAAAAAAGTCCTGTTATACAATCTACAGAAATAGAGTGTACGGTAATAAAGATAGCAGAATTAATCTGTATTATAGAAGTACGCATGCTTGGTATTGCGATGGTAATTTTTTGTGAAATCCAGAAAATTTGATTATATGTTTTTCGAGTGAAAACTGTTTTCTTCTAAAAAAAAAAAAAAAAAATAGTAGGTACTTACAGAGAAGTTTTTAACGTAATTCTAAAAGAGTGTAACAATCGACAATTTTAACCAGATGATCTACAAATTTTAAATTTAGATTTTGAACAAGCTCCTATAGGCTATAAATGCCACCCAGTAAGATTGTTTTTATCACTTACCTCAAAATATGGCAAGATAGAAGAAGTTTCATTACAAAGCTAAATATTAAACGAATGATACATTAAGTAATTTTTTGCTATGCTAGATGATTTAGCATTTTTTTCAATAAATAAAGTTTTCGACGGATTTAATTATTTAAAGACAGTTTGCATAGAAGAAGCTACAGAGGTTCTGGATTATTTCATAAAATGTATCAAACATATATTAACATATAGAAAGACAGTAAAAGGTATGAATATAAAATTTAAAAATAATAAACCGCTATTTCCAATAGAAATATGGAACGTTCACAAGGCTACAATAAACGGTCAACATCGTACAAACAATATTTGCGAGAGTTGAAACAACCATTTTACGAATTCGGTCGGACACGCGCACCCAACCGTCTGGAAGTTAATCTCTAAAATTTTATTAGTATTTTAGTATTATCAATTTTAAATTCCATAATCAATAAATCAAACCGGACTTTTTTCCGTATTATAATCTTGTGGTCGGACTTTTTTTCCGGCTCCCCTCTATTATGATAGTCTATACGTATATTATATAGTTATTATATTAATTTATGTTATTTTTGCTATTCTAATAGCTGAGTGTTTACAACGTGTTTAACAATAAAATATTATGTAGTTGTATGTTATAATTTTATGTTTAGAACTTGAATTAATTAACAATTAAATATTTTTAAGTCTTACTTACCTGCTTATACGATTATATTGTTCCATCCGACGGTTACAGATCTGTTTGTTGACAATTGTATGACCGTTAAAAACCAAGGCGTAAGCCAATAATTTATTATTATAAATTATAATAAAAAAATAAGACACTTTTCTGTATTAAAATCGAAATATTTTCAATAAGAATATTTTAGATGTGTACTCCTCGTACCTCCGTACACGTATGACGACAGTCTTGTCAGGCGACTGCTCGGCGCTCGTGTACGAAATGAGGCGCCCATCAGACGCATCCAGACATACTTATCAATAATCCATTATCGCCATATATTGATGGGTAAAAAACGTGTTTTTAACTATTTTAGTTGACATTTAAATAAACATTAGGCCGAAACACGATTAAGCGATTAATGTACTGATATCATATAACAATAGCATATAACATTCCAAATACTTTTACTTATATATTTTAGTTACATATCAATGTATATATTGATCGTTTTCAAACATAATATTATTTGAACTTCGCACCTGTGAATCTCGAGATACAAAAGGTATTCGCTTCGTATAATGATGGGTAGGTTTAGTAGGTACCTAATTATATATTGCTTCCGGGTCTAACTGGCGACAATAATAATAGTATGATAATTTAAGTATATTTCGAGGTGGACCTGTATACGTGTACGTTAAGGGTGGTGAAAATGAGAGTTTTATTACAATTTATACAAAAAACTTCAAGAAAATTAAATTAATCAAACAATTTATTATCATGACCAACACATTATAGAACAGTTACAGTTGACAATAATATAATAAAGGGACCGGACATCCGAAACCAATCTACTAACAATAATGCACGCACGCGAAAGATGGTATTTTGTAAATGTTTAGTCACTAGTGTGTATCGCGTTAATGGCGATCACGTGATTAATCGTATATAATACATGCACTTAAAAATTAATAAAACTATTGTATTAATCGCGTACTGCGGAAGCGTCGCGTCGATATTCGGTCGTCTTCCCTTCGGACACGATCACTTGTTGCGATATCCAACCGCAGTGGTGGGGTTGGTGCACGCGGCCGACGTCGTGGCGCCGACCCGGTGTCTGGTGGTCTTAGTACGGTACACGGCAATGCACGCCACGGCAATGGCGATCAGACAGACGATCTTGACGCAGTTGACCACGCTGTCCGATGGGCCCCCGCCTAGGCCGCGACTCCGGCCGTCCGCCTTGCGCTTCACCACACACGCGAACGTGTCGCCGATGGTGACGATCACGCTGGTCACCGTGTCCAAGTCGACCACGGACGCGTTGGTGGAGGGCGCGCACACGATCCGTCGGTGGTCCGTGGACGTCACGTCGCATACGCTCCCGGAACCGCGGAACCGGACCGTCAGGTCGTCTTGCGCCCGGTAGCCGCGGTCTAGATCGTGGCCGTTGATCGTGACGGTACGGCCGTCTGTCACGAAGTCCACGAACACCGGATCGGCGTGCAGGCTGTAACCGTGTGGGTCTCGCGGCGGCAGCAGGTCCATCTCGTGATACTCGGGGTCCTGCACGCGCAGTCCGTACTTCAACGACGTGACTGCACTGCCGCGTCCGTACTCGAGCTTGGGTGCTCTGCACACAGCCAGCGTATCGTTGAGCAACCTACAACTGGAGTAGTGGACCCTCTCGCCATGTCGGACGTAGAACATTGCATACCGTAGGCACGAGAAGTGTCGGCCGCGCAGCTGAACCGCTGTGCCACCTGACGCGATGCCCTGCAGTGACTGGCCGGGATCCAGCGCGGGCACAGCCGCGTACGTGAACACCACTGACCCGTCGCCGACGTACTTGCTCAGCTGGCCATCGAATACCACGTTGACCCTGGCCGCCGTGGGACCGTCGACCGAGGCCGGGTCGGTCCGGCACAGTATTAGGTCCGAGTATATGGCCACCGGGTTACACATCGCGTAGTCACCCACCGATACCCGCAATGTGGTGCCTGCATCCAGGAACCGGCCGCCGATGCGCAACATGGTGCCGCCGGCTGCGGGCCCGCACCTCGGACTCATGTCTGTGATCACCGGATCCACCAGTCCGATGACGAGCGCTGACGTGATGGACACCTTTGGCGGGTCACCGGTGTACAGCAACCGAATCGGGCCCTCGTGGTTGCGGCGGCGGTCCGTGTGGGCTGCCGGCATCATGGTGCAGGAAATGGCCGTCACGTCTTCATCGGCAGTCATCCTCTTCGTTTTGGGTTCCGAGCACTCGCGCCCAGCCACCGTCACCGCCACTTCCTTGCCCTCGGCCAGGATGTGGTGGTTGACGACCGTGAACCGCACCGTCGTGCCGCCCAGCCACGGTGCCGTTATCGGGTCCACGGACCGGATCTCGGCTTCCGGACACTCCAGACGCACGCCACCGTCTCTGTCAACGTCGCCGGTCGCCACCACGGTGTAGTTTTTCACGTTCCACTTGCCGTAATACTCGTACTGGCCCACGCACCGGTTTTTCGTCGAACATCGTTTGAAGTAGTTCTTGTACCCGTACCCGCTCCACGTGCACGTCACGCACTCCTCGTCTCTCCATGTCTCATTGCACTCGTGATCGTAATACACAAAATAATTGTCGGAATCGTTGTTGAATCTTAGTATTATGTCGTCGTCGATCGTGATGTGATAATGGTAAACCATCAACGCTTTAAATCGCTTGTCCCTCTGTGCCGTTAGTTTTTTCGTGTTACATTTGATCTCGTCGTTCAATATATATCCCGTGAGTTTCTCTTCTTCAAAGTTGCACGTGATTTTACGCCCTTGTAGATATTTTACGAAATTGTTCTTGTCGTTCGTCACCGCCACCGTGTACGAGAATAACTCATCCCTTAGCACGGAATTCTTTACTATGGAGAACTGAGGACAGTGTCCTTCAATGTTCACTGTTAGATTTCCTAAATTCGAAGCTGTCATTATACATGTCTGAATATCTAACGACCAACTGCAAGACGCATGTTTCGCACATTTCAGGCATGATAAGAATTCTGAGCAAACCGTTGAATTATTCTCCGATTTCAATGGATTCGCATGTGATAATGATATAAATACCTGTTAAAAATAAAATAATTTTTTATTTAAATATAAAATCATCTATTAATTACTATTTTATTATTTTTTAGTGACAGCATTTAAAAATATGGCAATCATTTTAACTAAAAGGACATTTATAGGTAAATTTATGTTTTATGAGGTTGATGATTAATACGATCACACAAACATTATAATATTAAAAATTTTCAAATAGTGTTACATTTATATACAATTTAATTAAGTTACCCCGTCGTAGAAAAATATTCATATTTTAAATATTTAGAATTCAAATTGAAGATAATTTAGTTTATGGTCACAGTTAATTATTATACGGTTTTCTGATTTTCTTACTTTATCTAGTATACGCAAAACAGAGGAATTTAATCGAGTTTTCATTCCAACGTATACATTGATTGATCTATAGGAAGCAGAAAAAATTCTAAAACAGATTCAAATTTGTCATCATGTCTGCTTGGAATCGACTATCTAACATTTTATTGATCCTTCTTAAATTTAAATAAGCCATACTAAAAAATATGTTATTTAAAAAAAGAAATGTTTCAATTTTCAGTTTAGTTAAAATCTATAAATACATTTTGTGTAAAAAATCGATTTCGAGTAGAATTAAAGGATGTCGGCGTATTTTTTTTTTTTAATTTCCTTCTGACCCGGGTACAACAAAGCAAATTTTATGTTCACTAGAATGATTCTAATTAATAATCATAACAATTTCTTAATTCAGAGTGAAATGACCATTTATAAAATGCCAAGGTAAGATTATTATCTAGGGCATCTCATAACCTTTTTATAATATTTTTATTTTAATAAGAGTTTAGGATATATTACAAACAATTCACAATTTTAAAATACTCATAACGTGCTTTAAATTTAAAATATAATAAAAATTAAAAAGTCTATGAGACGTCCCCTAGGTATAATAATCTTAACATTTTTTTTTATTTTTATTTTTTTATTTAAATAAGGCTTCAACTCCTGAGGTTATTAGCCTGCAGTAAATTCTTAACATTTTATAAGAGGATATTTCACTTTAATTTTATAAATTATAATGATTATAAGCTAGATTGTAAGTGTAAAATTTGTCATGTTATGCTTTGGCCAGGGAGAGAAAGAATGCACAATTCTCTTGATAAATTAAAAGATTTTTAGAATTTAAATCCATGTGTATTGACAATAATAGAAAATCACTGTTTTTAATCCCTTTATTTGGGATTAGGTATATACCTATATATTATAACTTAGTAGTAATATTACTTAATAAGTTATAATATATTATCAAAGAGACTTACTAATACACGTTCATAACATTTTAAATTCTCACAGTATCGTCAAAATATAAAAAAAGCAGCGTAATAATTTATTTATTAACCGTTATTATTTGTTTTATAATTTAAATATTTTATATTATTTACGAAATTAACTAATAAGTGATATTTATTTCGAAAGTTTTTTCCAGATGATGTTTTTACCATATGAAATAGACTAGCCTACGAAAATAATGCGTATTAAAAAAATAGTAATAGTAATTTGCTTAATCTATAAACCAATCGGAAAGATATACGGAAAATATTATGCTCTATATATAGCAGTTAAAAATAAAAAAAAGGCAAGATAAATATTTTAATTAATTTTTACTATAATATGCAAAAATCTTCAAGTTTATGCCTATTCAAAAATATATGCAATATAAGTAGATAAATTTAAAATTCACAGCCTTCCAATACTAAATTTCAACATTTTTTGAAACAAATATCAAATGGTATAAAAAAATATTTCTATGCAAACGACAAACTATTCGTCTGTAAACATACAGAAAACTTTTTTATACAAATATGATTTTGGTAATTTTAACTTTAAAATTGTCTTGTTTACATACTATTATAATAAACATTCCATAAATATAAGAACATCCGAAATAGTTTCTTTGACGCCCACGATCAATCATGTTTTCTCGATTTTGTATGATCCTAAAAAATAAAAATAAAATATTTATAAATTATAAAGCTTGCCATAAGTTTTCTTAAACGTTAAATATTATGACTCAAATGCAAAATAAAATTTTAACTTAACGAAATTCCTGATAATACACTTAATTGCAATATGTTGGCTTAATATATTTTAAAACCATTTGTATAGTTTATTTATTTTGTGCAGTATACAGGCACAGTCAAATTACTTTTGAAATATCAAAGCTTATCTTAGTACAGTTTGTAATTAAATTAAATGTAGGGAAATATTATAATCACATTAACAGTAATAACAGTATAGTCAGTGGCTCGTTTCACTAAGAATGTAGGTACCACACCCAGGTTTATTATCTCTCTCTGCCGCAGAAGCGTATTATACTAGGGACACCTATTAAAAATAATGTATATTTTCGAGGTCATCTTTTAGATTTTTTTCCATATTAAATTTCACAAAAGAAATAATGAATGGTAGTTTGATTGATTTTCAAAAAATATATTTGTAATCGAAACAATTTATAACAACTAATTCCTGAGTGTAGTAAAAAATATAATGTAATTCCTACATTTGTTACTAAAGATTTATGATTTATTCATAAATTCCCATAAACACAAATAAAATACTCTGAAAATTAAGAATTTTTTAAAAAGTATTATTAATATATAGGTTTTATACTTGTCACTTGACGAGATTTGCATAATTTGGTTAATTGATTTTAACTTGTAATGTAAACAATCTTATGGACTCGGACTATTTACTAACTACAGATTTATTTAAATATCGCAAGAACAACATGAAATATATTTTGATAAAGTTTACCATTATTAGAAATATTTCTCTACTTGGTTAATTTTTTACAATAATGTAATTTTATTTTTATTTTTGAATCTGTCATCACGTTTTTGATTAGAAATAATGATTTGATTTTTGACTTTAGCCTTTTTTGAAAAGGAAAATTCATTTAGTTGGTACTTGAAACGTAAAAGTAAAAAATTCCTAGTAATTTACAAAAGCGTCAAGAAAACCCTTATAAAAGTAACGAAAAAACGGAAATTTTTACGCATAATCAGTTTTCAACAAAATTGATTTTTTATCTTGTTGTAACTCGAAAATCAATCATTGTAAATATTTGAAATTTTCACCAAATGTTTATATATTAGCGTTATATTTTTACGATTAAAATTTAAAAATTTTTTCACTTTTTTAAAGCTATTTATAGACAATTGAAATCTTCGATTTTTCTAAGTTTTTATTTTTTTAAATGCCTATAAAAAAAATGTGGCTATATCCAAAAAATCTTTACGTTTTTCGTTTACAACGATACATGTCATCGCATTCAAATTTAACACATCTATTAGTGACCTACTCTCCATCTATACCTTACATAAGAGCGATACCCAATTGCCCACTTTATTAATATTTGAAATTGTCCACATTTTTAATAATAACTACATGTATTGAGTGTTTACATATAAGTTGTGACCAAAAATTCTCAAAAATCTGAAACTAATATTGTTGTCATGACATTTCAATATTTGAAAAATCAACAAAAATTATTATTTTAGTAATTAACTACTTTTGAATAGTTAACTTGGCCATTGACCATTTTATTATATCATTTATTTTTTATTTACCGTTCACTTTTATAATTTTTACAAATAAACATATTTTTTTATAAACACAATTTATTAATAATGGATTATTAATACTATATGACATTTTACTCCGGTGCAATAGATGCTTATAGTAAATGGTATTTTAAGTTATAACAGACTGTAGTAATTTATTAATTATTATAAATTGATAAAAAATGTATCAGTTTACTGAATTTTATATTATTCTGGATATTGGTTTATATTTACTATTTAGTTAATGTTTCAAATAGTAATAGATTTACCTTGAATGTGAAATATATTATTCTGTTCAGTTATTCCTGTTTCATCGAAATTATAAACTCAAAAACACATAACTTTAAAAGAATATTTAATTTTAAGTTATTATTGGAATAATATTAAATTAATGTAATAAGAACACAACATGTCAACATTTTACAATACATTTAAATAAAAATTCAAGAATTCAAGAGCAAAATATTTAAGTACTTATGTTCTGCTGACTGTAAACCAAATACAATTGTTTCACAAATAAGCTATAGATTATTATACAATGTTATTAAATGTAATTATTTGGTCAATATGTTATTTTTTATGTCATTGTTGATTTACTTTATTTATCATCCAATTATTATAATTACATAAATGATTAAATTATATTGCCGTGATTGAAATGGAAATAATACTATAATTTTTATACGATAACTGATAACTGGGAAGTGGTATAGCTTTTAAATAGTTTTCTTTATATTGCTTAATAATATAATATATTCCAAGTGCGGATGTGCAAGAGTATGTGTATTAAAATGATCATTAGTGAGTGTTAGAAAATAACCGAGATTGGATTTAACTGGAACTGGGATTCCATACTCTATTTGTAAATTAAAGGATTTGAATGTTAATAATATTTTTAAAAGAAGGCTTAAGCCTATTGGTGTTAAAAATTAATAATATGTTCGTTTATTAATAAACAATTAGTTATTTTTAAAATCTAAATAAATATTCAATTTTTTTTTTAAAGTAACATAGTACTTTTAATTAAAAGTTATGGCACTTACATTCCGGGTCTGATTTAAGCGTTTTGGGGTTTTAGGATTATTAAAAAGCGGGTAAGTCGTGGATGTCGCTCTGCTGTACAGTAGGTTAGTGTAATGGATGGGATTAAATTTGAATGCAAACGATTCTGAAATGAGATGATTTGTCAGTCTAGGATATATTATATTTAAATATTGTCATATATGATATATTCTATTTTGAAACAAATATTTTATTTTTCAATTAAGTCGCATTTTCCATATGGTATGGTTAATCAATTAGTGTAGTTATCATGTAGTTATCATAATTCATAATACCTTATATTATCATAGATATACGAATACCGGGTTTGAGGATAAATCGTTATCATTACGCGATTTAATAAAAATTTAAAACTCAAACGCTCAAAACATTTTTCATATAATGACGCTTCAAATTTTCTCTATAGCTAGTTGAAGCAAAACTTATTGAAAACTTGGTGTTAAATTTTATAACCTTAGATATAAATACAAACAATATTATGAATTTTGAACTACAAAATAATTTCCAAATATTCATGGTTTTGACGAATTTTTGTCAATATTTGAAATTCAAATGCTAATAAAAATTTAATTTGAATTTCCGGTGGACATTATTTTTGTGATGAAGTTTGACAAATTTGTAAGGAATCTTGTATATTAAGTCTTAGGTATAAAAAGAAAAACTTTTATGAATTTCGATCTAAGATAATTTGAACATTGCCGTAATTTTTATGTATTTAGTCAAAATTTGAACTGTAAATGCTTATAAAAAAAATGTGTGACTATATATTTATTTTATTATTCAAATGCTGTAAAAATATTTTAGGAGCCTTGTATTAAATTTTCAAATCTTAGATATAAAAGGAAAATACTTGATGAATTTCTAGTTTAAAATTATTTGCGAATTTTCGTGATTTTTATGTATTTTGTCAAAATTCAGACTTTGAATGCTTTTAAAAAAAAATGTATTCATGTATATTTCTTTTATTTTTCAACTGCTATTGTAAAAATATTTTAGGAGCCTTGTATTAAATTTTCAAATCTTAGATCTAAAAAGAAAAATTTTTATGAATTTCTATCTAAGATAATTTGAACATTGCCGTAATTTTTACGTATTAAGTCAATATTTGAACTTCAAATGCTAATAAAAAAAAATTGTGCCTATGTATTTTTATAATTTTTTAATTACTATATGAATAACTTATGAGGAACTTTGTATTAAATTTTCAAGTATTTTGATAGGGCCATAAAAATTTTATCGACACTTAAAAAAAAAATTTTCAGAAAAATTGAAAATTTCAGTTGTCTATAAATACCTCAAAAAAAGTCAAAATATTTTGAAAATTAAATCATGTAAAGAAAATGCCAATCTAAATAACTGGTAAAATTTTCAAGTATCTACGACTTATACTTTTTGAAAAATAACAAATGTTTAAAATCGTTTCAGGATAAATCGTTATCGTTACGCTATTTCGTAAAAATTTAAAATTCAAACACACTTAAAATTTTTCCTATAACGACGCTTCGAGTTTTCTCTATAGCTATTTGAAGGAAAACTTATGGAAAACTTAGTGTTATATTTATAATCTTTAGTTATAAACACAAAAAATTTTATGATTTTTCATCTTCAAAATTACTTGCAAATATTTGCGTTTTCGACAGATTTCGTTTTTGAAAACTGTTGGAAAATGTTTACTTTTGACCTCTATAATGCACCAAGGATATTCACTTTTACATCGGAAATCACCCCCAAAGTTTTAAATTGAAGCATTATTTCGACTAGTTATGCCGTACACAGACACAAAAACAAACATAAAAAAAAAAAAAAAAACACACACATCATTGTAAAATCAATACATTCATCACTTCGTTCAGAATCTAAAATGTGGTCCAGTGGTCCCTTTGTCAACAGTAACGTATCTTCACCCCCTCCACACATTCCCACTCATTGTATAAAACAAACTAATATTTACAATCATTTACTTCACTTGACCTCATGACACGTTTAAATTCGTTGAAACCATAAAACTATCCTGGATTTGTATACTAGTAACCCCAACTCATTGAATTGTACTTATTACATACAAAGAAATGGTCGAACTGCATTCGTTCAAAAAAAGTGTTTAATCATAATTATTAATATATTTGTATTTATTGTTGTTTTGACACAATTAAAAATTGATACTTATATTTTAATGCAGAACACTGACACAAGACAATCACTAACATGGTACCAGAAAAAAAAAATAATATTGAAAAAGTGTATTGACTTATATACTCAAAAGTATATTACCAGGCTAGAATTTTTGAATATAGTTTGTCATTACTACAAAAAATGATCGAAATGAAAAAAAAAATCATAATAATTAAATTTTACGATTTAAAAATAAAAAAAATATATAGATATAAATGTATAATATGTATAATATACCGATTGTGGTTATACGATATTATGTAATAAACTATAGTAATATAATAATAGTAATAATAATATAGTACGTAGGAGCTAGGTAGATTTTTTTCGGTGATATACGATTGTCCCTTTTAGTAAAACGATTGCGTACGATTTCTCTACCTAGGCCTCAACAACTCTAGGATTGCGTACGAAAATGAGTGCAACGTTGCCAACATGCACTATTAAATTAAATTAAAAATAATAATAATATAATTAAAAAAAAATCATTATTATAATATTATAGTCAATTAAAAACAATATAAAATGTTTAGGTATATAAAATACAATAATAATACACATAAGCTATAAATTAAAACGTTGGTATCGATAACCAGTTCCTGATAAAAAAAGTTAATTTTAATTTAAAATATTCGTATAATCACCAACGCTCCCTTTTACGTTACCAACCATACGACTTTACACTCTGATCTTGGACTACCGACTGTAGCCGAAGTGGCCACATCCTCCTACAAGCGCTACCGCTCTCGCCTTACAAACCATCCCAACCCACTTATTCTCGACCTCAACTCCACAAACATTCCAGGTAATCCACCGAGAAGATTAAAGAGACGCTGGTGTCGCGATTTAGATACCTAAATTTATCACTACTTTAAATTAAATAAATAATAAAAAAAAATAAAAAAAAAATACTTAAGTATGTAAAATGTACATAATGTAATGTAAAATAACCTTAAAATCATGTCGAATGTTACCGCTGGGTTGCTACTCACCTCACGCATTCACAACAACTGTAAATTCAGCCCATATGCTTATTATAACCATTATTAGAGATTGTATATATTCTAATAAATGTTAAAAAAAAAAAAAATTTAAAATAATAATAATAATATAATTTAAAAAACCATTTTTATAGTCAACTAAAAACTTAAATTATACAAAATACAAATTATAAGTTATAAATTAAAACCTAGGTATCGATAACTAGTCCCAGATAAAAAATTTAATATATTACCATCTATTTTAAATTGGTCGTATAGTTTTATTACATGATGGTTATTGGTTAATTTTTTGCATATTTTTTGATGGAATAACTTTGGATATATTTTTTTTTATAGTGGATATTTTTATATTGGTTTCAGCCTGCATTTCTTTCAATGCTTCAAGCACAAAGTATATTGGTGGATGTGAGTTATAGAATTGAGCGTTAAAAGTTCTGTGGAAACTATCTGGACCATTTGTTGTTCTGACATTAAAATACGTAAAAATTACGGAATTAATAATAATCTAAATATTTTATGACACTTTATTTTTATGTATCAGAACATAAACTTTAAAGTTATATTGTACAAGAATACTTCCAAATTTTTCTTATAATTTATAAAAATATGATACCTTTAATTTATTGAAGGTTCTTCAGCCCATATATTAGTTGGAAATATACAATTTGGATGTATATAATTATTTAATACATAGCCTGGAAATAATAGTCTCGGTAACGTTTATGAAATTGTATCAAATATAAGCAATCGTAATAATGAAAAAGGTCCATATGGAATCGTATCATACGCAATCGTAACGCACCCATTTTTTTCTCGTTTCGATTTGCTGCCTAGTTTCCGGCTGAAGTTCATCTAGAACGGCAGCATTTCGGCATGGGACCCTGGTGGCTCGGGAATCAATTCGGCAACCTGCAATGTTTCTGTTGTTTTGTTGTGCCTGATTTATTAGCCTAGTATTAGCCTAGTATTCAGGTCCACTAAGCCGCTCATCGCAACCACGATGAAAAAAAAAAAATAGTTAAAATCATTTTCAAACATACAAAATCTCATGCGTACATATTGAGATCAAAAACCACTTTGACCACGCGAACATGTTTTACACTTTTACTAGATAAAATAATAATTATAATCATTTTTAGAAACTCATCATTTTTACACATTATATAAGAGATTATGATATTGTTATTTTTGACGTAGCGTTTTTATGTTTTTGATAAAATTATTTCGATAGAAGTTATTAAATTTTAAGGCACGGTCGTACAGAAAACGGGCTGCCGAATCGGACGGATATGTAGACCAGTAGACCGTGATTTTATTATTTCACAGAGACCGCGCTTTATGTTTGAATATGCCTTCTGTAAGTTTTTTTCAAATTTCTTAAACACTATATTATAATTTCGAACAAAATAAAGAATATATCACAGAAAATATAATTTCTCAACATAGGTCTCGTATAGGTTTGTAAGCACTTACTTAAATTGTTGCCTTTGAATTTTATGATCACGTATTCACAAAAAACAGTTCCATGTTTAATATGATACGTTACTGTTGACAAAGAGACCACTGGACTACATTTTAGATTCTGAACGAAGTGATGAATGTATTGATTTTACAATGATGTGTGTGTTTTTTTTTTTTTTTTATGTTTGTTTTTGTGTCTGTGTACGGCATAACTAGTCGAAATAATGCTTCAATTTAAAACTTTGGGGGTGATTTCCGATGTAAAAGTGAATATCCTTGGTGCATTATAGAGGTCAAAAGTAAACATCTTCCAACAGTTTTCAAAAAAATCGAGAAAAACAAAAAAAAAATGACAGAAAAACGGGAATTTTTACGCAAAATCAGTTTTCGACCAAATCGATTTTTTATATGGTTGTAATTCAAAAACTAATCACTGTAAATACTTGAAATTTTCACAAAATGTTAATGCAATTGATATCTATATACAGTTTAATTTTCAAAAATTTTCGACTTTTTTTGAGTTATTTATAGACCACTGAAATTTTCGATTTTTTTGAGAATTTTTTTTTGAAGTGTCGGTAAAAAAATGATGGACAACCAAAAAAACATGAAATTTAATACAAGGTTCCTTATGAGTTTTTCTAATTGTAGCTAAAAAAAATTAAAAATCCTTAGTCACAATTTTTTTTTATAAGCGTTTATAGTTCAAATTTTTACGAAATCTGTCGAAAACGCGAATATTTGCAAGTAATTTTGAAGATGAAAATACTAGATACTTGAAAATTTTACCAGTTATTTAGATTGGCATTTTCTTTACATGATTTAATTTTAAAAAAATTTTGACTTTTTTTGAGGTATTTATAGACAACTGAAATTTTCAACTTTTCTGAAAATTTTTTTTTTAAGTGTCGATAAAATTTTTATGGCCCTATCAAAATACTTGAAAATTTAATACAAAGTTCCTCATAAGTTATTCTTATAGTAATTAAAAAAATATAAAAATACATAGGCACAATTTTTTTTTTATTAGCATTTGAAGTTCAAATATTGACTTAATACGTAAAAATTACGGCAATGTTCAAATTATCTTAGATAGAAATTCATAAAAATTTTTCTTTTTAGATCTAAGATTTGAAAATTTAATACAAGGCTCCTAACATATTTTTACAATAGCAGTTGAAAAATAAAAGAAATATACATGAATACATTTTTTTTTAAAAGCATTCAAAGTCTGAATTTTAACAAAATACATAAAAATCACGAAAATTCGCAAATAATTTTAAACTAGAAATTCATCAAGTATTTTCCTTTTATATCTAAGATTTGAAAATTTAATACAAGGTTCCAAACATATTTTTACAATATCAGTTGAAAAATAAAAGAAATGCATAGTCGCATTTTTTATTTACAAGCATTTAAACTTCAAATTTTGACTAAATACGTCAAAATTACGGCAATGTTCAAATTATCTTAGATAGAAATTTATAAAAGTTTTTCTTTTTAATTCTAAGAAAAACTTAATACAAGGTTACTATCATATTTTTACAATAGCAGTTAGTTGCAAAATAAAAGAAATACATAGTTACAATTTTTTAGATTCTGAGCGGAGCGATGAATGTATTGATTTTACCATGATGTGTTTTTATTTTTTTTTTTTTTTGTGTCTGTCATCACGTTTTGGGGCAGTAAAAATGCTTCGATTTTTGACTCCAGCACCTCGTTCGATCAGAAAGTGAATCTAGCTGGTATTTTGGGGGTCAAAAGTAAAAAATTCTTAATACTTTTCTAAATAATCGAGAAAAACAAACTAAAAATTAAGGAAAAAACGGAAATTTTACGCACACTCATTTTTCGACAAAATAGATTTTGGTTTTTGATGTAACTTTAAAACGAATGACCATAGATACATGCAATTTTCACCGAATGTTTATATAAGTTTATTCTATCCACCATGCAATTTTCAAAAAATTTCGACTTAAGTTGAACTATTCATATAGGCATTTGAAATTTTCGATCATTATTAGTTTTTTTTAAATTAATATCGATAAAAATTTATTAGTTAGGCAGAAAAGCTTGAAAATTTAATAAAAAGCCTCTCAACATATTGTTACAATAGCAGTTGAAAAATAAAAAAAAATTCATAGTCACAATTTTTATCTATAAGCATTCAAAGTTTGAATTTTGACAAAATACGTAAAAATCACGAAAATTCACAAATTATTTTAAGCTAGAAATTCATAAAACATTTTCTTTTTAAATCTAAGATTTGAAAATTTAATACAAGATTCCTTACAAGTTTTTCAATCTTTATCACAAATAAAAATTCCACCGGAAATTCAAATTAAATTTTTATGAGCATTTGAAATTTAAATTTTTACAACATTGGATTTTCACTTTTAGCGATTTCCTTATTTTGGTGTAACTCTAAAACAAATTACCGCAGATACTTGAAATTTTGACTGAATGTTTATATAGGCGTTTTATATATTTGATAAAATTTTCAAAATATTTAGATCTGTTTTGAGCTGTTTACTGACATTTTAATTTTTCAACTTTTTTAGTTTTTTTCTCTATAAATATCGATAAAAATTTATTTGTTCGGTAGAAAAGTTTGAAAATTTAATACAAGGCTTCTAACACATTGTTACAATAGCAATTAAAAAATATTAAAAATTCGTAGGCACGATTTTTTTTTTATAAGCATTTAAAGTTCAAATTTTGACTAAATACGTAAAAATTACGGCAATGTTCAAATTATCTTAGATAGAAATTCATAAAAGTTTTTCTTTTTAATTCTAAGATTTGAAAATTTAATACAAGGCTCCTAACACATTTTAACAATAGCAGTTGAAAAATAAAATAAATACATGGTCACAATTTTTTTTTACAAAGATTCAAATTTTGAATTTTGACAACATACGTAGAAATCAAGAAAATTCATAAATTATTTTATGCTAGAAATTCATAAAAAATTTTCCTTTTATATCTAAGATTTGAAAATTTAATACATAGCTCCTATCATATTTTTATAATAGCAATTGAAAAATAAAAGAAATGCGTTGTCACAATTTTTATTTACAAGCATTCAAAGTTTGAATTTTGACAACATATGTAAAAATCACGAAAATCACGAAAATTCGCAAATTATTTCAAACTTGAAATTCATAAAAAATTTTCTTTTTAAATCTAAGATTTCAAAATTTTTAATAATCTATAATATATCCTAGACAGATAAACCGTCTTCGATCAGAATCGTTTTTCGTATACAATGATATAATATCATTGGATTCAAATTTAATTCCATCCATTACAGCAACCCACTTGTAACCTACTGTACAGCAGAGTGACATCCACGACTTACCCGCCTTTTTTTTTACATGCATTCGAATTTTAATTTTGACAACATACGTAAAAATCTCGAAAATTCGTAAATTATTTTATTCTAGAAATTCATAAAAAATTTTCCTTTTATATCGAAGATTTGAAAATTTAATACAAAGCTCCTAATATATTTTTACAATAGCAGTTGAAAAATAAAAGAAATGCATAGTCACATTTTTTTTTACAAGCATTTAAATTTAAATTTTGACAACATACGTAAAAATTACGAAAATTCGCAAATTATTTTAAGCTAGAAATTCATAAAATATTTTCTTTTTAAATCTAAGATTTGAAATTTTTTAATAATCTATAATATACCCTAGGGCCTAGACAGATAAACCATCTACGTTCAGAATCGTTTTTCGTATTCAATGATATCTATCATTGCATTCAAATTTAACCTACCCTAGTCAGAGGTCCACCCCACCCCCTAATGTACAGCAGAGCGGTACCCACTTACCCGCTTATTTTTATATATATGTCGCATCCATATCGCGAACAAGTTCCGTTGATGATGATTTAGGTATTCATTTCACGGAATATTATCCATATTGTGTAATTACGTGAAGTGGAGAAATCGCGGTTCCATTCGCGAGATGGATGCAAACGTTGTCCATTTCTCAAAATGTATACAATAACGCGAGGATGTGACATATATATATATAATAACTGGATGTGAGATATATGTATGCAGTAACAAAATGTGTTGTTGACTCTACAACAGTAAGTGTAGGCACCCATATGCGTTAAGTGAATAATTATCAACTGTATGATCGAAGTGAGAAAGGTTGTATGTCTTGTAAAACATTTATATTAGAATTAGATAGAATATGTAGTTTTATAGAATGTTAATTATAACATAAAATAGTGATGTGGAAATGCATGCCATGTGCCAGGGGAGTTCAATCTACATTTTATGTTTTAAACAAAATTATAGTTAGATTATTTTGACAAAAACATTTTCAGCATGCCTGCCGGATTGCCCGGATTACTGGTAAGAGCGTCGAAAGTTCACTAATTTCTTCTAAAACCGTGAAACAATAATTTAATTAACGTTCATCGCGAGAATATAGGCACATCAACAAATCAATATATTTTATTTAATCGTCCATACGGGTTTCGAACGTGTTTCGTACATTCCTATTTTTTTCTCTACTTGTCGTTCGTAATTTAATTGAGTACTTGACTAGGTGATTATACTCGTATTTTAAAAGTGTATACTATCTACAATGTAATACCCATTATACAACATACTATTTTACAAAACAGTCGGTCAGTGTCGGTTGCCGTCGTTATCGCACCAGAAACGATCCGAAAAAATGTGGCATGAAAACGAACAATGGAAATACATTTGGCCGTCAGATTTTGTACCAGGGGAATATGTGGTGGCAGGCCACCGTCGAACGTTTACTGACGGCAGACACGATATTGTGTGTATTATTATTATTATTATTGTTATTATTATTATTATTATTATTATTATTATTATTCTGTCAAACGACTGCTATTGACATCGTTTGTTTAATTTACTTGACCGTTTTTGTTATGTAATTCATCATCTTTTAGAACAGAAAAAGTGCTACAAACTTTAACTACTATTATACATTTTCTGGTTGAAAAATAGATAATACGAGTAGATATGATCCTATGATTCCCTAATTTGCCTTGAAAATGGAAAATATCTATTAGCATGCTACTTTTTTTGATTTTCTAAAAGTTTTTGTATTGACTACTGGGTGTTTTTAATTTTTACGTTTCTAATTCCAACTTCGTATCAGTAACTTCTCCCAAAGTTGAATAATATGTAAGCATTTTTTTCAACTAATTACTAAGTAGGTACTCAAAAAAAAACACACATGTAAAACGGAGTCAACACATACGGGTGTGGCGTCTCCTTAATACAATTTTGTATTTTTATACCTAATTTAATTCACCTTTTTTTTCTTTATTGATTGTGTTGCTCTTTTCGTTTATTATATTATAGAAGTAGTATCTAATAATGTACACGACACTTTAGTTATTTTCTGGTTTACCTGATGTATGTTACATTAAAATACATAATATATCACAAATTTAGAAATATAATGTAGAAATTAAATTTCGAATATTTTCCTCAAGTTATTGCTTATTATAAAGTTTACGTCAATTACGATAATACCTATATACTCGTATGTGTTAAAGTTATTATTAATTTTTAAAGCATTTTAGTAACTCGTGTATTTTTTTTACAATTTTCTTAGGAAACAACTACTTAGCAAGCACGCCCGCAGGATAAAATCCCACCCGGGGCAAGATCAAAATTCTAAAAAAAACAACATTAAGTCATACACATAAGTCTCTTATATGTGTAGGTTTACAATACAATATAAATATTTTTTGAATACATGTTAGTGTAGATGTTACAAATTAATTATATTTATATTGATTATCAAATAAAATTTGTATGCGTCTTTAGGTCGCATACAAAATGATTGTAAAACGTCTTCAATAATTTTTTGTTTTTGCTTTTTAACAATGTCTTTAATATGCGTAGCATTAAATTAACAATAGTTTTAAAATATTCCCAGTAGGGACAATGGCCTCTGCCTCTCCCCTTCCGGCGTTCTCGATACTTAGTTGAAAAGATAATCCAATAATAAATTTTAAGGGTAAAATTTCAAGTATCCAAATTTTGTTAGCCAATTTAATTTGTCGTATAATTCTTTTTTCGGATAGTAGTGATAGTACACTCAATAATAATTACAATTAATACTTTTAAACTATTAGAATTTCTTTTTATTATTTTTAAAACTAAACACAGAAAACGATTTTTTAACGAAAAACCACAAATATAAGTCTCGTACCAGACTTGCAGCAGGCACTACCCCACTACCGTGGAGCTTACGTTTTTACATATGTTTTTACAAAGTGTTGCCTCAGCTCATTTGCTTCATGGGCTTATTATTAGGAAATTGGTATCGTCTTTATTTTTATAATTTAATTTAATTTTTGTGTGTGTATGTGCAATAAACTATAGTTGACACATACAACAAATTGATCCGTATTCAGAATAACCTAATGATTGTATATACAAATATCAGATCGTATATGATGGACAGTTAGTAATTTATCATTTTTCTAAAGTACTCAATTCAAATGGTCAGGTGTCTTATTTTTTTTTTGATATAAAAATATTTTACTAATATTTTAACTTAAATATTAAAAAATATTTATATTAAATATCAATTATTCGAAATGAATATTTATATAACTAATATAAAAATACAATTCTGCATCGTTCCACCTATTCTTTAAAGTTTTTACTTGTTACATGTTTAATTAATGTAATTTATTCTATGTCAAATGTCATTATTCAAAAACATTAGACTGTTATATCTATACCTATTAGATATTTAGATATTAAGCGGATTCAGAAAACGATTAGTAATTTTGTACTAATCGACAATTCTCGTACACTATGGCGAGTCACTGTCGTATTCATTTTTATTTTTATACGAATAGTTATAATGACTAATTTATTTAGTCATTTATGGAATATAATATGATATTGTTATAAAAGAAATTACTGATAGATAGATATAATAATATAAATAATGACATGGACATATTATGGTTCATTGTTTATTTCATTAAATTAAAAATTAAATCACAATATACATACTATTATAGTGTTCAGTTTTCATCGATAAAGCTAGCACGAAATATTTCGAATGCATAATGTTGAGTATTCTTATAATATATAGACTAATAAAAAATAGTTAATACTGCCATATTTTAATGATTTAATTTAATTTTAAGATAATAAATATTATTTTATTTTATTATATACGATTATTAAATAAATTATAACTATTTTCTATATAATATTCAACCGCAGTATAACGTATACGAAATTAATGCACTCATTAAACCCACACATAAAATTACCATATATCGTTGTTGTTAATTATTAAGTACTAATGTGTCAGTTATATATCTGTTTCCTATAAGAACTTGTTAAGCTAATTAAATGCCCAATCAAAATACTAAATATAGTAACATACCTAGATAATGTGTGACACAATGTTGAAAATTCTCATGTAAAATATGTACAGATTATAAAATATTTAAAAATTATTCATCTATTAAACGAAATGGGTACCTATACCGGCTATACGCCTATACCACAGAACGCCTATACCACGGCTATGTAGACAACATGGGAAGATCAAGTTATATATAGTAACCGCTTATCATTGTATTCAATATAAATACAAAGGTAGATAAAACTTATATTTCCGAAGAGTATATATTAATATATGACTAACGACCAAAAGTACCTACTAAATAAATAAATAAATAAATATAAATAAATGTTATTAAATCCATAATTGAAAATAACTATTTTGTTAATTATATATATATTATAAATATATTATAATAAATTATAATATTAAATTAAATTAAAGATACCTATTCATTTGATTAGAACTAACCATAATTAATGATAATTATTGCATCGTTTGAACATCGATTTTCATAATATTATAAAAATGTTTATTGCGTACATCAGTACAAGATGTCATTTAATATGAAATAATGTAATTTGATCATAATATTTCACTCAATAGTCAGCCAATATCAGATATCAAAAGTAAAATAATTTGAAATTATTCAATACAAATTATACCTAGATAAGTATTAGGTAGGTAGGTACAGTAAACTGTAATACAGTGATTCGTAGAAGTTTTGAAGTTATGTCAAAATATTTAGACTGTAAGTAAAAATGATATTAAATAAAGTTTATTATATTCTGTATTCAAAATATACTAATGAACCAACTTTGGTGCCAAAAGCACTGTGGCAATGCGCAACGCCCAGTAGCATGCCCCAACATTTTTAATAGGGGATGTTATAAATAATAGTAAATTTTATAATAGCTTTTTGTTAATAACTAATAAAAAGCATTAAATAATGACACTAAACCAGCACTTTATAACCAATAGGAAAGTTTTTTCTGTAGGTCAGCAAAATAAAGACAATAGAGTGGATATAACCCCTAACCTTCCTCACTGAGCACGCCCGTGTTAGATGTATTTGTCTTATAGCGTTAAACATAGAAAATATATGTTAAGTAGTATACGAAAAAAAATCTCTAGATAATATTTATAATGTTGCAACCTATAAATTTAAATATAGGTCAATTCACTTTAATATTAAAACAAACTAAACGTGAATTGCTGAATGTAAATTTGATATTTTATGTTTTTGTAAGATGGGGAAAATTTTGAAGTAGTTGATATAAGTGGTAAATTATAATATTTGAATACAAATAATACAGTACCATAGTAATACACTATTTGACTTATCAAAATTAAGACAGGTATACAATATTATATTTATATTAATATACCAATAGTGGCAATAGCTTTATTGTATATTAACCATATAGTCCTAACAATATTATTATGATCTACAAAAAATAACCACCTATTTAGGTCTCGTATGCTATCCTTAGCCACAGTGTTTTGCAGTTTCATTTTAGATCCTGAGTGCTAAATGTATTGGTATTACATTAATGGTAAGTTTTTTTTTAAATTTATTTTTATGTTTATGTCTTTCACCACCTTTAGGAATAGTAAAATGTAATGTTTTCAATATTTATTAGTTATAACTTATAACTTCAATATCTTTGCTGTTAAGAAAGTTACCTATAATCTATTTATATTTTAAGTGGTGAAAAGTAAAATGTTCTTAGTACTTTTATCATGAATTAAGAAAAACAAAAGACGATATCTTTATTTTTACCCAAAATTTTTGGTAAATGTTCTTAACAAAATTGATTTTTTTTTGCTAAATTATGATTCAATAACCATGGATAGACGTGCAATTTTACTAAAGGCTTATATTGTTTATAATAGCATTTTCTGTACATTGAGCAATTTTCAAAATATTTTGAACCTTTTTGAGATATTTATAATAAATGTTTGATTTTAGTTCTTCACACCATTTTATGGCAAGTTGGTTTACACGTTTTAAAACAAAAATATAATATAATATAATATATATTGTGTGAATGTGCACTACTAAACACTCCTCATATTATAAAAATTGAAAATACAGCCATGACAAATTGTTAAGGTATTAGATAATAAAATATTCTGTGGGTTTATTGAATGTATCTAGGTAGATTGCTTACAACATTGGTTGTTCGGTGACAAAATATAGCATATTATGAGATGTCAGTTATTCAGTTATGAATTTATGATACCTAATACCTAATACCTAATTTATGATACCTAACCGAATTCTGGCAAGAAAATGTTAAAACATGAATGAATACTATGCGCTCTCTAGCGGAGTGTCATACAACTAAAGTCTAGTGTTTTTAAGTTTTAACACAAGATTACATTGTGTGTAAAGTTAGCGTTAGCCCTTGCATATAAACCAACTTACATAAAAAAAAAAAAATAAAAATAAATGTATTTAATTAATAAAACACGTAAATATATATAAGTTACAAATTAATAAAAAATATTTACAAGAATTACAAGAACTTATAGGTACAACTGGTACAAGTAACTTATACAAAATTAAAATGTTGATTTGATATTTAAAATTTGTTATAAACCTAAATGTTTAACTTTTAAATCAAGTAAGTACCTTTTTTTTTTAATCTACAATCTATACATTGTTTGTATAATGAGTATGAATAATTAGAATAGGGAGGAAACTCAGTGGTAACACCCTATAAAATCAAGTACCTAAATATCAAAACTTCAAGCAATACAATTTTTTTAAGATATAGTAAACTGTTAACAAAAAATCAAAATTCAAACCACATGTAGTTTTCGAACGATTTGTGAGATAAATTAATGGGGAAATTAGTTCAAATACGAAAGTGCTAAATACTCCCAAGTACACCCTCTCTACACTGCAGTACCTGATGTTAACGGATTTGCCTCTCGAAAGCAGATTTACTACCTCTACTACCTTTATCGTTTTAAATATTGCTTAAATATTAAATAATAATAATTACATTATATGACAATTTTATTTATTTTCCATTTTTTTTTTTTTTTTTTTTTTTAATACGTGAAGTTTTTCTTACTTTTAGTGCTTATTTTTCGTAGTCGTAAGGGTCAACGATGATATCTTTTCATTAGATAGAGACGTTTTTCACTCTATGATGGAAAAAGATCTTTATTCTCTGCTAGCGTGATATTGAAACTTTTTGTTTCAATGCCATTTTAACATTTGGAAACATTCTGTTCAATTTATTTTTATATTGTTAATGGTTCTAGTGAAGTGTGAATTGATAATTTTTTACTTCTGAAAAAAGTTTTGATATTGTTTTAAATTAAATTATTTCATTTTCAATGTCAGGTTCTAAATCTTCACTGTATCAAATGTATTAGCTATATATCTATAATACGTACCTACATGTATTGGCTACTAAATTTTTAGCTTTTTCACGTGAAATGTGAAACTTCATTATAAACTTTTTTTCAGACTAAAAACAATCTAAAAATTACATTAATCCCTGCCATATTGCTTTCATTCAAACATAAAATTACTTTTGTACAAATCAGTAAGAACTTTTCTTCATAGTTCTTATCTATATTATAAAATATTATTTTTGAGTGTTGGTATTCATGAAATATATATATTTTTTTTCTCATACGAAAAGTTTTTGTGCTCATATTCCACTCATTTGTTTTGCTTCTATTGAAATACAATAAAATCTAATTCTTAAATCGGGAATGTATACTTTACGAGATTCATTATAATCCCTATGTAATTTATACATCTACACACAATAAGTACATATTGTCTACGTCTAACTTTATCAAATAAAAAATGTCTATTGGAATGTCAAATTAAATTTTTATAAGCCTTTAATTTCAAATGCTTACAACATTGGATATATAATCGATTTCTCATATAATTCAAAAACAAGTATCTGTAGAAACTTTAAATTTACACCATATATTTATTTTATCAATTCCCATACTTGTTAACATTTTCAAAATATTTTGAATTGTTTTAAACTGTTTATGAACATTTAAAATTTAAAATTTTAAATTCTGAGCGGAGCGGAGCAATGAATGAATAATTTTTAAGTTATTTATAGACATTTGAAATTTTCCGTTTTTTTAGTTTTTATTCTATAAATGTCAAAAACATATTATTATATATTCGTTCGGTTGAAAATTTTGAAAATATAATACAAGGTTTCCCATAAGTTGGTATACTATCAATTGAAAAGCATTATAAAAATACATTGGTACTTTTTTTTTTATTATCGTTTAAAGTTAAAATGTTGACAAAATTTATTTAATCGAAAATCTACTAATTATTTAGTTGTTAATCATTTTATAAACTTTTAACTTTTATAGCTAAGGATTGAAAATTTTAAAAAGTTTGTAATTGTAGGTCGGTGGTGCTGATTTCTCATATTATTTTAAAGCAATGATAAATTATTGCATTTTTTGATCAGAGCGTTCTGAGCAGAGTTCAATTTATCCAAAAATGTCAAGATTTTATTCTTGTTTATACGGTTATTTTGTATTATCTTAAACTGAAATGTTTGATTTCTCAAAACTTCTGGGAATTCTAGCCGTTATTCTCAAAACTTTTGGGAAATTCGAAAGTTTATTCTCAAAAGAACATATTTTGATTATAAATCACTCAATATTAAATAATTTTGTTTTTAAATAATTTTCTACAGTATTACAGATTAAAAATGATATTCTTATTAACGTGCAATACTCAGAAAAAAGTGAACAATTATAAACTTAATAATCAATTTTAGCAGGTATAAAGAGTTTTTTTAATACACATTCTAAATTCTTGAATATTTTAATAATAGTTTATAATTTTCGCTTTTAATAATTGTACCCTAATCAATTTTTAAATTCCAATGGATAACCTTTATTTTTAATTTTAATTCCAGGAATGAATGATAAAAGATGTTTTTAATGCATTTTAGAGTTTACAACATTATTAATTTAATTCAAGCCATCATTTAAGCGGTAAAATCATTTTAAGTTGAGTATTTTTAAGAAACACTATACAATTTTCGATTTTAAACGATAATTTTTACTGCATTGGCTATAATTAAATTAAATATATGTTAGGTATTTGTTATAAAATATAAATTATTCAACTTAGTAATCTAAAAAACGGAAATAACAATAATTTTATTACCGATTATCCTATAATTTTCCATAATAATATGTATAATTTTTTTAGGCAGGCCAAGAAGTTTTAACTTAAAAAAAACTAGAGAAATTACTTATATGAATATCATATGGATATGACTGTTATGACTTAATGAATGTATACTCATAATTCATATAATGTACTTTGAAGGTGAGTTGAGTGTAATGAATGCGTTAAATTTGAATAGGTTGAAGAATCATTGCCCTCGAAAAATGATCCCGCGAAGAGTCACACCGTCACGCCAGCCTTCATTTCTAAGGATCTTATATACCTATCTTATTTATAATACTATTTGCTAAACATTTTTTTTGTTAGAAATAATTTTTACCTCAAACATCGCATAATATATTATACTTATAATAGCCAATAATAGGTAATTATTAATTAGCATAAATTTGCCTAGTATAATTTCATGTAATATTTAGTTATTAACTTATTCAGTTAAAACTGATGTATTATATATATTTCCTAGAATGACGTGAATAGGATTGTGGGATAAATAGCTTAAAATTAGTCTAAATATTTTGAAAATTGTATTGCGAATAGAACAATACATGTTATATTAAGTATTTAATATCCTTGATACGATAAATATTTTCTAAATTAGAATATAAATAAATAATTAACAACTAAAAGTTTTTAATTTTTCGTTATCTATAACTTTGCCAACATTTGTACCAACTTCAAATACAACTATACGTATACAAGAATCTACAAAAAAGGTTTAATAATATCGAATAAATACATTAATATTTTTTTTTTGTATAGGTATTATTTTATTCTATAGGTACAATTTGAACTAATATAACTTATTAATCACCTTTTTTTTTTTTTTTTATTTATACAGTAAATTAAGTTTCTAATATAATATATATTTGTTTTATATATGTTACCGGAAATGTTGACAATTTAGGAAATGATATCACTAGGGCTCGGATGTTTATGAAATTGCATATTTTTTTCTATTTATTCAATTTAATGCTAACCTAGGTACAAATTTAATTCATGTTTTACTGAATCAAAATAATACTATATATTTTTTTTTTTATTGATATTAAAGGCTTCAACAGCTATAGGTCATAGCCTGTGGTTGTGGTTACATTATCATTAATAAGTAAATATACAAATAAATAACTAAGTTCTAAATTAAGGTTACGTTACAGTTGGTATATGTGGATTTTACAGTGATATTGTATATTTACATTATATTTTTAGCAGTGTAGTTCTATCTTAACATTAAATTTTTTTGTCAATGCCGATGGATTTGAAGGAGTATGGATCAAGTGTGTAATACTAATTTTATTTTTACATATTTTTGTGTATTTATTGGCTAAAAATACATATTTTATAATTTTATTTATTTATTTATTTATATTAGAGTAGTTTTAAGTGCATACACATTCGAGCTCTAGTTACGACGTATCGGTTTCTTACACGAAAGCATTGGTGACTATGATGTTGCAGGTCATGTAGCTTTACAATGTAAAGCTATTATAATTATAACTATTAACTAACTCGGAACGGTCAGAAGCTAAAAACTTTTTTATTGCCATTACTGTCAATATTGTCCGTGTTCTATTAAAAAATATCAGGTGGGTAATACAAATTTAAAATGTAAATGCAGCTTGTAAACAGCTTAAAATTAGTCTCAACGCTTTGAAATTCTTATTGTGTTCTTAGTGTTTTTGATACTTTTAATAGCTGTATGAACAACTCAAAAAGGAACCTTTTGTAATATTTTTAATGCTTCTGAATTGCAGAAAAATTGCTGTTCAGCCACTGTGAAATAACTCCCACCGGTTGAGTTCACACCTAAATAATAAAGTAAATAAGTTAGTTTCGTTTTTTTAATGTTTTCATCTTCATGAAATCGTAATATTAATTTTGTATAGGTGAACAGCGTTAGAAAATTATAAATGCAGTATAAAATAATATTATTTTATTTATAGAACCTATTTTAAAATTATAAAATGTTGTATGTAACTGTTCGAAAATGTACAAAAAAAAAATAAATATTTTTCTATTTATCAATTTAATGAATTCTTTTATATAATGTGTGTAAATAATGTTTAGAGTATGTTAAATCACAATTTAACTTATTGTCGACAAGTCAATAATTTTTGCCTTGATTTAGGTACTAACAAATATATAATAAATTAATAACTATATTAAATCGATATCATCTGCAATATTTAAATTTCAAACGGTAATGAATTATCTACCAACAGTCCCTGATTTATGCAAATGCAGATGAGCACTTGCACTTGGCCTCCAATTTCTGGGGTGGGGCGGTCTCCTTAAATTGTAGAAAATTGTTTTTTTTTTTTAATCAATTCCACAAAAATATTCTTTTGTAAAATATAATACCAACTGTTAATGTTCAGAGTTATGTATATTTGTCAGTTTAAATTTGATAATTTTTGTCATTCCACACTCCAGTGCTAATCAGTTTAAGATATTAAAATAATAATAATGGAAAATTGTTTGAACATCGGAAATATTTGAAGTACCTAATAACAATTTATAGATTTCTTTGAGACCAATATTTACAGATTAATCCGTCGTCGGTGACGCTATGAAAATTTCGCTCACACAATTACCATTTTTAGAACTATTGGTTTATATTTCATTCGAATTTGACAATATTATATACAGGGTCCGTCAGAACAAATGTATTTTTTCAAAATGATGCTATGCTCAAAGTAATTTCAGTAAAAAATGTTTTATTACATCAAAAAATGCATACGCCCTATGTAGTTTTCTTATATGTAACAAAATTTAGGTTTTGAAAATAATGTCAGGCATATGGCGCCCTTGAGCCACAAAGTAGGGATGCAGGTACTCGCAAAACGATCCTATCGCGTCGATCAGTATCTGTCCCGAAACTTTTCTCACCACTTGAGTGATCTCGTCTTTCAATTCATCAAGGGTTTGTGATTTGTATTGGTAGACTTTTGATTTTATGTGACCCCACCAAAAACAATTGCATATTGTCAAGTCAGGGGTGAAAGGGGCCCACGGAATGTCCCCAAAACGCGAAATGAGCCATATGTATGACATTATTTTCAAAACCTGTATTTTGTTAAATATAAAAAAACTGCATATGCGTATACATTTTTTGATAAAATAATACATTTTTTACTGAAATTACTTTGAGCGTAGCATTATTTTGAAAAACATGCGTTTGTTCTGACGGATCCTGTACAAACTATATTCAGCTATTGACGGAAATGAATAGTGAATACAGTAAAACATTAAATTGTATACATAAACTAATATATAGTTATTGAAGTCCAATGTTTCCAGATATGTTAACGATATGTTCGACACTGATCGCCTTACTATAATATGGAAATATTATTATCTTTTTATTTTATTATTATCTTAACTTATCAATTTATCATATTATTTTATTATTATAAATGTTATGCTTTAGCAGTTTAATATTGATATTTGTCAGTAGGGTGGTATATAAATTTGTACGCTCACACGTGTATTAGAATATTGAATATGTGAGTATTAATGTGAAAACTATAATATTTGAAATTTCTTTTTTTAATTTTTCACGAATATCGTTTAGACTTATAAATATAATTGTTTTGAAAGTTTGGTAGGCAATAACTAATATGTCGTGGCAGTATTTAAGTGGGTTCCACGCATACCGCACCGTCTCCGACGAGGCTTCCCTGGTCCTGGCCTCCACGGTTCCTGTGGACCTACTCAGCCTAGAACGGGCCAGGATCCGGTCCCGACTCCTTTCTGACATCACACCTGGCGAGTAACGGCCATCAAAGCAGACCGAGAAAAGAGAAGAAAGATCCCACACCGTTGAGGAGTGGCAACGGAGATGGGAAGCAACCAGGAAAGCGTCTTGGACCCGATCCTGCATCCCATCCATCGGACGTTGGCTGGGAAGAACGGTCCCGTTAGTGCCCCTGACGTTCCACATGTCACAGGCACTAACGGGATACAGCTGTTTCCAGTCATATCTCTACAGGAGAGCCAGGGCCGCCAGTCCGATGTGTCTTCAGTGCAGGGGCGGTGAGGACACGGTGGAGCATACTCTGTTTGAGTGCTACTACTGGAACGCCCTCCGTGATCCTCTGTCCATTCACCTGGGGCGCAGACCGTGTACAGCCGTCATCCAGGATATAATTTGCGGGCCGCCATTTGACCAGCTTCCAGCAGACCCGGATGAAAAGTTGGATATACTAAGGTACGCAGAGGAGTCATTTTTTTTTTAAAAATTGTTGTTGTAATATTAGTGAGTGGGGGATAGTCTCACCACTAATAATTGTCGATGTTATTGTTATCAATAAACGATGGAAGTCAGAGGAGAAGTAATGCTAACGCGGTTCCTTCACTGGCTCTCGATACAAAAGGAAAAAAAAAGTATTTAAGTGGGCCGGCAAAGCGGAAAATTAAATAAAGAAAAGGAGAACAAAAAAAAAACTGTAGAGATCTATGGATCGATTCTTTAATAAAATAGAAGATAAGTGCTAGATTACTATAACATAAAATATAATATAATACGATAATTAAACTAATGAGTTTATTATTTCCATCTAAAATAATGTGTTTTCATTTAAATGCATTGTGTTATGGTGATTTTTTTTTTAAATGATACTTGTTTGAAATTTAATAAAATCAGATTTATCAGTTTTCAACATTTTTTGTCGACTAATTTTTATATGTTGTTGTTTTTTTGCTTTATGAAATAGTAAAATTTTTCAAAAATATTTCTAGTAATTAATAAAAGTAAACTTATCTACGTGAATAATGTAAAAATATTTTATGAGAGTTCTGAAGTAGATATTTAACACTTTTAGCGTATAAATATTATTTTTTTATCAACATTTCCTCCCCTCTCTATGTAGATTTTTTTCTGGAGAATTTTTTTGACTCGGTGACCCCTAAGAAAATTGTGCAATTGGCCCTAATTTTATTAAATCAGGCCCTGTGACTATCAATCTAAAAACATAGACGTAAGACGTAAAACACATACGCCTATGTGAAATGTCATACCTATACTTGTTCACGGTTTACCTATACCATTAATAGGTACCTAATGTTAATGAAATGTCGTTTTTTAATCAAACAGAATTGTATATCAAATTATTAATTATAAATATATTATTATTAAAATGTTCTGTATTCTATTTTACCTTTTATTTAAACCTTACCAATGTTTTTTTTTTTATGTTTATCAGGTATGCACTACACATTTGCATCAATGAGATATGTTGACACACACACAATGATGGGAAGAAGACAGGTGCAGTGGTACAGATTATGTAAATATATTAGAAAACTTAAATAAATTAACTCACGACTGCTTTTATACGAAAAAAATATAAACAAAAACATAATATTAAATCTACGACAAGCGATGTGTTGTGTATGAATATACCTATAATATTTTAATACATGTTGTATTGAATTACTTATTTATATAATATGGTTAAGGTACGTTGCTAAACGTATAACTTTAAATGCATTTTAAAATAATAGTACCTATGTTTTAAACCGTGCGATTAAACATCATCCTTGCCCCAAAATGCAATTTCATATTATAATAGGTACCTATATTCAAAAATCAGTAAAGCAATAAGTGATATACTCCATTCGCTGTTATAAATATACAAACACCATAGTATATTTTATATGTACATTATATTTGTACAAACGAATTTTATAACAAGCACACAATATATATATATATAGAGAGAGAGAGAGCACTATGTATATGTATAGTGTATGTGCCTATATACAATAAATAGGTATATATTATTACATTGTACATAGTAGTAATGATATCGAAAACACACTTTTTGTATGTTTTTGCTCTGTATGCTCTTTATGCTCGTAATCGGTATGTATGGTTACCTACCTATGACCAACCTATATATATATATATATATATATATATATTTGTCAAGCTATTGAATCGTCTGAATTGTAATATCTGCTCAGGATATAGAATGAAGTTAGCATCACCAAATCGTTGTCCGATCAACTCCACTCAGGTGTGAATATTTGTAAACTAATGGCGCAACATTTTTCACGGAATCCAATTTAGAAAACATTGTCATCGTTTTGGACTTTTGGAGTCTATCAAATCAGTTGTCAGACCGACTAAATGCAATCACTTAGATGCTTAACTATAGAAGTATGTATATTGCAGGGCGATTCGCCTTTTTATAACCTACCTATTCATTTATTATATTTTATATAGGTATATATAAAATATTGACATGTTGTCCGTGCTTATTTCAGAAATAATTATTATTCACAATTTTAAGTTTTTGATTCTTTTCGTAAAAACTATTAAAATTCAGTTTTAATATATTTTTAAACGTACGAACTACTCAATTTTACATAAAATCGATAGGTTCTAGTGGTTCTATTGATTTTTGATCATCCAATGGAAATACACAGACGCTTTAACATTCAGAAAGACTTTTTTTCTGTAAGTGTCGATGTTATAATTATACGTATAAATCTACATTGGACGATGGCTAATCAATTTTAATCTTTTACGTTTGCAAAAATATAAAGGCGTGAGGGGAACCGGGAACAGAATATTTTAGTAAGTATATTTTTATACTGTCCTGTACAATATTCATTCGAACAGAACTTTAAATACCAATTATAATTTATAATTAATCATTACTTTAGAAAAACTATATCAAAATTATTCTCTTATTGATAAATCTGCTGTATAGTAGATTTCGAAAATACTTAGGTATATACGTGTATTTAATACGTAGATCAATGTAATGTCGTCGTGCACAAAAAAATGATTCCGAGTGAAAAAATTGACGAATTAGTATCTATTTTTTATGATTATTTATGTTATATTATTATAAGTATTCAAAAATTTAAAAAATTTTCTAAATATTATATAGAAACCCTCTTGAAGAAAGTTTTTTGCTCTTGAGGACGACAGGCGCTACTCACAAAAATGTCATACTTTATTGTAAGGCCAATTATTGGTATAATTGTGATGTTACATTATTATAAACTGTAGATTATACAAACTAGATCGACACCTTAAAATGTATAATAGTTACACGTGGTACATTAAAATCTACATAATATTTAAAAATATGCTATATAATCGTATAAACGTAGTAAACGTTGCTGAACTCGACACTGTTTCATTAAGTTTTGATTTAGTAGTTTACACATTTTTAACACATAACAGCAGTTCATAAATCTTGATCATTAAAACCTGGTTTGATATCATGCACATAAAATATGCATGTGCACTCGTGCTCTTCAGGTGAGTATATATCAAAACCAAATACACATTACCACATATAGGAAAAGGTGAAGCCATAAATCATCGCATTATTAATGCAAATGTAAATAAATAACTAAAACAGTCGTGATTCTTAATTTACACCTTTATAATATAAATATGTAAGGTGCTTATAATTATATGTATTTTTTACTACATTTTATCTACATAAGTGGTATTATTATAGGTAGTTCATATGAGTATAGATTAATTGTATTTTATTTTATTTTTTACTTTATAATTAATTTATAGAATTATTATTTTCATTTTGAATGTTTTTTTCAAATATTGCTGATTAACTTTAATAATTAAGTATTAAATATTTAACTTAAACGATTTTCTTTTAGTAAATTATAAAAAAAAAATGTAATACAATTTAGAGAATAGTAATGAATCTTTTAAACACAAACGTAATTTAATAAAAAAAAAATCAATACTGTTTAAATAACATATTGACAAAAAGATATCTACGACAAAATTGATAAAGATATCATTAAAAGTTATTTTAAAATTAAATTAATTCAAAATGTTCGTGAAATCAATTTTAAAATCTGCATTTAAACGTAAAATTCCATTGTATTGTTATAAGTTAATAATTTATAACCGCCTTATTGTATATGAACATAAAAAAAATATCAATAAAGTTTCATTTGCAATATATTGATCCTGCGTTAACTTAAAATTTATTGGTTTCATTGAATTTATTTTGATAACTTATAATTCTTCGAGAAAAATTTTATTATCTAAGTAATAAGTATACAAATTAAAATTTTTTGTACGTATAACCTGTAAATAATTAAAAATTGTTGACATTACGCATACATAATTTAACACTTCGTTACATTTGTCTTATATATTTATAAGTAATGCATAATTTACGGGTAATAATTATTTAGATGAGGCTTTAATTAAACGTTGCAACTCTCATGAGAATCAATGAATACTAAACAATAATGATATGATTATGAATTTCTTCATTTTGAAGTGACAATAAATAACCATACGATAGTTGTAAATTTTAGCGTCCGAGACAATTTTCTTGACCATGCAGCATTTTCTGAAAAAAAAAATACAAAAGAAAAATTAATTATTTTAAATATATTATGAACAATAAAAGTGTGTATAATTATTAATTTATATTTTAATGTAATAAGTAGGTAGTACTGGTGGTATACTGGTATAAAAATGTTTACCATCATATAAATATATATTACACTTAGGCAATTATTTATTTATTTGTACCCGCGAATAAACTCGAAATTACGTTATAAATTGTCATATAAACCGTATAGTAGTATAATTATAGTATATGAATACCTTGATGTTTAATCAATAAAAAAACCTAATAATCTTCCTAAAATGTTGATGATTTAAAAATAATAATTATTTGTTTCATAAAAATTCTATATCAAAAATGAATCTGTGCTATCGATGACGACACAGATATGTCATATGCTATTTATATTTTTACATGAGATTGCTTCATTTTATAATTAACAAAATACTGAGTAAGCCATTCTTTCGTTAAAATACAACAAAACTTAACTAACATCTTTTGGAAAGGTTGACTGCTTTTAACACTCCTAGTAGTATAATGGTGTAATTAGTGGCGAATGAAGGTGGGGACACTAGATGTATTCATTGTTCATCCTTTCACTTTTATCATGAAAGTAATGAGTGTACATTTCAGTCAACTCATTATTTGGAGAAAAAAAAAGTTTTGTTCAAAACAAATTTAATTTCCAATGTAAATTAAAAAGGCAGAGCGTAAAGACACGGACATACGACGACGTGTTTTTTTTTCAGAGATCTAATGAAAACTCTCTGTAAAGAACCAAGTGGGTCAGCAACAGAATAAACTTTTTTGTCGTTTACACGCATTAATCAACCAACAGAATTACTTTTACTACTTAAAGAGCTTGTATTGCAAAAACATTTGAAAATGACCACAAAATGGTAAAACAAAAGATGTTCATTAAATATTAATTTATCGCTTACCGAGTGAATTAATAGATCATCGATATGCCTATGACATATAATTTTTTATTGAAAGTCAATCGACAATACGGTTGTAATATATTTTTCGGTGATATATTTCATATAATATTATATTTTAAACGGTGAACAAAATCTAAATTTGAAAAGCTGTAGGTTTACATGATGAGGTGTTTTAGTTATTTTATTATTGAATCAAGAACATATTATTATATCTATATACAAGAGTTATGTTTTATAAGACGTACATAATATTAACACTGAGTAATTCGACGAACGAATTTATTTTACAATTATGGCATGTGTTTTTATTTAATCAATTGTGATTTAATTGTGTCTGTTATCAGATTTTGGAAATGTTTCAATCTTCAACTTTGAAATTCAACAGTTTTAGGCTGTTAAATATCTAACTGAAGAGAGTTTTTAAATTTCATTTTTTATTTCTATTAAGTTACATTCCTAGATATTTGAAATTTTAAAATTTTCCTTAATTTTTTTTCTATAGATGTTATATGTTAAAAAAACACGTTATGCTTGCAAAGGTTAGAAATATGAAACAAGCTTCCTCATACATTTAACTTATAGCGATTTAAAAATATCGAAAATAAATTAGCAACATTTTTATTTATAAAGTTTTAAGTTCAAATTTAAACGACATTCCTAAAATTCACAAAAATGTTCGAATTATTTTGTAGTTAATACTTAATAATAATATATGTATTATTACATTTTAATAGCTAAGGATTAGAAATTAAAAAAAATTTCATCTTTAGTTGCTTTCATGCATATTAAACTAAAAATCAGCAAAATAAATTTGCATTTTCTTTAAACATTGCAAGTTTAAATTTTAACGGAATCGGATGTCTATATAAATAAAGATTTTAGTTATTTTATAACAATTAAAATAATATTATTCATATAATCTTAAATTATTTTGCACACTATACGTACCTATACTCTTATTTATTATTTAATACACATTTATATCTTCAAAATATTTATTATAACTTTGTTATTTATCTCACTAATATATTCACACCGTTTTACTGCAGGTGACGTATTGACTTATGAGCTTATACTAATATAACATCTAGACATATTCTAGTAATACCCATATTATATGAAATAATATTATATTAAATGTCACTATAGAATTTGATCTGTTTCAACAAAAATTAGTTCAATATACTAATATTAATGTAAATGTAATATAAAATATTTAAATATTCTTATACATAAGTATATAAACATTAAGCTGACAGCCGACAGACCGTCTCCGCTCAGAATCGTTTTTCTCATACAATGATTTATCATTGAATTTAAAGGTGGGTATTACATCCATTACAGTAACCTACTCCGTGGTGAGTTACGCACTCGACATGTAGTATACTACGGCAGTACGACACCTTGGTTTCATTTTAAATAAAATAATATATTATGATATACACCTATCTAAAATATTCCTGTAGAACAAACATTTTACGCATTTGCGTCAGAGTTAAGTACCTATCCAGATATTATACATTTTTGGAATGAAATGGTGAGCATACCTAATATGATAAAAAATACAAATATTAATTTAAAAAAAAACTAGAATACACGAAAAAATATGTATTTAAGTTGTGGCCAAATCTAAATTGTGATAATTAAAATTCAAATACATATATGATGGGATAAAAACTGCTCTCGTGATTAAGTTAGCGGTGGAGTTTGTTACTTGTAACTTGTAAGCACTTCTTAATATATTAATAATGATCGAATTACATCTTAGAATTCTTCAAAATATTGATTTCATTAAAAATAACTCACAACGTCGCCATATTTGATTAATAAAATATTCGTAGTATATAGGTAATAGCCTGCAAAGTTAATAACTTAAATATTTCTGATCAAAAATAACCATACAATAATTAATAATTATATTATTACAGCATTTTTTTTTCTCAAATAAACTAAATTGAATTCTATGAATTTGTGGTATTATATTATTATTCAATACGCACATACAAAATTAAACAATAATGTTAAAAAAATAAAACAACTACGCATCTGTTTGAACACAATAGAAAATAATTTATTGAATATTTTAAAACACAACTAAAACGCAAAACAATCATCGCATCAGACACGTGGTAGCAACTTGTCCACTACTTAACCTACTCAGTGATGTCTATCCTCACACCGTCCTCAGCCGTCTTACACGTGTCTTATAAAAAATAATTCTAAATAAAAATTATTATTAATATTAATAATATGCACATCATTGAAAATTTTAATTGCATATTGATATTTTTGAATAGTATCTTACAAAATAGAGAAAATTAAATTATTTATTTTAAATTTATTACAGCAAAAAACTATATTAATCAATTAAATATATATCACTAAAGATATTTTCAACTGTAATATTAACGAGTTAATTTTAATCTACAATATTACTCTAGACTATAATGTTTTCGAACTATGCTGGGTATTTTTTTTTAAAGGATACAAGAATCATAATAATATAACAATTTTAGCTGAATTGTCAGTTATTAACGAAATTGAATCCATTTTAGTTGCATAAAATGTAATACATTTTCGATTTAATGTTCTTGTTTATCTTACGTAGTAAATATATAAGTATACAAACAAAACAAAAGGTACACTTAACCAAATTATCTTTTTTTTTTCTAGAAGTTTCAATAAAATACGTTAATGTTAAAAACATTTCGTACACACAAATTTCGAATCAGCTGATCGTTATAGCAGTAAATGTAATAGAAAAAAAAAGTAGACGTATTAAGTAAAAAACTACTTAAAACTAAATATACCGAAACTACTTTACACATTCCTGAGGGTGCGTAATTTCTGTACTCAACATAAGAACAATGGACAAGAAATCAATAACGTCTTCACCACAGTAAACAATTTGAATTCAAAAATCTCATATACATAGTATGTAGTGTATATTTTGTATATAAAATATACCTATGTGTATAGTATATATATATGTGTATATAATAATTGGGTAAAGTGAAGAGTAATGAAAGCCTTTGATGTGTACCTTTCTCACGTGGTCGATTCCTTTGACGTGATACTTTGCGCTAACCCAATTGTACACTCAAAAAAAGTTTCCAACTTCGAACAAGGCCATTAATATTAAAATATATATATATATATAGGCGCAACATATATATTAGGTATATACATTATGTAATATAAAAAACTTTCGTGACCATACTATTAAATATGTATAAAATAAAAAGAAACGTTCAAAACTATATTTAACGGCGTGTGTCTAACACCAATGCCGCAGCACTATCGTAGCATTCGTAGCGCCATCACAAGTTTGGACTCCGCGGGGGGGAGGAGAGCTGTAATATTTGATTTAACAAAAATTCACGGGTTGAAGATTATTACGTTGGCAACTGGCAGACCGTGGTTTGAATCCGGCCCGTGGAAGGCAGAAAATTAGATTGTCATCATATTTTATAATTTTTTTTTGGTTTCATAATAACTTTATATATTATATACAAATATAAAGATTTGACATTCCTTTGGACCTCATTTATTTATCATTTTAATCTTCCGGATTCGGATAGAAATTACTTGCTGACCCCGGCCTGTTTCAGTGTTTATTAATTATTATTATTTAGGCCTTATTATTGTAATAATGATTAAAAATTGATTGTTTGGGAGCCATGGTGCCCAGCGTGATAACGAGAATGACGTTCAATAGCCGACGATATCACTGAAAAAATCTTTTATTTTTTCGTTATGATGAGTACTAAATTTTATTTCACCTAGTAATAACATAATTTCTAAACTAAATGTGATTGTTTTTCGATTTATTTCTTTGTGATACCTCTTTACATATTGTGTAACCTTAAAAAAAAACTTATTAAGCTTGCAATACCAAACTACCAAGTAGGTATAATACATATATTGCTAGTAATGAATATTAATAACATTATTATTGTATATTGAAATTATTTTTAATAGGTTACTTTAAATCAAGTTTCGAATCTACTCCTCACCATATATTCGTAAACATTCTGCACTCTTTACAACATTTAAGTTAATTTAATTGTTGTATTTTTCCAAATATATATTTATAATACATATATATTATATATATATATATATATATATACATTATACATACAGGGTGTTCCGCGAGGATATCCTCATTAGCCGTCGAGGGGATAAAATGATCGTCGCTCGGATAAAAACTAGTTTTTTTGCCGTTTTTCTATAAACTAATCAAATTATTAAAAATCGTGAGATTGATGAAAATAAAATATTGAAAAGACAAAATGTTCAGAAAATAATTTCTATAAAACGAGTAGGTATCTTTACTTTTTTTTTAAAATTAAAAAATAATTTTTTTTAACCTTTTTACCAAAACATATTTTAATAAAATTAAAAAGTAAAATACATGTAGCTCTTGTCTATGTGAGTCTAATAACAAAAAAAGATTTATGATATATTTATTATCTCAGAATATATCGTGGGTAAATGGGTAAATTATCACGGGACACCTTGTATATATGTACAAATGTAAGCGGTCATTTATTCTACGCACTACGCATAAGTAAACCATATGTGTTGTTCTCGTCACTATTGATATTCTTTACACAACCAAAAAATAATTCTTCAGGGTTGTCGTTAAACAACTGCTGTAGTGATTTTAGGTTTCAAAATTTCGTAGAGGAAATTTCTAAATATCCATATAAGTAATTCAATAATTTAAAAATAATAGCTAATTCAAAAGTAAAATCTTAGCATATAGTTTAACATATACCTCAATTGGCTCAACCTTTTTATACTAAATATTATTGATAAAAAACTTAAAATGATTATTAATTTTCAAAATACATCTAACAGAATGTCATAAAAGATAGATCTATCATTGTAATGTATGTTACAATGCATATAAACACTTAAGAAGAATTTAAGAAATAACGTTTAAGAAGAACTTGTTTAGTAATTTAGTTTTGGAAAATTTTGACGGTTTAAAGTTTTAACATTACTAACCATCTGTAATAAATTGAATAGTTAACTTATTTCTTCGTAATTTATCCTATAATATTTTGGTAAAAATGTTTCAAAATAATCACATATTTATATTTATTATATAATACTGTAAGTTTATACTCTTTTCTCTTATAATGTTATATAAGTATATAATTTTGATCAAATTAGACATAAGTGGAATATGTTAAAACGTTTAGGTTAGGTTTTTAAGTTTTAAAAGTTGTTATTTGTTTGATATACTTTATTTGATGCTTACATATTTATTATATTATGTTAAACGATATTTAGAAAAATAATTTGATAAGATGCACTTACATTATCGTAAAATAAAGAAACAACTTTAGCATGTGTAGATATATATTTAAAGTAAGGATACTACAGAGGATATAAATCAGAAGCAACAAAAATTGATCCTTCTATTGGAGAATGGGAGAATTTTCCAACCTGAGAAAATCTTTTTCTTTCATGTCTATTTAGGTATTGTTCAATACGTTTAAGAACAGGTTATACAGTAATACATAATATATTTATCGAAAAAATTATGTTAATAAGAATAATAATTTGTTTTTAAAGTCACAAACAAATACTAATCGTAACACAAAAATTTTATATTTATCTCTTTTATTGATTCAACGTATAGTATACAAATGTATCTAGTTTAAATATTTAATACACCCATATCGATTAATATAAATGTAGGAAGCTATATAATATTTTATATATTTATAAATAGCCGCTATAGAAATTTATTTTCTTTATTTTATGGACAATCTCCTAGCCCACAAAACTCTTAGTTGCGGCAATGCACAAATTACAAAATTATTTATTTTTGTACTCGGTTATTCAGAGATGGTGACGGATATTAATTAGTTAATAGTTAAGACATTAAAAATAACTTGAAAACAAACTATTAAAACATCAAACAAATTTAACGAACTCAGAGCCAGCCAATGTAGCAGAAAATGTAGGTAAAAGTATTAGAGGGATATGTAGTATTTGTAAACCCACAACAGTATTAAAAATAAAAGTAACTTGAATCCTGTACACACGATGAATAAAAGTGATGCATGGAAAGAGGATTTATTATCCTTATTATTATCCTTTTCATTATCCATTTAAAATGTTTAGATATTTAATATATATGTTTCGTATTAAAAAATAAAATAAAGCCGGTGACATTAAAGTTAAGTCATTTTTTGAACTCTGCTAGGTTTCAGTTACAAATGTATAATTATGTATAGCTTAGCTTAAAAAAATTTAATCACCAATTTCTAAATAGTAATCATTATTGTACCTATATGCTGTGTGTCTATGTACGAGTGAGCTACTGAGTGGCACAATCGGAGGGGAAAGGAGGTACTTTTCTAATGTAATGTTTTTTAGATCTTGGGTATAGCAATGAATATTGTAGGTACGTGTATTTACAATAACGTGTATCGGTGTATCTTTTCTGTCTGTTATCAATATTTGAGTTAGTAAAAATGCTCCGAATTTTGACGTAAGCACCTTTTCTGATAGAAAAGTGACACTTTTGTAAGGGAAAAATTGAAAATTTCAAGTAATTTTAAAAAGTAATAGAAAAAACAAAAAAGGTGTTAATTTTACACAAATATAATTTAAAAAAAAATGATTTCATTTTTTTATTGTTCCTCAAAAACTATTAGGCATAGAAGTTAAAATTTTCACTAAATATTGATATTAGTATTTTCCATGTATGAAAAGGTTTCGATTTTGATTATTTTTAAGCTAATTATAGTCTTGAGTAATTTTTAGAATTTTGAACATTTTTTTTTAAAATTTATCTCGATAAAAACTTTTTTATTCAGTAAAAATGCATGAAAATGTATTGTAAGGTTCCTTATAAGTAGCGCCCGGATTTAAACGTACTTCAATACTTCAAACCATGCACATATGCTCTAAAAAATAGCCAAAAATGTATTTAAAAATGCCATTTTTATTATATACAATTTGGTATTTTAATTTGGAATTTATTATTGAAATATATTTATTATTTATTGGGTATTTATTAAAAAAAAAAAATTGAAAATTGACTTGATGCTGCTGTGATGTTGACACGAATATATTTTGGGGCGATATTATTCATTCTAAACATAGATACTAATATATACCTACATTAATAATTACGCTAAATGTGTGTAATATATTGAACAAATATGCATTAAAAACCATAAAAATTACTCAATAATGCTAAAAATACTCTTAAAATAAAAAAACGCCAAAATATGCCAAAAATATAAATAAAATGTTTAGCTTTGAAACATGAAACGAATTATGTACTTTGGAAAGCATTGGCTAAGATCAACCAAAAAAAGATACACTCTACATTGAAATCCGGGCCCTATTTATAAGTTTTATTAATGTAAGTTCAAAAATAATAAAGATGGGCAAGATTATTTTTTACATGCATTTAAAAGAAAATTGTTAAATATTATTTTCAAATGTTTTTTCAGTTAGAGATTCATATAAGTTAACCGTTAATCTTATGTTTTTGTTAATATTATTATAATCCATACATATAAATTTAATATGTGTATATATATATATATATATATATATATATATATATATATATATATATATATATATATATATATTCAGGTGTTTTGTACAAATTGTTCTTTGATATAAATTATCAAATTTAGAACTGTATACTCATTATCAATAATGTTGTACAAATATTATTAGTATTATTTATGGATGAAATAGGAATCAAAATAACGTATATAAACATTACTTTTTATATATTTTTATAGAAAATCAAAAAGTTACCCAAAATTATTTATTTAAATTCTCTCAATATGTAGGTAGTCAGATAAATCGGTTCAACGATCAAAGAGACGTTGGTGCGATGATATAAAAAACCAATTCAACCCAAAATGTACCTAAATAAATAATTATTTCTGCCAGTAGAGTTCTATCGTTTTCTTTTATTTTTTTTTTAATTTTTGTGAATCTATCTTATGTATAATTATTAATTTATGATTTTATATTAATACTTTTATATAATTTGCTTTTCGTACTTTGGCAGAGATTGTAAATATCCAATTTACCAATTATCAAAAAGATTATTACTATTATTTACATTTTTCTATTCTAACTCAACAAGTTAAACAATTAGTTAACATTCACACGCTCAGATATTCTCGGACTAGTATGATATTTTAAATTTAGTAAAATAATTAATAGGTACTTGGCACTTTTTAAATACATCAGTATATTTTTGGAAAAATAACAATAAATTAATTACCAGCATTGAATTAACCGTATTATATTAACATATTATATTGATGATTTATTGTACCCTTAGTGGACATGAAGGTTTTATACTTTTTCGCGCTTTTCCGACAATGCAAAATAAAAATATATTTTCCCAAAATGATACGAATTTCAACATTATAATATTACAACCATCATAAAATCTGTCGATTTTTTTTTCATCTGTTCTATAAAAGGGTAAAAACTAAATATATCATGATCATATAATTCTTCATATTGACAGAACAAAAAATTGAAATACTGAACAATATACAAGATTTTTCCTAATAAAATTACCTTCGGCCAAACTAATATTTTTTCAATCATTATTCTGGTCGGAATCTAAACGAACGTATTTAATTGAAGTAAAATAATATGTCGTCGTCCGGTGTATAAACTTAATGGTGTATTATATTCCTAGTGATTTCGAAGAGGAGTTGAGCAAAAAACAATGCGAGTTGGCATCATTATCAGGTCCATTTAAATGGCGAAGAGTACTGTGATCTTCATCCTAATATTTTTAGCTTCCCTAATCCTCATGCGATTTAACAAATAATAATAATCATTGCTACGATTTTATCATGTTAATACGTTGTTTCAACTAGGTATAATAGTATAAAACATTATAGTTAGTACCACGACTACCTTATATTATTATATATATCTCATCATATTTAACACACGTTTTTAGTATAAACACTCACATAAATGTATCTAGAATATAAATGGTGTAATAGTTGTATAACAAAATATTTAATCTCAAGTAAGAAAATACGCATATTTGTTGTAAAACTGTTTAAGTATAATAAACACAATAAAAACATTAATTATATTTTTTCTTAACGCATAAACTGTAATATACAGTTATACAGACACTTTAGTACCTGTATTCTGTAATGAAACTAGTATTATTATATAATATATGAAAAAGTTACACCAATCATTATTTAACCAAATGTGTGGAATAGTGAAATGGTAAAATAAAATGTATGAAGGAGGTACTCTGCATAATAATTGTATTTAAATACTAGTACTCGTAGTACAAAACTACAGATGATAGTTTTATCAAACTGAAAAATATTTAGTAAAATAATTGTACAACACAAATATAGTATAATGATCCAAAAATGAATAATTATTTTTAATCGAGGAAATTATTTTGATTGGACTTAAAGGTTTGAGCGCGTATCAATTGTGTACCTTTAGAAGAGTGGACGCTATATAAGTGTGGACAAAATTAACAAAGTAGGGGGGCTGAGTTTCTTTGCACCCCTTTACCACTTTAACCCCAGATCATTTTAGACTTCAGAGTCACCGCCGTCATTAAAACCTGAGACGCAGACGTGTACTTAAATGTTCCACGAAAAGTCGGCTGGAAACGAGGAACATGAATCATTTATCTCGTCGTGTAACGTTCGCGAGTGTAACAGTCAACAGACTCCCCGGAGAATCCGCTCGCTTGAACTCGGTATAATATAATATGTTTATATATGTTTAATATAATATGTGAGAATCAGCCGTTTCGGTTATATGAATACTATAACATAGTTAAATAATGACGTTAATCGCAATCGATAATAATATAGAAATTATCAACCATACGCAGTGTTAACGAATATAAGCGGTAAAAATAATAATATATTATTTATACGCGTCCTACTGCAGTCGCCGTACACAATATTTTATTATTTATGATTTTGATGTTGTGCTTCGAGAAAACCAACTGTGAAAGTGTGAACTGATACACATGATATGAAAATGTATAGGGTATATAATCTTTTATACAATTGATTCAGAGGTATCAATCACATCAAAATCAGTCAGTTGCTCACCCCCATCTTCCGTAACAGCCAACCCGAAATATGAGATGTTCACAAAATATAACATATTAGATATTTAAACTTCTATATTATAAGCGTAGGTATATAATGTTATGGTTGGTTATTTAAAGACATAATGTAATATATGTATATCTATATATTAATTGAAAATACAAGGTTATGTAACATATCAAGATTATCCTTTCAACGAACAAAAATTTTCACTATACCAATTATTTCATGTATGTCAAAACGGAAACTTTTACATGAAGCGCCTGGCGACAAACGCCCAATGGTCTGACGGCGATAGTGGTTTTTGCACTCACAAACACATACATACAATTTCATAGCATAATTTATATATATGTGTGTGTTATAGTTGAACAAGTTTTTGGCCGAAAATTCGTTTTCCGCGGCGGCTGTTCCCAAGAGGGAAAAACGTTTTCCGGCAAACCCCTTATACCATGCGACGCATAGCCCCCTCCTCACTGATCATTGGAGCGACGTACTCTCCCACCCCGAACGACCCGCTAACGTGATATTTTTATTTCCTTCCGACGGGAAACTTTTACCGCTTTGACGCGCGCACATCGCAACATTACGCCTATATTATTATTACCACCATGGTCGCGGTTACCGCCAAACAACGCCCGGTGGACTATGCTCATAGACTACTCGCGCATGTATTTACACGAATTTACGTACACTGCTGCAGGTATATTATACACACACACACATAAATATACATGTTACAACTATAAAGATATATATAATGCTGTAGATAAAAGCTCTACGGAGTTAGGTACCTATATATACGCCATCACAACCTTTCCTCGTGTCGTCGCGGTCAACTTTAATAAAACATCCGTGTGTGTGTGTGTGTGTGTGTGTGTGCAGAGACTCGACCTTCTGCCCGAACAGCTGCAGCTGACTCGCTTCGTGATGCCCGCTTTGAATGTGTAATTTGAATTCGCTATATTACGGCGTGTCTTTAGATGGCAGCCGTCACGCCGCCACCGGTACGTGGTGGTTCTTAATATATGTTTTATATATGTATATATGTTTGCATGTAACGTGTATCGTATAGTAGGTAGTGTATACTATATTGTATATAGGTAGACACCGAGCACATATACGATACACGTGTATAATATATATTGGCTAAACGCGCCCAATAGACGTCGGTCTAAAATCAGACGCGCCGGTAAGTCTCCGGAAATTAAACGGCCGCCATGTGACCACCGAAAACGAGAGTCGTCGTATATTGTATACCTATATCATATAATATAGCGGTAGGTAGGTATTATATATAGTACTATGTAGACCAATCCACGGCTTAACGTTTACATTATATAAATCTATATTACCTATATACATATATATATATTATATACATATTATACCTATAATACCTATGGAGTTTTAAGTGACGGCGGACTGTTATTATATAAATATATGTGTTATGTGTGTGTATACAATATTATCATATAATGTTTATTTATACATACATATATACAACGCACGAACAAACCACGGGCCACCGTTGTACGCATATACAGACAGGTATATGATGGTATATACTATATATTATGTAAAATACGGAAACCAACCAGCAAATCATGCACTTTGTGTGTGTAACCGACACGTCGAAGTCAATAATATACCTATACACAATGTATAATATATTATATGATTATATGGTTTTAATGGAATTGATATTAACCCAAGTTTTTTTGTTCAATTATACGCATGAAACCACAAAGAAACGTCAATGTTGTACTAAACACCAACAATGTTTTGCGAACGCACTGTTGCAGGTAGGTATATTGTACGTACCTACTACCTATATATTAATATATTATACATGTATATACAGGGTGATTTTTTTATCGAAGAACACTCATTATTTAAAAAGTATGAGTGTATGAGTATGAGTGTTCTTCGATAAAAAAATCACCCTGTATATATATGTAGACAATATTACAATATTAAACTAACTTCCATTTAGATTAATATTTATGATTACAGCACTTTGTCTTTTAATATTTACGTGTGTTTAATATAATGTTACTACTCACATCGAAAACTTTTTAGTTGTTCGGTTATTGAAGGAATTCGGTTGATTTATCTGGATTTGTAACTTTTTATTGCCAATCGTACTCATTAAATACATAAAACATTTCGGCATCTGCAGGTTTACTAATTATGTAAACTGAACTTTAGACTTGATGTAAAACAACCTGAAGTTTCCTTTTTGTAGGTATACATTATTAAAAACATAGTTGTATAATTTTAATCAAAAACATTTTAATTTTTATCGAAAAGTAATCACAGAGTATAGGCCAAGTTTTTAATCGATTTTAGGAATTCGACGACGTAAAGCAAAGGAAACTTTATCGAGATGGTAAATTATAAAATCAAACATCAAAATATATAAGTATAATATATTACCTATAGTATCTATATAAAGAGATTGTTAAAAGTAAAGTACTTACATTAAATTAGAATATTCATAGTCATTGGTTACGGTCTTACAAAAAAAAAAATCGTTATAGGGTGAAAGTTTGTGTAAATTAACGAAAAAAATCGAATAGAACATTGAAGTAGTAGGAAAAGATAAAAATAAATGAAAAATTAAAATGTGTGAAATAACTGATCGTTTTTTTTTTAGTAGACGACGCGGAGCCCGACGGTCGGTCGTCGGAGGGAGTGAAATAATAACAATAATAATGTCGCGCGAATTACATAATATGAAAAAAGGTTTAATAATATACGAATACAGAGGAAGAAAAACGTATACCGTAACCACAACTATTAGTATAGGTGTAAAATGTATAATGTCATTATGATTTACGTTCTATGAAAATTCCTAACCGATCGTCAAATGGGATTACCACGTTAACCCCGCGTAAACGCAAACGACTTTTGTGCACGTACGAGACGTCGCATGGTAGGCCGGTTATTATAATTTACGCGCGCGGCGTATGCAACGTCTGCTCGCTAGCGCTCGGTGTTATCGAAATGCTCCTCTCCAAAATCCAAATTACCACAAAACTATTTTGCAAATTAGTTATTTAAATTCACAAATCGTTTCGACAATGCTAAGACAGTTCGATAATATTATATAAATATAAGGCGTGTTGGTACTTCGGTATATAGACGCGCACGACGACCGCATTATGATAATACTTGTAAATATATTACACGTGGCTATGTATACATATATAGTTATACCGTGGCTGAGGAAAACGTGCGCACGTCATTTCTGCGATTTTCGTGTCGAATTTCTAATTTGCATACACTTTCGATAAAAATGTCGGAGAGACTCGACGGGTAAAACAGCACCGCGCCTCTCACCTTATAATGACAATATAGGTATATAAAGGTGAGTATTATTATTATTATTATTATTATTATTACATATTTTGCATCACTTTTGAGGTAATCGACGCGGGTGCAACTGCGCAAGTATATAGGTATAGAATATTTTTACACTTTATACACAATAACAAAATTACGTCGTCGGTCGGCATGAAAGCCAGCCGCGCGCGTTTATTTCGTTATTGCTGTAATTATTATTGGTAAAATCGCATTATCGATACGATAATGAAAACGGGCCGGTAATCGAATTATTACAACGTCGAAGTCGACGAGCTTTTATTTCGTATCGTCGGCCGATGGTCCTCTGACGATAGACGGCTGCAACGCGCACGTGGCACATACACATACACACAGAATACGTATTTGTATCTCCGTGTGTGTTTGTTTTTTCTTACCAAGCACGGAATAATCGTTATTGCGCGTTTAAAATTCAATTTATCGAATTAAAAAAAGAAAAGAAACTGGTATTGTATATGCCTTTTGTAGTTTTGTACTATACGAAGAAATAAAAAAGACCTCGATGACTTGAGTATAAGGCACCTATACAAAGAGTGTAAACACCCACCTATAACCTTACGCGAATATTTTTCTCTCGTTCTTCGGTGATTATATTATTACTACATAATATTACCGATCCAAATTATCAAACACTACTCGACGTACCTACGTCATATAGATCATAACTACAAATATATAGATTTGTATGATTACAAAAAATAATTTACGTGCGGTTGGCGCATCTCCCCACACTAGTACACTACTCTAGACGCTTAAAACCATTGGTCTTAGTTTTCCGCAATGTTAATAGGATATAATAGTATAGGAGCTGAAAACTATGCGTTATATATGAGGCAAGGCGTATGGTATAGGTACACACCCCAACCGCTCCACTCTCACCGGACAGGACGACCCAGTGACCAGAGCTCAGCGCGAAGCGATCGGCGATGTGCGGATCTGGCCTACTCGTTCTGGGCAACAGATTGCTACAGCCAAAGTTTCCAGGCATGCTGCCTCTTTGATTACTAGAATCTCTGTAGGGTTGACAATGTGCCGGGTCCACCCCAGGACGCATCTACCTGAGAGATGCTTCCGATGCCATGTTTTTGGCCATAACCCAAGGAGCTGTAAGGCTCCAGACATGACTGGTGACTGTTGAGGTGAGGAAAAATCGGGCACGTTATGAAGGATTGTACGGAGGCTGACGATAACTATCTGGCGTGTGAGATGGCTGGGCTTCCCAAGATCAGTCACAAACCAGGCTCAGGAGCCTGTGTCACCAGAAATTTAGTTGCGGGGCTGAAGACCACCCTGATAAATGGTCAAATGCCTGTTGATTAACCTGAATAGAGCATAAACGCCACAAAATTGCTGCTGCAAACTGCCTCGGAGCGGAATTCGCAACTGCTTATTGTTAGCGAACCCTGTAGGAGGGAGAGCGGGGATGACAGGTGGGTCTCTAGCTCAGACAGAAAGTGTGCTATAGTAACCCCTTCACACGCTGACATTATGACATTATGCATAACATTTCTGGCCGTTCAAATGGTTTTGCATAGGGCAACTTCGGTGGTACTAACGTATATAGTTGCTACTATTCCCCGAACTGCCAAACCTGGGAGTTTGCTGCGTTCTTCGATAACCTTGATCGTTACCTCCGTCTTCATGTCGGGACAGGGCGTTATTTTCGATGGGGACTTTAATGCGAAGAGCAGTTAGCAGTATCTGGGGATCTAGAACGAATGATAGAAGAGGGGAACTCTTGGCTGACTTGATCGCTAGTCACGACCTCCTCGTCTCTAACACTGGCAGTAATCCCACCTTCGAGAGAGGAAACGTAACCTCAGTCATCGACGTCGCTTTTTACAGGGGTGTTGTAGTTTCCAGTTTGTCAGTACTAGACGCCGTAACCCTAAGCGACCACCGGTATATCAAGTTTAGATTTTACCAGATTTTTAAATTTTTTTCAGACTTACACCCATAACTAAAACCGATTTTGCATAAAAATTTCTGTTTTTCCTTAATTTTGTCTTTTTTTTTGTTTTTCACTACACTTTTTAAATAAAACTACTGGGAATTTTAAATTTTTACCTCCCGAATGAGCCATCTAGATTCACTTTTCCACTGGAAAAAAAAATGAAGTTTAAAATCATAGCATTATCTCAAATATTTATCATGTGCCCAGAGATACAATAAAAAATACATCATTGTAAAATTAAAACATTCATTGCTTCGCATAGAATCTAAAATATGCTTGAACCTAAAGTATTAGTAAAAATACCTGTATTTAAAATTTATTTTAAAACATTTTATCATGACTAAATCGTAATAAATATTAGAAGTTTCTGATAATACAACAGTTGCTTTAGTAAATATTGAAGTCAGGATAAAATTTCATGTACCTATTGATTACTCAAATCGGTCAAATATAGATATAAAAAAATTACACAACCGACTGAGCTTTTAAAGTGAATAACACCAATAATATAGTGTATTTATAATATAAAAAAATTAATACATACCAGCTGACAAACTTTCGGTGTTACCTGAAAATAGAAAAAACAAATTATAATAATATTTGTATACTGCATGTTTCCAAATACATTAAAATAATATCTATGTATTAATTTAGCAACATAAAAATATAAATTTAGTACAAAATATCACGATTCGCTTTTTTATATTATATTACATTTTTATTTTATAGTACATGGCTTAAATGGTCATAAACCTAAAACGTATATTGCGTGAGAATTTGATTTTTTGTTTATATTGGTAACCAAATATCTTAAGTCTTGATCATCTTAATTGATAAGATGAGTGTTGTTATTTTAAACTACAACAACGTAATAGTTATAAATAAAGATATATAGGAATGACCGAATCAATGAATACTAATAAAATGCAAGAGGGTGGCTAACTTTCAATTTATTTCCATACGTTTCACAGCGGAGGAAATAACTAAAAAATACTCTGGATACCTTTTCGTTCATCCTCCGAGTATTTAACAAAATAACTTTCGAATGGAATCGTATTTGTTCTTCTAACGAGAATAATACCCTCCCCCGCCTAAATCAACATCATCACTAAGTCATATTTTATTATGATTCTGTCAGCCGACGGACGTTTTATAAGTTATACTCAAAATAATAATAATAATAACGACAACAACAATAATAAATAATGTTATCGCAATTTGACGGTGGAAAACTATAGGTAGTCACGCAGCTCAATTTTTTTAAATTTTTCAAGATCTACTTCGCACAAGTATACTAATTGATCGGTTCCATACAACTTGTTTGTCTGACGGTTTTATCAACAACAAATGTATCATATGTGGTTTCTATCCATTAGTAAAAAAAAATATGGTTGATGACCATTATAACGACATTGTCGTCGTTGATTCTGTCATCACTGAGTTCTGTAGCACATAGGTAAACTGATAACCACACAATAAGGTCCGAAATGCATTAGTCTGTGGAAGTTCGGTGGGATTATTATTATCTTTGTAATATGTATACCTGTAGTGTAATTGCATGTATTGTGTGGAAACCAATTAAGCAACGCTATAGCTCATCAAAATACTACATATAGTGTAACTTTAAGTGAAATGTAATATATTGTGGTGTTGAGGGTAGTAGATAGGTATATCGCCTCTATTATAACAGGTATTTAAAAACGTTATAATTTTCATAAAATCGGCAAACATAATTAATTTACAGACGTGTTTACATTTTGTACGTCATTTGAAGTGACATTATATCTTATATCTTCAAGTAACATATAAGATCATAATTTGTCATTATTTATAAGTTAATAAATAATATTACCTTAGAAAAAACTCTTGTTATTTAAGTTAGTTATATAACATAATAATTAATTAATGTCCAAATAGCTATTTTGAATAACTGTTTAGTTATTATTAGTTTTCTAATAAAGTTAAACGTTGTGGGTTCAGTTTTGAATAGACCTTTCAGCCAAAAGCTAAATTCGTAGCTGAAATACACACACACACTCTCCGCTTGTCAGGATCATGTTCACGGTGGCGGACTCGTTGAGCATCGTTTATAAAAATCATTACTGTTTTTTAAAACAGACAGCGACCCAACCCGTGTGCCCGGTGACAAGTGTCGTGGAGATATCACAACAGTAAATCCCCCTCGCAATGTCAGTCGTCAGTCGACAAGGTCCACGACAGTGTCAAAAAGTAAACACGAGCGCTGCACTGCGATCATTAATAGAATTTTTTATAATCAATAATAAACTAATGGGCACCGTACCGCAGAACCGAAGTAGTACTCTATAGTATGTGTTGGCTACGGTATATATAACATTATAGGAACGAGACGGTACGATTATATTAATAGTATTATATTCTCGGATTAGAAAAAACAAAAGCTACGATGACGTCCTTGGATCTGACGGTTTCGCGGTTTTGTCCGTACATGTAGGCGGATGACAGGGATTTAGACCACAGAATAGAAAACATTTTGGATATTATAAACTCAAAACTAACTCTTCATTACTATCAAAACATTAATAATATTCATCAAATATATTTTAAAGCAATATTAAATAATGTACATTTCTGTTGATGTAAACATATTACTTTATTCCAATAAATACCCATAGGTATTCATAAAAATGGAATTCATTCAAGTAATAATATATAAACTTAGGTATTTTTATAATAACTATAAATAATATGATCATCCTAATAATTACTATTGTTACTCAAATGTATCATCCCTATAAAAACATAATTATAATTACCATAACTAATGCCATAGATGCAAGGTTCTTGAGATCAATAATAAAAAGAAAAACTTTGATAAATTTCGTAATTTAAATTCATATATCAATATATAGTTATAAAATATTATTTCAAGTAAAATAAGTTATTGATATTTTTTAATTAGACCATTATTTTTTAGTTAAAAATATGTTTACATAAGTATTTTATAAGGTACCTATACAGTATTACAAATTTTTAGTCAAAATTTATCGTGCAGAATGTACTTCCCTAGTATAATAATATAACAATCATATTCACACAATCTTACAGCAGTGTACCTATTTAACCTACTATGTGAGTTGAATATAGTACATTTATTATAATTATTTCTTATTGACAATTAATTACATTATTTATTTTTTTTAGATTTTAAGTGCAGCGATGTATGTATTGATCCTGCAAAGATGTGTATGTGTAATGTGAGCATGATTGAAAGTAGAAAAAATGTTTTTGTCTCCAAATTTAAGGGTGGTTTTTGATGGCAAATTGTATTTGTATTGTAGTTTGATTAAGTAGACAATTTCAGTACTTTTCAAAATAATTGGAGAAAACCTGGCATTTTGAAGTATTCGGCAAAATTGTATTTGTTATTTCGTGTAATTTACAAAATTGTTTGGCTGTTATTTCGTGCTATATTTATAGATATTTTACAAATATTTAAATTAATTTTATAATATTGCTTATTTGAGTTTATACCGTATTATTTCAATTGTTACAGTATAAAAAAACACTTTAATAGTAATATCATAACATAAAACCTACTACATAGTAATGATGTAAAATAAGCCGACAGACCTTCTTGTTCAGGACCTTACACATTGATGAGATATTGCTCAACACCTGTACAACAGAACGGTTACTTTCTTCCCCTTTTTAATTTTACAAATAAGCTTAATAAGATATAATACATAGTTGTAGTATTATGTTTGGAGAGAATATTGTTAGTCAAACAAATTATAATTCTTAACTGTATATGTACCGAAGTAGTAAAATATCCAAATATGTAGAACCTAAAATTATATATAAAAAAATGTAAGATTTTAATTGACTTCCAATTATCGGACAATGATGTATAGATAAATTATTTGAAGGTATTTATGCATCTATTATCCTAAATTTCTATACATGAAAACCAGTAAAATTTGAGATTCCAATGTACATCGAATAATGGAGTCTTACATTATTTATTAAATAAAATTAGTTTCTTGATTTTACAAATTACAATAATAAATTGTTCGTTATTTTCTGTCAAAACAGAAATATATTTAAACAACGAACGAACTTTTTGGAATTAACAAGATGTTGATTATGGTGCATAAAAAATATAATAATTAGCTTAATTATTTGGAGAAATTAATTCTGAGAAAAAGGATAATCAAATTGTAATCCTTATAAAATAAAACACGAATTGTCAATAATAAATAATTGAATAACTTATGTTTTGCTATTATTTTAATATGAAATTACAATGTTTTTAAAAAAAAAAATATATCTTTTTGTGATTAAAATTTGAAGTTTATAAATTATATGATCCATGCTTGCAGGTTATGTCTGCACTAAATATGTTTTCTCTCTTTGCTCATTCGCCACACAAACTAAAATAAAACTCATTCATACGTGTTTAGGGGCCGATGTGGTGCAGTGGTCACGCAGTTAACTACGACTCATACAGTAATCGGTTCGATTCATAGCAAAGTGTAAAAAAATTTGTGTCGTTCTACGTGATCATCAAATCCCCACGCTGTCATCCGATTGCGTCACTCGGTTTCCAACTAGGTCCCACTTCACTGGGAGTGACACATGTCTCTTCTTGGAGAAGCGGGTAGTATCATGTATATAGTGATATATACATAGATAAATAGATCACATGATCTCCCTACTACCCACTTGTGATAAGCATTGACGAAGACCTAGAGGTCGTTTCAATGAACAAATACAAAAAAATTCACACATGTTTTAATCAGTGGCGAACCCAGGGGTCCGGACCCCCCCCCCCCCCTTGGCTTATGTCATAGTTTTATTTTTATTTTTAAAAGTTTCCGTGAAATGTTCATCGAAACTTATTGATTAGATTGATTATTACTTATTAGTTATTAGATTAGATTTGGACATTAGGTATTTTGTTGATAACACGTCGAATCCGATGCATTAGATAATATCATATAACAATAATATTATCAACGATTGTCGATAACATACTATATTCAACTACAGTTTAAGATATAGAATATATACGTATGTTGTATGTAGACTTATGAGTTATGACTATACCATAATTTAATTGGCATAATAATAATAATTAATTGACATACATTGTAAATATAAATTTAAAAATGTAAATAATATAATTGAGTGTTTTTTTTATTGGTCTTAAAACCCGGCAAATTGTGTTTATTAAGAAATGAAATGTATGTATATACTCAGGAAAAGGACATAAAAACAGTAGTTAAATATATTTTTGGACCCCCCCCCCTTGAATAAATCCTGGTTGCGCCACTGGTATGCTGTCATTAAATTAAAAATATTTACAAAATTGAAAATGATAGGTAGTCCAAAATATTTTTTAACCATTTAAAGTTTTGGAAAAAAATGTTTTCAAGAACGTTTTAGTGTTTTCTAATATTATATTAAGTTATGAATATCTTACTTTAAGTGGATCGCTCGGTATAATAACATGAATATACTTAGTGAATTATTTCCGTATTCCGACGTACAGTTTATGTCAATTTAAGTCTGTGGTCCCCATAATATTTTGGTCGTGAAACGTATATACATCTTGTATATGAAATTCAAATTTTCAGTTGTGGGCGGAGGGTGGTAATGGTAAAGCATCGATGTATAGATGATGATATAGTCTCAACGTGTGTATCCCAGGACGTAGCAGTATACATTAGGAGGTATTACGTCACACATAATATTCGGATTATCTTTATTATTATTATATAAGGATTTATGCGCTTGTCGCGTCGCATACTGCAGGAACAGCGATTCTGCAATGTTTGTTTTTATTTTTGTTGTCCCTTATCTCTACCCTAAGCGCCTCTCTTCCTCTTTGTTTCTCTCTGCGTTGTGCTTTCTCTTCTCTTTCAGAAACGAAAAAGAATTAGTCGCACGCACCTAATACGTTTCGACGTTCCCGCGAGAGTCGCGAATGCAATATCCTCTTCCGGTCCATATCGCCTCTCCTTTCCCAATCAAGCGCACGCGGACATTATATGACCGGGAAATTCGAAACTCTATAAAGCCACGACGTTCGGATCTTATTTCGTGGGACGCGGGCGAACGAAATGTACGAAGATTAAACACGTCATACCGGAAAAACTGTTTACAAACCATTTGCACCGGGCCATCGTTGCCTCGACGGATCCCGCTACCGCAACCGTCCCCGGGGGACAGTTGTAACTTTCTAGTACGTAAGTGTGTATGTGTGTGTGTGTGTATATAAGGTGTATTAACCACGTGTCACTACGATCACTGATCTAGATTAAAAAAAAAAAGGAATAAACTGAGTGTAAGTACTGGATACTTTAGTGGTTGAGATCACTATAAGGTCGGTTTTTACGAAAGCGAACATGGATGATGTTTCGTATACACACGCGATAATATATTTTAGCATACAATTTTTATACTTAAATATTTACCTACATATATATAGGTTTCCTTATATAACATAAGTCGCGAGTATAATAATATACATAATATAATCGTACTTATATAGCTATATAAACACACGAAGATTACGTAATGTACCTATATATACGGAAAACACTCGGAATATTTTACGATATATTTTTGTCATATACGACGTGGATATGCTACATGTTAAATATGATAATAATATGCGTGTATATTGTATATTATTATATAGAGGTAGGGTACTTTAATATATTATTATTATTATATTATTCACATTTCCTTCATCCGCACCACCGTGCGCGCCAGATACCACCCGATGCCACCCGTCTGCGTTTCCATCGTAAAATTTCGGTTGGCCGTTTTTCCGACGTTATTTCTCGCGATCGCGAATTTAAAGTTTTCCTTAATAATAATTACAAATTCCGTCTCGAGGGTGCAAAACAATTAAAACGATTAAACAAACTACTTGTTTACACAATTATTTCTATTGCACGGGACCTGTATAATATAATATATTATTATACAAATTGGTAACATCCTACTGTCCTAGGTTGAATACTATTTCGGATTCCAAAATTGATTGAATAATTTGTGACTCTAAATAACGGTTTCATCTTGTGTAAGCGAGTGCTTATGTTTTCGTGTGCGTTTGTACATTTTGTTTGGTAAATACTATAAGGATTGCATATCATGTAGATATATACCAACTGCATTTTAATATTATAATTCAAATAAGATTAAATTACTATTATTTTTTGTTTCCGGTCAACCGTGTGATATGTTTTATTCATTATTGTGAACGCCGATGTTATTATTATTCGTACAGTCCTGTATTTACGTAATACTCGAATTTCTATTGGTTATTTATTACACAACAAGATACTTACCTAAAACATACTATATTTGTATAGAATATGAAAAAAAAGAAAACAACTGTGACTGGACGAAATACAAATAAAAAATAATAATATTAAAAGATTTTTATTTACTCGCTGAGAGTAGGTAATATATTATACTAAGATACTTTTAGTGGAATTTTTTTTAGATTGTCTAAAGTAAGTACGGAATATACAATATGTCAATATAAAGGCACTTACATAACATAACTATTCAGACAGTATTGTGCCAAAGTCAATATTTTTCATTTTCGTAAGATAATATAGCTTGTCTAAGAATCATTGATGATAAATAAATCATTATTTTCACAAAACAAACTTTGAAAATTCTTATTACATTGTTAACTCAACTAAATACATTAAATATTGAAATCAATACGTTTTGTCTTGAAAGTTATTAATCTCAAAAGTTGCGAACTAGAAATTAGAACGGAGACCATAGAAAATAAAGTTGTCTTTGGGTATTATATTTTAAAAATAAAGAAATAAAACAATAAATTGTTTTGTTTATTACCTATAGTACTCACGTAGTTGATGTGATAATTATTTATTTTTATCTCATTTTTAATGAGTTTTAAAAATAAATCAAAGAATGTTTTCTTCGTCTAGGTATTCTAGTTTTTTAATTTTTAAAGGTATAGGATTTTAGGGCTAACCACTTTAATTCAAATTTCCCAGCTTTTTATTTATGCTTGACCAAACAAATATAGAATATTAACTGTATGCACTTCTTTCTTCTTCTTCTCTGGCACTTAGTACTCTCTAAGAGTTTTTGCCGCCATCACAATATCTCTCCATTTTTCACGGTACTGAACTACTTCCCTCCATTCCTGTACTCCCAATCTTTCAAGGTCTTCTTCCACAACATCCATCACTTCTATAGTACATTATACATATATTAAGATTAGTTTTATTTTATTTTGAATCAAAAGTAAAAATAAAAAAATATTAAAAATTAACCATTTATGTAATTCAAACAATTTTTTTTACAACAACTCATAAGTATTAGGTACTGGTAAACATACGTAAGTATTGTGTTTATAGACATCGCTCGTACTTCATTAATAAAATATTTTGATTATAAAATTGGTATACTTTTAAAGTAAACAATATTACAACTTGATAATTTATTAATATATTTCTTACCAGGATTAAAAACAAATCGTTTTGTGATACTGTATGGAGTACTCGGTATAATGAGTTCACAAAAAAATGTTGTTCGCGATGGTAATTCGGATTCGGAGAACAACGTTGATACTGTGACATCAAATGCGCCATCGTTCTGATAATCCAATATCTCAATAGGCAAAGAACTGTTTCTAAAAAAAAAATAACAAAATAATTGTATCAAACTCATATTTCCAATTTTAAATCAATCAATGTAATAATATTTATGTATGACTGAAATCAAACGAATTGTTTAGTACATCAAAGGCAATAAAGGAATATTAGATCACTTTTTTTAATCAAATATTTACCATAAACTAAAATTAAAATACATCCAATGGACAATATAATATAAAATACAAAAATAACAATACAATCTCATAAACATATCATACTTAATTTACAATTAGTACTTGTAAAGCTAAATATTAACACTTTTTTTTACATTTATTAGAATATATACAATCTGTAATAGTAGTTACAATAAGCATATGAGCGGAAATGTACAAGTTGACTGTGAAATCGTAAGGGAAGTAGCTACCCAGCAGTAACACTCGACTATATTAAAACTTGAAATACATTTTTAATGCGTATGTGTAATAAAACGACGATATACATAGTATATATATCTACTTTTTAAAGAGTCAAATATTTAAGGTTAAAGTATACATATGAAAATACATATTCTAATGCGATTATCCTAAACTTGAATTCAACTAACTGTATCAACATCACCTTGACTGTGAAATGTTGAGATCACATGTGACAATAATTCACAAATGTTAGGCCTTCAGACCTAAATAATATCACGGATACAATTTGTATGTATTTATTTCATAGAAAAAAATATGTTTTTGTATAATGAGTTCTTATAAATTGTTTTATTGTACCTATCTTTATTATATTTTATATTTGAGATTAAAATGTCTTAACATGCAAAAGCTATGATATCGAGGACAATATATAACTGCAGATGATGCAAATTAGTACATTACAAGTGTATTTTTTCACGCTCCTTGTTTAGTATTACGATACCTAATATGGGAGTTTTGAACTTTTGATTTTTGTTTTCACAGTGTTACTTTAAGTAATGCTTTTCAGAAATGTTATTATATTAATAGAACTTTCAATTCATCAATCTAAACAATCTTGTTATACGAATCGCTAACATCGATATTTTTTTGTTAGGTACTCAAATCGAATTTGTAATTCTATAATAATCCGCTTGTTTATATTGACAATTTCATTACAACGAGGTACTTATCTCGAAATCAATAAAATAATTGATTCTATATATTATTTATATTACTTTTTTATGAAAAAAAAAAAATGGGGAAAAATTCAATATCTAGTTATATCATTGTTAATTTGTTAAAAAAAACAAGATAAATAGAAATTTGTACTAAGCAAAATATTAAGATATTTCTCCCCAGTTTTACTTGTCATTAAATATTTTTGTGTGATAAAAATTAGTAAAGCAATTTCTATCCCCTATAGGTAAATATATTGGTTATTAAAATAAAACAAGATAACAAAATAAAACAATTTAAAAATACATTTATTTCATTTAACTAAGTTAATAACTAAAAGAGTTAAATATATATTTGTTACGACAGTTTTGAACTAATCAAAATGTAACAAAAATAAATAAATGAAATGAGATGAAAAAAAACTGTACATAATTTTCTTCATTTAAAAATTAATTCAACAAAATTAATTTAATAAAACTTTTGTTGAAAAATTGTTAAAAAAAGATACAGTCATAATACTGAGGGTCTTTGAATTGCTTTAGAAGTTGCTCGATTAAAACTTTGGCTGTTTTAAAAAGCTTTCAGAATTTCTCGAAAAATGAATATGAATTGTAAGTTATCATGGAAATTATAAATAACCGAAAACATGACAAGTATATAGAATAACATAATATGATAATAATACTATTGTTAATATAACAAAATATTACCAAATTATTTACTTCCATAAATGTACCAAATAATAATATTTGTTTTATAGTTCAAATTCGCGTTTGTTTAGATATTTGACTTTGTAATGTGGAGCTCAGTATAATGACATTCATCGCGATCATAAAATGATTTTGAAATTGGTTAAACCACTCGACTGACACTTTTTTTCGAGCTCAAAATAAAATATGGTAATATTATTATAGCATTATTATTAGTTTAAGGAAAAATAATAAAGGTATATCTAACGTATAAATCCCGTTAAAGACGATCAGTCATAATACAAAAATATAGATAGAGTTATTTTTTTAAGAAAAAAATATATAGTTTTTAAATAATTTTAAACATAGTTTGAATCGGATTTTCAATAAATTATTATAATAGTCCTGGAGAAAACAATATTATAATATAATAATATAAGTTCAATATGGCAATATTTGATAAAAGTGAAATGCGGTTTTTTTTTGGTCGATATTATTATGACGCCTCGGAGAAATTAACATCACGAACCACTACCACGGTATATTGTATGTATATTACATAATAGAAGAAAAAGTTAATTAGGCAGTAATGGTAATTACGAACGAATAACGAAAATTATGCAAAAAAAATTTTTGAAGGGATCGGTTATTAACAACGGTAAAAATTAAACTTTTGAACCAACGCGCTACGTTTTTTCTTGCGATATAGCGACGCTGAAGTTGAAACTATATTTACGAATATAATATAGATTATCTAATGATGAGTTTTTATTTTTACTCGACATAGTTGTACAGCAGCCTGCAAAATACGGAGGGTGTGAAAATTACTTATAGTAAGTACGTAGTCGTATTTCACGTTCCCATAACAGTATGGTCTTTTGTATTGTTGTTGTTGTGTGTTTTTGATTTTCCAAGCGTATATGATTGGTTACGACAATTTATAAAACGCACGCCGATAAGGAAGGGGGGGCGTATCTCATCAATATGTGAACTACTGCAGGCTGCTGCTGCTGATACATCTTCGGTCAACCGAAGACTTAAGCGGTGACATGATTTATCGTCTACCGACTTTTGTCTGGACGTTTCCACTTTTTAACAGCGTTTTTTTCTCCTTAAAACGTCTACAAGAATAACTGTTGAGTATATCCCCCCCTCAAAAAAAAAAAAAATAAAAATAAAAATAAAAAAACTACATGCGAAAAACACTATAAATGCAGACAGTGCAGTTTTACCAGTAACTTTTCTTATATATCTTACTCTTTTAGTTTCTCTAACTCTCACTTCCTCTTTGTGTAAGCATTAACTTTGGTTTTCCATCGTTTGTATTTATTTTGTATGAGTGTACACTGTACATATAGACACTAGAGGGTGACTTATTCTAAGTGCGTTTATAGTAGGTTATGGTAGTTTTATTGTGAAACAATACGTGATGAGGGGCTAATATATTGTAATAGGTGCCATTTGAATAACAGTTGTTATTACCTATATTATAAAATGTAATTACATACAAAAATTATTAGTACCTAGGTATAAACAATAAGGAGGTACATTATAAGCATATTGATGCTTTCATATTAAAAAATTAATAAATTGTTTGAATAAAATCAAACACCTACCGCTGATTTTAAATATGGAAACTCGAAAATATAATAATATAAGTAGCCCCTCACTTATCATCTCATAATAAAACAACTAACTTTTTGTTTAGTTAATATGTGTACATTTTTTTACGAGTAATTAAAAATCAATCTAACCTTGTCGAAAGGGAACTTATTTCGTTTTAGATTGATTTGGTCATAATATTATATAAAAAGTAAACAATTTTTAATTATGTTCACACAATGACTACAACGATCTATGTAAGGTTTTAAGTAAGTGCAGATATAATGCAATTGAAATGAGATAGAATATTAAATTGATTAATGATGTAACTATGTGGTTATTGCATAATGCTTAATAGCATTGAGTAAAGGGATTTAAATATGAACTAATAATAACGTGTCTTTAGAATAACAATGGAGATAATGAGTATACATATATGTATAAGTTGCATATTATACATGTACACATACGATATATTAAGTATATACTTATTATATATTATATACAAAGGGTTAGAATAATCATAGTAATTATCATCGTTGGTTGATTATGTCATATTAATATATTGGAATTTTAATAATGAACGACAAAATATTAAGGAAAATCGATATTAACATAGACAATTAATTTACACAATATTTTTCTAAGTTCACACATATATAAGTGTAACTTAAAATTTAAAAACAATATTTTGTGGACCAAATTAATCATTTTAAATCAATAGTGAAAGAATGAATGCGTTGGTTTTAAAATGATATTTTTTTGAGTTAGTCACTAAATTTTGGAGTTGAAAATCGGATCCAATTAGTTCTTTGGTTTGATTCGTACTTTTAAAAATAAACAAGTAAAAAAAAATAAAGAAATGACTGTCATTTTTATGCAAATCATGGTAGATTATAATAGAAACGAACTACTATGGAAATTAGTCATCAACTATTAGTACGTATACTAGCATATTCTTAAAATGATATAAATTTCTAAATAGACTCTTTCTATTTTTAGACTATTTATAACCATTAAAATCTTTCAACTTCTTTACATTTGTTTCGATTTTTTTAGAATACATAATATACAGTATGTAATGTTCATAGACGAATAAAAAGCTTCAAAATATTTAATTTAAGTTTCCTGATAAGTTTATAATATTATAGTGGTTAAAAAAAAATATCGAAAATACTTAGCCAACATTTTTTCATAGATTTTATAGTTCCAGTTATTATGAAATTCATTAAAATCGTGAAAATATTTAGTAGCGTAATTTGTAGATAGACATTTATGAAATTTTCAATTAGCTAAGGAATGAAAAATGTAAACAAAGTTACACTTACCTATGTTTTTTTACAGAGAACTAAAAATCTTAAAAATACAAATTCACAAGTTTTTTTATAGACTATTAACGTTCAAATTTTGACGAAATTGGATATTAAAACGAAGAATAACTTTTTAATCATTTAAAATTCATGTGATTTAAAATATACTATTAGTAAAATCTTAGAAAGTTTACTGCTACTGCGTAGTGCATATATGTATATTATTATTTTGTATACACAAAGTAATTTTAGAAATATTCATATTCATTTAAGCTATTTATATTACGAACAAATTCAGATTGTTTGTTAATACCTATACTTCATTCGTAATTTATAAGTTATAACTAGCCTTTAATATTAAATGAAATCAAATTATAAAAATTACTGTACCTACAACGCATCCAGTTTGTTTTGGCAAACATTAGTTCACTTAACTCTATTACCATGGGTGAACAAATTACTTAAATCGCTGATATAAATATATAGTAAAATATCGTTTGAAATATAGGCTGACAGACAGTGTCCGATCAAAATTATTTATCACTGTATAGAAGAATTTCTCATCAAATTAAATTTTAACACATCCCTGACAGTGACAATATGACATACTTAGTTTTACTAGTTTTTTTTTTTAATGTATATTTAATGTATGTTTATTTAATTTTTTTAATGTTTTTCAATTGGTAATAAATTTTAAATCTCTCGGCATTATGTAATTTAATAATAATATTATAAGTCTAATATAGAATGAATAGTGTTATTACAGTTGTATTATAGTTTTTGAAATTAATTAGTCTTTTTTCGCCGCCAAGTAAGTGGCTAATCTTTTATACCTTTAATTATTCCAAAATAATTGCGTAGTCTTAAAATTTTACAGTTCTTTTGAAACAAGTTGAATAATTATTTATACTTGACCTTAGTTCTTAGAAAATTGATGGTTAAAATTTACTTTGTAATTTTTCTAAGTTAGGTAAGTACAGCTATAATAAAATTGAAATATAAAAACTATAGTTTATTCATAACTTAGATGATTCAAAGTTCCAGTTGAAATATATTTTAAAATCAATTCAAAGTTTTTAACAAAATGATCAAAACAGTATGAAATCAGGATTTTGATTTAGGATTTAATAAAAAAATATATATATAATTATCTATATTGTATTTTATTTTGGAGACTGGGTTTTAACTTTTAAAAGCTATATAATAATTTTCAGAGAAGTTTTTACTTATACACGTAGTATATACATTATACATAATATATATGTAAGTATATACTATAGTAATAGCTAGGCAGCAAGCTTTATGAAACACCATATTATTACTGAAAAAAAGTAATGTAGGTATCTCTGAACTTTATTATAAATTTATATAAATTATATAGATAGTAGATATTATTAATATAAATAAACCGATATATTATATATATAGTATCTAAAATATAAAATTTGAACATTTTGAATTCAAGGATTGAAATCAAAATAAAATTTCTATAATATAATAACTATAATTATTTTAGTTTATCAGTCACTTTTGGGCTATAACTGGAATCGCATTTTAAATTCCAATAAGCGACTGTTTTTTCTGCTCTATATAAGTAATACGCGTAAATAAAAGCAACTGTGATTGCGATTTATAATAATATAAAAAAAATACTGTAAATTATGTTCAAGCGTTTGTTATACAAAATATCATGCAATTTACCTGTTTTGCGTTCCATTTGTTTCGAGCTTGTACAATTGCATCTTGGGCATGGGAAATACTCTGGAAATCGTACAAGATATATTCACCATGTCTTGGTCGTTGGCTTTGGTGCGTTTCATGTGCATATGTCGGCCAGGCGCTATGAAACGAAAAACAAACGGTAGATAAGTCGTAAGTACCTACGTATCAATATTAGACTTTAAGACGAAGTTTGTATGTGAATAATAATATTATATCAATATACACATCGTTTGTACCAATATTTAAAACCGTTAGATTTTTCAAGATGGTCATAGGGATACTATTTGCATACCTATATATAGTATTATTACTATTATTACATCAATATTCTAGCCACCACTGAATTACGAAATAATCTATAAAAACTAAAAAGTTTGATTTTCAAGAGTTTCAGCCACTAAAAAATGCAATATATTCATCCATTCTTCTTCTATATACAATATAGGTATAGGGCTGCACAGATTCGTATTATTTTCCTAATTACATCGTTTTTTATTGCATTAATCAAAATGTTTGAGCCTTAAACCGTTATGCTTGGTTACAATTATTATAATTACACTACACGAAACTCCTACATTCGTCAAAACTATACCTTATATGGTTTTAAGATCGACGTAAATAATATTATGAAATTATTACTGTTTTATAAAAAGAAAAAATTATCGGCACGATTTTGTTTATCGTCGAAATCCATGAAATCCATCATACTTAGGATCTCTATTTTTTTCTGCGTCTTATTAGCATATCACACAGTTAACAGACACGCCGAAAGCTGATGCATGAAAGTTAAAATATATTATGAAAACCATAATGCGTATAATATTTAATAATATGTAGGTACCTATGGAAGTAATGAATATTTATTATTTATTGTTGTACCTAAATTATTACGTGAAAATGTGCTTCAAACTTTCTTTAGTTTGATTTATTTACCTATTAAAAAATTTAATCTACAACACCATTAAACCTGATTCATGTACCGTACATACATAAAATACTTGCATAATTTTCTATGTTAAAAAGCAAATGATATGACAATGGCAATTTACCTGCTTAAGTCAGCACTTCTATTATATAAAACTCAAATGGTGCCTCTGGAGCCTGGAGGATTGTCAGTCATAGACCAAACAATTTCACCAAAAATGTACTTCAATACGATATTTGATTTCCAAATTAGTAATTATTAGTTATTACCATATTTATATTAGAGTATAGGTAAGAAATAACACACGATTCCTCTATCAATTTATTTATAATATGTATGACGTGTGTATCTCCAAATTACAAGAGCAAAAAATGTATAATTTTTTGAAGTTAAATATCTCATAATCTCATATAATATGTATTGTGCTACGACTACCACCTATGTCAGATAAACTTTATACAAATAACAAAAAAAATATTCTCATTTATACGTACGCACAACCCAATGATACAATATACAATATTATCTATAGTAAAATTACATATAGGTACCTAGCTATATTATACGATATAATATTTAAAATTAATAGGCGTTGTTTTCATAATATTATATAATACTATGCGTATATATATTACATTATAATTGAAATTGTCCCTTCAACACGATAACAGACGTTCACGTCGTTTGATCGAATACGTTAATAAAAAATGCATTGTTATTGGCGTAAACTTCAGCGGATCACAGTAGGGCTGGTCTCAAACCTTCTACTCCCCCTCCCAAAATTGCACACACACGTCATTCGATGGACCACCGCGATAATATGACCGTTCACGCGTATCGTGCGTGTATATGCCACAGAGTATTATTTCACGGGTCCACGTGTTTATTCTTACTTTTACCATTATATTAATATTTTATTTCATTTTTTACATAATCTATCTTGTGAGTATTCGCTGCGCACACCCGCCGGCGTACATGCAGGGCGGCGTCCCATCGTCGCTTATCCATCTACGTCCGATATGGCTTAAAAAAATTGTCACCCCCTGCGTTTTACGTAGGTACATATATAAGCTTATATAACAATTTATGACTATGTATCGTGTGTACAACGGGCGCGAGTGTGAATGATTCACACGTCAAAAAGACCATCAATCACAAATTCGGGAGGAAAGTAACCAAACGTTTTAGCTTGTAATCGAAAACAACACTGTACCGCGTGCAGCAGCGGCAACAGCAGTAGCAGCAGCGGACAGCAACAATACGGATACAGCGACGGCTACAGCGACGGCTACACAGCAACAGCAACAGCAACAACAGCAACAGCAGCCGTCTTTCCCTCCCTCCCACCCCCCCCCCCCCCCCCCCAAAAAAAAGAAAAGAAAAAAATCCAACCGTCGTCATCATTGTCGACTCTGCAGTGTACGTGGTGTATACACACTTTACCACGCTCGCGCCTTCAACTCACATAATATTATTCTGCTGAAATAACAAGAAATTCCGATCGAATGACCTGTGCCATACACGGTACACACACACACACATATTTATACACGGTGCAGTAGGGTAATACAATGTGGTATACGCAAGCAAGTCTAATCGAAATCGTAAGATTTCCCGTCAACGTTAAGAATTCCTGAGCTTCCAACACCGCGATACCTACGTGTTATAACATATATATATATATAATATATAATACGCATTTTATTCGGACTTCGACATTTAATCGATGCTCGAACTCTGGGAGCATCTCGCAGTACTGTCAATTTATCACGGAGGTTTGGGAGAGCCGAAACCGGAAACGGTTAGTTGTTAATGTTGCACGTGAAATCTCATCAACGAAGTCGATTTCGGAAAGTATATATGTATAATACATATGTGGTGTATGCGTTAGCACGCGTCAAAAGCGCAAAATAATCTGCAATAATCTGTCGGTTAGAGAAATCTAGTCATTAAAATTTTTTTTATAAAATTCTTATATATTTTATCGTAGTTTCATTCAAATACATTGAATCCCGTACTGTTTTTAGACATGATTACAATAAATTCTTAAAAGTTTCGATACGATTATTTGTTTCATTTTTGCTATTCATAAGACATTTTAACTAGCACTGTTTACGATGAAATAAAAAACACATATCTATAAGTTTATTAAGTTGTAAAATCTAAAACATTCCTTGCTTCACTCAAACTCTAATCCGATTTTATAGCGAAACGCGACGCAGTTGATAATACAGGCAATACAGCTGGTTGGTACATTGGTAATCGATAAAATAAAATGTAAAGGATCATGAGGCTACACTTTAGGTCTTTTTGTATTTTTCAAAAAACTGTAGGTGAAGCAAATTATTATTATTTTTTTTTCATTAGATAAACATGTAATGATTGATATCATTATGATAACTAATGAAACTTAACATTTTGTAAATTAAGAACATCTTTAAAAAATTGAAAAGAGAAGACATAATATTATATACCTATAGGGTAAAATGAATTACCTAGTTAATATACATATATATAATATGATAGACCTTAATAGGCAACAATATGTACTTATAAAATATACTAGCCTACATCCTACCTACTTGTTAAGAAAATTTGCATATTGCATTTACTGGTAAGTAATTTTTAAATTGTAAATTAAACTATTTCCTAGAAGCTATGAAGTATTTTTGATACCTTTATGATTGTCATAATATCGTATCAAAATTATATACTAAAAGGATAATGCTAATATGTTTAGCAGGAAAGTAGATGATTACGAAAATTAAAGTATAATATTCATTCTTTGAAGTATTTATTTTTGATATTCTGTAGGTGAACACCCTTTGTTTTAAATTGAATTAATAATTAATTCTTAATATGATAATTTAATTATTACTTAGGTACCTCAAATTAATTTAAAACTTTAAAATACCTACTCCCAGTTAACATAATATATTAGTCGCAAGTATTATAGAAAAAATTTTTAAAAAATTGCATAAGCATAATATAACATTAAAACAACATAATACAACTTTATAATCTACACAAGGTAAAATATGAGACGAAAATTAAAAACTAGTTAACTTCTCATGTAGCTCAATAAATATAATTAGTAACTTTATTATTTGTACAAAACAATTAAAAACAACCTTTGAAAAAACAAAGATAAATTAAATGTATACAAACACTAAAAGATTTGATATAAAATATAATTGAGTTTTAATGTTGATATGTTAATATTTAACATTATAACAGTTTACTCCGCATAACAATTCGCCTTAACTATCCATTTTTAACGATACTATAACGCAACAATTATTTTGTACTGAAAGATAATTCCAATAAAATATTATTTTGTAAAAGATAGACTGTGTAATAATAAAAAAAAAAATACTTACCTAAAACTAAAGAAAACTTTTACGAAAAATGTGACCAATACAAAACTTTTTTTTCAACGTACCTTTTTCTAATTTTTCAACTTATTAATTAAAATACATTTGTTATTAAATCGGCGTATCAGTAGCAGTACGCTCATGGTCAGAATCGATAATTTTAGTCAATTATTTTAGTGTCACCAACTGCGTAATACAATTAATAATTGTTATCGTAAAACGGTAATACTTTTTCCCGCGCGTGAAACACTATGCCCCTACTCCTATAATACTCATTATTTTTCTTAAAATTATTTTTCTTGTTTAGTATCAAATTAAAGCTCAAATTATATGTACATAGGTACTGCAGGGTGTCACATGATCATTTACATGATCTAAATAAAAGTCTTTTATAATTTTGTCTTGTATGTCATCTGAGAAATCCATGTTTACAACTCTGAGCTCTCGTGATTATCACATAAAAAAACCGTATTTCACTTTAAAATCATGATATAACTGATATAAGATATATAAACGTGCTTATATATTGGGATTATTGAATTACATGGTACATACAAAATGCATGAGGGTGTCAAGTACTTATACAAGTTTATTCTTTATAATTAAATTATGATAATGTCGGTACGCATATAAGACAGATAAACGATTAATCACTAGTGATAAATAAATAAATAATTTAGTATGTATATAGTTGAGAAAATGGACGCACTTTTGAATAAAAAAGTTTGTAAAATACGTTAACGTTTATAAGATAATTATGGATAATAAGTCATACAAGTATATAACAATAAATAGTATAGACAAGATACATAGTCATCTCTCAGATATATCAATGTGACATTATGTTTTATTGTTTTCATCAATTTCTAGTTATAGGAATTAAAAGTGTAAATTAGTACAATATCCATACGACCTATCCATAATAGTACGATATTGCAATACATATTATAGGATGTCCCGCGAGGATTTACCCATCGCAATATCTCACGAAATAATGGAGATATCGAAATTATGGTTTTGTAATAAAACTCACTGGGATAAGAATTACAATTATTTAATATTTTAATTTATTTTAATTTTAGGTAAAAAGTAAAAAAATAAATTTTTTTATTTAATTATTTACAGCCATTTTGTAGAATTTATTTTTCTGAAAACATTGACGTTTCAAAATTTTATTTTCATTAATTTCCTGATTTTCAATTTTTTTTTAGTTTTGAGAAAAATTGCGAATTATTTAACACCGCAGTGTTATCCAACATGTGACCTGACGTGTCGCGCGTGTTCTCATACGGCCGGCCGAACACTTTCAATGTGTATAGTTATAATCATATTTTATTTCTTCAAAACTAGATAACATATTGAAAATCAGGAAATTAATAAAAATACAATTTTGAGACGTCAATATTTTCAGAAAAATTAACCCTACAAAATGACTATCTTTAATTTTTTTGGAAATAATTAAATAAAAAATCAATTTTTATATTTTTTACCAAAACATTCAAATATATTAAAAATTAAGTAATTGTAGTTCTTATTCCTGTGAATCTTATTACAAAACCAAAATTTCGACATCTCCATTATTCCGTGAGATATCGCAATGGGTAAATCCTCTTGAGACACCCTGTATATATATATGTTACCTACAGTTGAAGTGTTGATTTCCGTTATTTTATTAAATAACTAGGCAGTTCATGAATTACCTACGAATATTAGTTATAGTATGAAATCATACATGACAATTATACTCTAACTATAGTTATTTAATAGAATATCTAGTTTTTCTATACAATTTTAGTTAGATATACGTTAAAATATATTGAATACATTAGCATTTAAAATATATTAAAATAATAAAATATATTATAAGATTTTATTTATTTTAAATTGAATTGATTATTTATTTGTACATGCAATTGTGAAATTTAGAGTCACATAGTACCTTTTTTTCTTCTGCAAAGACACCGCTTTGTATCACATTTTTTAATACCTACAATAAGTGCACTTAAAAACCCTGATCTGTTTCTATAGTGACTACGCAGTTGCCGCAGATCTTAATGTAACACTATCATTACCTAGTATGATGGGCAGCAAAATTATATTTTATACAATTTGACACATTAAGTAAGTGATGATGCCAGGTAATGTGTAAAATAACTAGTTAAAGTATATATTATATTGATACATTACCTATACGTTTTAGGTATTTTATAAATTACCTAGTTATTTCATAAAATAACTGATTCAACATTTTGACTGTAACATATATATACCTATTATAGTGAGCAAGAGTTGTTATTTAAATAATTCATAGTATGTTATATTTATATATAGTTCACACGAAAGCAATAACAATAGAATTTGATATTCTAAATAGCTAAATACACCACATAACAATATTATAATCATCATCTCTGAGAATTTGTCAATTTTAATAAAATTTCACTATTTGAAACGTATTTTCACTTGTACAATAAAAAAGGTACTCTTATGTTATATGTCACCCTTTCCCCTAATTATTAAAACCTGAATTTTTGTGTTTATGTCTATAGTAGTATATTATATAGATGGTGGATTTACATATAGGTACTCTACATATTTCATTGTTGTTTTGTTCATTTTTATTTTGTTAGTTGTTTTATAATTAAAGAGATAACTTGTAAAGTTACTAGTTAGTTGAGTCATTTCATTTGAAGGTCGGGTTCAATAGGTACGTATGTAACCATAAGGAGAAATGTGCGAAGATGAACAATGAATTTTATAAGTTTAAAATCTACTATTACTGACATCCCGTCTACTGTGTCAAATTCTTCAAAGATCGTAGAATAATTCACAGTCCTAAAACATGTTAAAATGCCGCGAATAAGGTGGAAAGTAGTATTAAGTAACAATTTGTAAATTAAAGCTAAATTGGATGTTAAAAAGATACAACTTTCTTACTTAATTAGATGGTCTTATTCATTATAAATTTCTGAAGTAGGTAACGACAATAGAAAATAAATAAATATGAACATCTAATAATAAGGTATGTTAGATAGAATTTTTAATAACAATATGATAGAAGATTGTCTTCAGTTGATAAATATTTTTACATATTATAACCATAAAAAATTTAAACGGAATATAATAAATAAGAAAAACTACAATGATGTAATTATGGTTTATAGATAATAATGTTTCACATATTATAATACATGATTTGAATGTTAGGAACGAATGGAACTGATAAACCTTTGTATAGCTGAGTAGCTATAAACACATTGTAATGGTTTGAAAAGAAGTCGGGTTTTGAACACAAAAGTAAAATAAGGGAATTATTTTATTTTGAATTCCAGTTGTAAATATAGGTATACAATGAAAGTACACTTGGGGGGGAAATACGAAGCCATGTCAAGCATTTTCAAATAAAAAGTCATGTATCAGAGTAATAAAAAAAAGTTGATTATAAAGCTCACAATATGAATTTAAAGGGTTTCCTATTCTAGCATACGCCTATTCTTAAAGGAAACGAAAATATTCGGAAGAAAATAAATGAATCGAAAAACGTTGTATTTTTGTCGTTTAAGGACAATCTATTTCCCTCAATCTATAATGTTCGAATGCAATAATGCACATGCAGAGTCAACATTTTCGGCTGTATAAAGCATACTATACAAATAATTTCATTTTCGATTTATTTCGAGTACAGGGCTGCTCTACTTCCTACGCCACTGGTGATGGCTGACCTGTGAACTGTAAACCGCCCATCACACTATAAAATATACGATTTATTGCATTAAAAGTGTTGGCTCACCGTAAACGATCATCTTCTTAATCATAAAGTCCTCGTCGTTGTATGTGGACACGACACACTTGTAGTTGCCAGTCAGCTCGATGGTTGGCCGGATGATATACAGGGCGCGGTACTTGGCCAACGCGTCGTCGGTGGGCGCAGCGAAGCCCAACCGGATGTGATTTTTCAGCGGACCGATGGCCCGGGGTGGTTGGCCCTGTATCCACTGGTATGCAGGGCTGGGGCTGTTGTTGAAATACCATGTGATCACCAGCCCCTCGGCCTCTTCCGGTTTCACCTTGTACACGCAGTCCAATACGACATACTCGGTACCATTCAGCACAGCACTCGGCACCCTCTGGTCCGTTATCGTAACGCTGTCGACAACCGCTATACACAAAGACACATAGACACGATTTTATTATGGCATCTTAATAATTTTAACAGCAACAACACGTATACATTTAAAAGCTCTACTTTTATGCAAGGAATCGTTTGTGTTATTTTATCAATATTAAATATTTCAAATTTTTTCCCACGTATTTGTGTTCATGACTATGGCTATTGTAAATTAAATATTAATCTCAAAAAATAGACACCTATTAGTACCACACAGAATAAATTCGAATGTTCATATGGCGTGTGCCTTATAATGATCGGTCATTTTAATGATGGCGTAATTTACTAATCGTGATTTATTGGAAATTTTCAAACTTGGGCCTAGACAACGTTTGGATGCAACACGACACGATCTTTGACGATCTGGCAACGAACCGGGCCTTGATGCATTTTAGTTATAATAATTTAGGTTGTGGAATATTCACCACTGATAATATTAAATAAGACGAATAATTGAATAATAATAGAATAATAATTTTAGAATACAGAATGACAAATATTAATTATGGGTATAAGACTCTTCGATCACAGTATACCATTCGTCGGTGTATATCAGCTAGGTATAAGGATGTCCTATATTATGATAAATATACGTTGGTATTTTGTATTCATATAGGAAAAAACTTTTTTTTTCATATTATGTTTATATCGCATATGTACCTATTGTTGTTGTTAGGGTTGCACGACGCTTTGTCGTTCAGTTATTATGACATGTAACTACGTGAGGGGCTTAAAATTTAAATTACACTTTTTCACTGCAGTCATACTCGGTAAACGGTCATCACGTGGATGCGTATATCTGATTTTTGAATTGCATTTAAATATTTTTTTTGTAATTTTACATAATTTACTATAGTACCTATACTTATTTACTACGGTACATGCATTAACGTTTTTAAAAAAAATGTTGTCAAAAAATAACAATCCAAAGTTAAAAATTGTGAACAAAAGTTGTTGTATAAACGCGTCCTTGAAAGTATTTTTGCGACGATAACGTCGTGTTTTGGGTAAAGTGTATATTTCGTTATTCATCGATTTCGTTAGATATAATTAATTGGTTGGCGATAATTATTGCGACCGTATCTCTTAGGTAAGAAAAATCGTTAAATTTCTGAACTTAGAAAACAATTATCGTGAAAGCTTTTTTCAGCCAACCTTTATAAGCACGTGGCAAAATTTGAATGCAGGTATCGTTGCGTATAGGTACCCATCCCGCATTCTAACGCCGTACTTATTATATTATTATTATTGGATAATATCTATTATGAACAACATGCAATACGTATAACCATAACGTGTATTATGCATGTGCTTTCCTCTGAAAACGTATTAATAAAAAGATTGAAATCCATGTCAACTTTAGGAGCTATTTTATGTGCTATTTTTGCCCTAGGCTAGGTTAACATTTTACTGCCTTCTCCCTAGTGCTCGAATTGGGAAAAATTAAGTAGAGGAGCTCAATCCAAAGATTTACAAACTGTGTTCCAAGAGCACAAATTGCACAATTACTTAACACAGCCACTAACCTATATTTAGTAAGTAGGTAATAGTGTTTTTAGTTATTTTGTTAAGAAATTTAAAAAAAAAATCGTTAGGGTTTAAAACATTTCACCATTTCACCAATTCATCATTAATCATTACATTTAAGAATATTTTTATTTGCTAAGTATAGTAAAATTTTCCAAATACTTTACTAGGTAACTTATTATACCACAAACTTTACATTCATCAGTACATTGGTGTTGCACAATATTATATGATAATATAATATGCTATGAAAATTTATATTTCATAATATAGATATAATAATATATTAATATAATATTAATATTAATATATTCGTGAATTTTGTCTATAATTTGTTCAAATTCAACTTACTTATTAATTATTATATTGCTAAAAAAAATATAATAATATAGATAAATATATAGGTACTATAAAATATATGCAGAAATGGAAGGCTGATACAGTGACATATCGTCTTCACTCAATAATTGTTGTAATAAGTAAATAAAGTCTTATCAATAAATTAAAATTTAACACAGCAATTACAGTGACTTATTCAATACCGAGAATACCAGATACATTTAAAACCAACGAGTTCTTTGACTAAACAAATATTTACATAATCACAACTTATAATATTCGAATTAATCGGTAGTTATTTGATTTTTACCATCACTGCAATTTAGGGCCTGGGGCATTCGCCCAATCATCCCAGTTACTTTTACCCCTTAATGCGCCTCTATACTTGTAATTAATTATTATGGCATTGATAATTTATAATGCTAACCAAGTACAAAGTATGTGATATGTATGCTAATGAATATTATGTACTACTACACTGGCAAAATATTAATACACCGCCTCATTACGTAATTTCTAAACTCTCTTACACCTAACTCTAACTTATAATCGAATTTCACAAATTATTCGTTCGGTTATACCATTTTACCACTACCCTCTTTAACCATATAAACATAATTTTAACTACTCAAATTACTCTACACGGTTAGGTATTTAAAAGGATTGGGAACCAAGGCGAGGACATGCCTTTCTATAAACTAACAAAATTCATGCGCAACTTATTTTATTGATCGTTTAAGCCCTCACTTATATCAATTAAAAATATGAATTTGTGATGTAAGTTCCAGAAAAATTCTAATTCGCCTCTAAACCACATCTAATATGTATATTTATTTCATGGGATCGATATCTACCTACATGACTATATTATCGATAACATATCTTTACAATAATGTATGCAAATAATATATTCCAGCGATATTATTTAGAAAACCCGACCACGTATAAGGTACATTTATCTTAGAATCGGTAGAAAAATACTGGTTCTTGCATAACTCGATGGTTTAAGGACTCAAAACATTAAGGGGTGAGGTGAAAAGGATTGTCTAATAATAAATCGACTGCTTCATAGACAGCGGGAAAACATGCCTGACCGGAGTTGCTGCGTCGATGTACCTCTGCATTTTCAAATACACGTGTGTTTTGATATAGAGTCAAACCGATGTATTCAAAATGGAATCCACTATATGTATATTGTATATGTTACTGGCAAAGTTTTGAATCCGGTTTTATATAGAAATCCTACGTATTCTATAAAATGCCAACAATGATCAGCAAAAGTATAAAATATATAATAACTAGATATTCTATAGATTACCTAACCTCGAGCAGGAAAAGTATATAATTAATATAAAACTTCACGTTAATGAAATCAATGATTATTGCTTATCTTGACGATTATCTTATCGCATAAGGTAGGTAATGAATTCACTAATGATATTATTATGTTGTTCGTGTATACGGGAAAATTCAAAATACGTTTTTAAAATATTATTTTTTCTCACTCTTAGAGTATTTGTCGTGTTGTCGTGTTGAGATATATATATTATAAAAATGTCTGAACGTTTCAATACCGAATTAAGTAAATGTCTGAAAAATTCGAAAAATACAATTTATTTATCGAATGAAAAATATCAACAAATATTACACGAGTTACTGCTGCTTAAAGATCGTAAAAAGAAAAAGAAAACATCGCATGATTACTAGACGCTTCAAAGGTAGGTATTTAATTTTTTTTAATGCTGTATTTTGTAAGTCAATACTTATAGTAAAAAATATTATGTTAGGTAAGTTAAAAAGTTTTTTCAGAAAATTAATAATTAATCTTATATTTTTATAATATAAATGGTTTATAATATTATTTTAATCAACAATAAATATGTTAATAAGTAATATTTAATAATATAAAATACATTTTTTAATAAACAATTATCAGTTAAAATATTTTTCTAATAATATTATATATTATTTTGGGGTTTTTATAGATACAATATTCTGGTTGTACAGCAAATAAAAAAAATAATTTTTCCAGTAACTGCTGATGGCAAAATATTATTTTATGTTAACGATGATGAACTTTACGAAATTCTAAAAACTACAAATGAATCAATTAGTCATGGTGGTCGTGACAGGATGATTTTTGAACTTAATAAAATATAAAAATATTACTCGGTGATATAGAGGTTTTTTTGCAATTGTGTAAACCATGTCAACAGAAACAAAAAGGTGTTAAAAAATCAGTAGTGGTTAAGCCTATTATTTCACCGGAATTCAATTCTCGATGTCAGGTTGACCTCATTGATTTTCAGTCACACCCTGATGAAAAATATAAATTTATATTAGTATACCAAGATCACCTTACCAAATTTATAATTCTTAAGCCACTTAAACATAAACGAGCAGAGGAAGTAGCATTTAACCTCATAGGTATTTTTACGCTAATATAGGTGCTCCATCGATCCTACAATCTGATAACGGACGTGCATTTTCAAATAGCATAGTTTCCAACTTAGAAAACAAGTGCCCTAAACTTAAAATTGATTATGGTAAACCAAGGCACAGCCAAAGTCAGGTGAATGTTGACAGAGCAAATCAAGACGACGAGAATATACTCACAAGTCACAAGTCACAAAATGGATGTGAACAGAAAAAAATTCTCACTGGAGTCAAGGATTGAGATTTATTCAATAAATGAAAATTAGGGCCTTACATTCTGGGATTAAGATGTCACCATATGAGGCATTATTTGGTTGTAAAGTCAAGGTTCGGCTTAGCACATAAAATTTACCAAAAGAAGTAGTCTTAGACAATACTTAGAAAACGAAGAACAATTACTAGAAATATTTGAAAAAAATTAACTTCAATATGATGATCCAATACTTCCCAAGAATAGCAATTATTTTAAAAATAATCAAGATAATTCAATTCAAGATACATTTCCTAAGGTCGCGGAGATGCTCCAAATATTTTAGCTGTTGTTATGGAGGTAAACATAAAATAATACATATTATATTATAGTAATTCAACCGTTTATATTTTATGATTTTATGATCATTAAAATATTTTTGCAGGTAACAGTTGATGAGTATTATAGATTAGGGACTAGGGAAGGGCTTTTAAAATCTTTAAATTCAAGGTCTCAATATTCCCAATATGCCAAAAAAAATTGAATAACTATTGACCAAGTTCCAAGAGAAAATACATTTGCTTTACGTACAATTGCAACTCAACATTCTACAGGAACTGGACAAGGTTTTATAAAATGCACATGCAAGACGAAGTGTCAATCCAAAAAATGTTTATGTGTAAAGAATAATATTTTATGCAGTTCGAAATGCCATTCATCATCTGTTTGCTGTAATAAATGAACAATAAACATTATTTTGATTTAACACATTACCTAACATAGTATTGGCATTCTATAAAATTCCTGGAAATTCTATAGATTGCCTAGGCATAATATAAAATAACATTCAAATTTAATACATTGCCAAATAGTCCAAGGAATTCTATAGAATGCCTAGAACATTTATAGAATGCTTATATTTAACACTTTGCCGATAACATATACAATAAACCATGTGAAAACATAATGCGTTATAGTTTTGTAAATAAAGCATGCGTGTAAAAGAGAGAAATAAAAATTAATATTTCTTTAATCTAGAACTTAAAATCACTAACACCACTACCACCACTAAAACCATCACCAACACATAATTCTCGTCCATCGTTTACGCTCTGAGTTTTCACCTTCCGTGGATTTAAATTCCATTTCCATTTCCATATACTATATTTAAATATATCCTTTTTATGTATTTTATTTTATTTTTTTGTATAAATATCAACATAATCGCTTTCTTCCAGTGGTGAACTTTTTTCGTATCTATACCTCATCGTTTCCGTCATCGGATATGCGGGAATACAGATAATGGATTGTTTCGTTTCATCGAAAAATAATAAATAAATAATTCCATCCAGTCTGCTCGTCTCGTGGGGATATAATGAGAAGTTTTTCAATGTAAAAATGTCGTTGGTGTATACGAGGGGATATCGCTAAGGCTTTGATGCACCAAAAATCACCTCTTGATCCCAGAAGACACTTAATTAGACGCACATAAACTGGCTTGAATTAACGATGACAGTAGCAATGAAGGCAATAATCCCTTACTTCAAAGTTTGATCGACCACTTTTACCCAAATGTTAACGGTTATTTTCCAATACTGTTTGTTTGCACACGTATACTCCGCCGCACGCACTCATCTTAATTAAAATCAAACACCCTGTGATGTCCGGTTATGATTGATCCGAAATGATGAAATTAATACCAATCGAAAACAGAAGACTTTAAGTCATTCCATATTATATACACACATATACAATACACCTGCATGTATAATGTATATATATTGCCTATTTGGTGCTTATAAGCTGCATATTATATCTTTATAATATATCAGCATCACTATAACCAATTTGTGTATCGAATTTTCGACTAACCAAAACAGTTTAAATAAATTTTATTAAAAAAATAAGTAACATATATTATAAAGAATAATAGAAAAAAATAAATGTAATTAAGAAATAAAGTAAATTTTAAATTATCAATTGTATATATAGCTTATAGTTTTTATCAGTACTTATATTTAAATTTAAAAAATAATACCTATATTTGATTTAAATAATAGGTAAGAGGCATCATACTAGACAATTTAAAATACATGGAAGGTAATTTGTTATTTTTTAGAGTGCCTTGCTACCTTACATGAAATACGAAAAACGATAATTTATAATAAATATGGCCTTTAACTGATTATATAATATATTATAGGTAATTCGTATGTTGTATAACCATCGGAAAAAATCTTATCAATTTTATTCATCGTCGTTTTATAATGAATAGAACACACGTGTTTATCACCAATTCTGCACTTTTAGACATACACAATAGTATCCACTTATTCACCTTATTTCCAATATTTAAAGTTTATCTTTTTTTGGTCTTGTAGCGAGTATTACTCATACTTATCGCCCGACCATACAATACATGTCACTCAGTGAATAAATTCACCTAGACATCTTATTTCCGTTATTTTCTTTTTCCATCCTTGCTCTTATTCTAACATCTATGGGATAATATATTTTTATTATTATTATTATTATTTCGTCTTCCAAAAGGATTATCTTACTATAATGACAAGTAAACATTTTACCGGAAATACAATTCAAATTTTCTTTTAAAATAATACTATACATACTTGAGAGTAAATTTATTTCATTATTATATTTTATTTTGAGTTTTAATCATTATTAAACCAAAAGTACATTAACTTTTTAGTTAATGTTGAAGTCGTAGGTATATATGTAAATTATAAATGTAACAGGCAGTAATTGTATACAGGTAAACTTTCAAAATTTAAACACGTACTAAAAATTAACAAATTATTACTACTTTTGAGATTTCGCTTTAAAATCCTTCTTAATTTTAAAGAACCGTGAACGATATCGTAAAATAATTTCTCCGAGCTATAAGAAACTGATTACTAAAATATAGGCAAATTTATTTTAAGTCACATAATAAAAAGGATTTTTGATGATTGATGTTATCGGAATTTAACACTTATATTATAGTGAAAAAAAATTTTTTTCCCAAAATTTTACTTTAAATAACACATCCAAAAAACATATTTATTCTTACTAAATAATTGTACCTATTCTTATATATTTTTTTAGAAAATTTTAAAAGATCAGATTATATTCATCAAATCTTTCATAATTAATTGAAAAAAAATGTATGACAACAAAAAACAAAATTATTTTATATTTAAATGTCCATTAAATGTAGTTTATTATAATATATTTATTGATATATAAACTAATAACTTATAAGCATTTTTAGAATCATACAATATCTTAAATCCATGGACAATATTATAAAATGCGTATTTAAATATTATATATAGGTATTATTCCGTTGAATCCGCATTTGATCATTATTCTACACCAATAAACAAATTGCCTGTCTAAAAAGTTCATTTCAAGTTGATGTCAAGATCTTAGGGAAATTATATCGTATAACAATTTAAAGACTATTATTATGTATGTTTTCGAAGGAATCTTACATGTCTAATGTATTTTATTTATAAAGGCGAATGGTGAAACGATGATGTTTTGCCATTTTGTTATTAATATTATATAATTACTAATTCTTTGGGCGTTCTACAATATTTAACAGCTTTGATAACTTGATAATAAAATAAAGTATTGGCATTTTAAATTAAAAATCAAAAATTTGATTGTTTTCTTTCGCAAACCATATTTTATAAAAATAAAATAAGAAAAATGTTTTAACAAACGATGTAAAATAAATATTATATTATATATTTTTACTTACACGTTTATATGATTCAACAAATGTCACATAAGTTCGTAGAAATATTTTTTTTAACCCAAATTAACTTTAAATAATGTGTTAGCTTTCTGATTTAGATTTACGACTTAAAACAACGAAATGACTAAATAATAAATATCTCCTCGGCCCCTTTGAAATTATCCCCAGAGATCGTTCTCAGTCGCGTCACCCCTATATCCAAGGAAAAAACTGTTTATTATTCGACGCGAACGATCGCGAGTTATTTTTCATCTTTATCCTTGGCAAAAACTTTGCACCATATTCGCTTAAAACTGTGTAACGTTTATGAAATCTTCCGGCTTAAAAAAGGAAAAAGAAACGTGTACCCACCTTTTGTATTTTCTAGATGCACTTTAATACGGCGCGCGTAGTATTATATTTATATTAAACCTTCGTGTACACTGTACACATATTTGTTCTTATACGGTTCAAAGGTGCGTCAATGTCTTTTACATTTTTAGTAATTATTTGTTTCCCGCGAAGATTTAAAAACTCTTTGTGCGCACGGTGCTCATACCTATATACGTATATATATTATATAACAATATTTGTTCATTTCTCAAACTACCGACCATGTAATACTTATGCATCGAGAAAAAGGTTAACCCATGTCAAAATGTTATATAATTTTGCGATTAGATTTCGTAAACAAAACACGTTTTCGTATAATAATAATAATAAATATTATATATAAACTTAAGTGTTCACGTACGCACGAAAATTGTATGGACAAACCAGAATATTAGAATTGATAATTTCACACGATATGACGACGGCTGCGATGATACCGATGTTTAATTTCATATATTATACACCTAAATGGTAACGGGTGGGGATGGGGGGGGGGGGGGTGGGAAAAAAATTATACAAAATATTTAGATCGGCTTCTTACCGTCGAGCGCAATCGTGCACGAGTAGAACAAGGAGTACAGGCCCAGGAGCAGTTTAGTGGTCACCGGTGGCCGGACCATGGTTGAAGTCGGCGTCCTCGGTGGTCCGGCAACGGCGGCGGAGATGATGCTCTCCGGAGTCCGGACAAGAGTGTCTGCCGGCGGATTGTCTCGCTCGGCTTCTCGGCGACAGTGGTGATGTGTGTTATATGGTTGTCGACGGCGACCGAGTGTGTCGTCGGCATCGGTGGCGGCGACTGCCGTCGCGCGTCGCGGGCTGATGCGACGGCAGCGGCGGCGGAGGGATGGGATCCCGCTGACGACGCCGCCACCATCGCCGGTTCGGTCCGGTGTCCACGTGGTGCGCGCCGCCCGAAATGCACCCATCACTGCCGTCGACGGTTGCCGCATGCTTTGTGTGATTACAACCCCACAACCAACAGCCCACCCGCGGAACACTCGTCAGTAAAACGACAATTAAATTCCAACTTTTTTTCTAAGTATTATTATTATCGAGTTCGGTTTTGAGATGGTAAGAAATAGTGCACACCGTTAAAAAGGTAAGCATATTATGATAATACGTGGACTTGACCATTGCGTGAGTTTTTATTCCATGGCGGATAATTCAAGGTTAGCAAATTTTTTCCGAAACATTAACAGTAATTTTATTCACACATAATTTATTTAAAATAATTTCTCAGTAATCAAAACTCATTCCCTTGTAGCGCACACCACGTGTGTTAATATCACCTGTATAGTATATTAAGTGTTTTGTTAGTCACATAATACACTATAGCAGTAGGTACCTATTGAGATTTTGATGCAACCTTCCGGTACATACTCCCCTTCTTGTGTGTATTCTTGTTCGTGGTCGACGAACAACGTCGATTGTGATATTTTTTTTATTGCTGTTGAAGCGGAAACGCGACGACTGTCAGAGTATTGGTTTGCAGTTTTCACCAACCACCTTGGGTGTAATTATTTAGTATTCAATGGTTTTCTTTAATACGTCGAATGTATTCATATTCAACGAAATTAAAACCTAGGAAAATATATTAGCATCCCCAAACACCGTCCTTTATGCACTTTCTTTACCACGGATATAAAGTGATGTAGGTAATTATTATCGAGATATCAGTTTTAACTTTTAACTTATTTACAAATATAATAGGTATATTGAAATAATTTATTCTAAAACCTGAGCGTGGAATAACTTTTGGTTTTTCAAAAAAATAATCTAAAATGTTCTTATAATGTATTCTTTTTGAAGGCATTCAAGAATTTAATAAATTATTTACAGCTACAGCATCTTGGTTAAACAGATGTTGTATGTAGGTATACTATAAACTATGTCTTATGTGGCATATTCCTTGATTGCCCTAATTTTCAATAAAATCTTGACCACTCGGTAATTTATTAAATGAATTTATTGAAATAAATTATACATAGAAAACACGATTTCAAAGGCACTCTACAAACATTAATACATTATTCTTTAAATTACTGTATCTTGAATTTCTTTAAATTTGTATCAACGGAAAAATCTTTAAATATTTGATTATTTTGGTGGTCGAAATTTTTTTCGTCTATTCCTGATCTTCAGAATATTATTCAGTTTGAAAAAAGTTTATAGTTTAATAAGAAAAAATTATTAGCTATTTGAAGGTGTCCACTATTTAGAGCTGCCCATTTGGAATCACGGAAAAAAAACTAAGGAAAAAAAACCAAAAGAAAAAAAAAAACCATGAAAATAAAAATCAAATTTTTATATTTTACTATATATATTATTATATCATATTTCATTAGACATAAGTTTTAATTTGCTAATTAAAAATGTAGATCAATAATTCAACTGCCCAGGTGTTCTATCTGTTGAATACTTTCGTAACCAAATTTGTAAATTTTGAATAATTAAAAATAATATATATATTTTTATATTTAAATTGTCCACATTTAAAAATACATAAAACAGCTTAACTTTGTTATGCTATGTTTTGGGAGTAGTATTTCCGTGTTGGGAAATTTTAGTTAACATCATTCAATTAACATTCTATATCTTGTATCTTATATTTTGTACCTATGTATGGATATAAATTGTGTATATATTGTATATTATATGGTCATAAAGGTACAATAGAGACATAGAACTATCATTAAGATTAAAAAGGTACTTATACTGGGCTATACTGGCCTAAAAGTTGTTTGACTTATTTAGACTGTTAAGATTATACAGGCGTCAGGCACACCTGCATCATTTTGTTGTAGGTATAACCTAGTGGCTAGTTATGATATTATGTATATAGTTAGAAAATTAAAACTTATGTCTAATGAAATATAACATAATAATATATGGCAAAATATAAAAATTTGATTTTTATTATCATGGTTTTTTTCCCCTGGTCTTTTATTCCTTTGGTTTTTAATTTTTTGGTTCTAATTTCTTAATGACACACATAGAAATTCTTTTGATTTATAACTTTTTAAGTACCTAATAGTGTTTTATTGAATTTAGCATACCTTCATAAATATATTTTTTTTAACTTAGTTTATAGGCTATGATTGCTGTGGTTGATAGAATCAAATTTAATTATTAATATGGTGCCGTACTGCCGTAGTGGTAATTAATAGTGATAATATTTTTGGTTATTTATATGGAATTTCGTCCAAATTTTTACTTAAAATAAAGTTGAACGTTCTATAAAATTTAAACTTCTGAATAATTATTTGTATATTTCAATTTAATACATTTTGTCAACATTTGAACTTTAAATACTTATAAAAAAAGGCATGGCCTATGTAATTTTAATATTTTTCAACTGCTATTGTAAAAATGTTTCAGAAGACTTGTATTAAATTTTTGAACCTTATAACCCAAAAAATAACAATTTATTGAAAATTGAAAATTCAGTAAACAGCTCAAAACAAGTAAAAATATTTTAAAACTTTATCAAGTATAGGAAATAAATAAATAAACATTATATGGAAATTTCAAGTATTTATGGTTATTCGTTTTTGAATTGTAACAAAATAAGAAAGTCACTTCATGAGAAATCGAGTGAATTTTTAATGTTGTAAAACGCTCATAAAAATTATATTTGATTTTCTGGTATACATTTTATTTTGATAAAGGTAGACAAACTTATGAGTAATTAGAGTAATCTTGTTTTGAATTTTAAAATCTTAGATATGAAAAGAAATTTTTTTATGAATTTCTAACTTAAAATAATTTATAAATGTTTGTGATTTTTGGGTATTTTATTGAAATTTTAAATTCAAACGCTCATAAAAAAATATTGTGGATTTACGCTCAACTTTTTTTTTTAATTTCCACAAACAACAACTTACGAGGAAAATATTGCGTTATATTTTCAAGTTTTTAACAGAGTGAACATTTTTTTATTGACATTATAAAAAAAAAAACTAATAGCAATCGAACATTTCATATACCTACAAATAGCTCAACATGATTCAAAATATCTTGAAAATTCTATGGTGTATATAAAATTTGAATATAAACATTTATTGAAAATACTATGTACCTATCTATGGTGTTTTTTTTTAGAGTTCTTAGAGTTGAGCCTTATCAAAAACCGATTTTGCGTCAAAATTCCCATTTTCCTTAATTTTTTATATTTCTTTCTTTGTTTTCCCCAGCGCTTTTGAAAACTACTGTGAATTTAAAATTTTGTCCTCCCTATGCACTTAGATGTACTTTCTCACCGGTAAAGATACTGTTGAAGAAAACCGAAGTATTATCTTGATTACTTATCTCAGGTACGCAGACATGAAAAAAATAAAAAATAAAATTTAAAATTACTGTATAATCAATACATTCATCGCTTCGTTCAGAAACTGAAATTATAAAATTTAGTTTTATTCTGTTAAGTTATGCAAATACAATAAATTTTGTATTTAAATATAGTATTGTGAAAGTTTATTTGCATGGCTTCTCAAACAAAACATTTTTAATTATACTGTTTAACCCCTTTAAGTTGTCAACGATGTTGTGATATCTCTGATCTCAAGCACACATAAAATTTGATACCTTTTTTTATGTGCACACGTTACGATAACACCCGAAGTTCTTTAAAAATAACAATTATTCTGCAGTGGGGTGATTAAGTATTGGCTATAAAGTGAAGTTATTCGACTGTTTGTGACTACGATAACCTAACTCACACGTCACAATAGACGAAATAGAATCGAACACACAATAGACCTAGATTCTTTTAAATTACACCAGTAATATAGATTTTCAAAATGTCCCAGGTTGTTTTTATTAGCACAGCAGCTGGGTCTTCAAGACACGGATTTAATTAGTAAAATATGTACCAGTTAGTTAGAAATATAAAATAAAATGTAATAAAAAATTAATATTAATAGTATTATTCATATCAGGCTTTTATGGAATATGCGTATAAAATAATAAGGTAGATAGCATAATCGAATACAATAATACCATTTCGTTGTAATTGGTTTATGCACATTTGAGATTTTGAATAAAATGGTTCTTTAATCAAACTTATTTGTACGCCATTATGTTTTATCCCTATAGGACTAATAGGAACTCGTTAAATAAATGTCACGTATTTATAGATTTGTTGTGATAAACTGGTTAAATTATATCAAAAAATATTGAAATATCCAATAGCTGTAGACAATGTATACATATTTTGATAAAATAACACTTTTCTATATTATTTTACATTTTGTGTAAATGGTGTGTAGAAAAATATAAAGCTTATATAATTTTATATTTAAGTATTTAACCCAGCTTAAGTTGGTCTGTAACTATTGCGATCATTAAAACGGTACATTTTCGTCCCATGCATGTGTATCTGTGAATTGCATTAAACATGCGTACACTTACAGAAGGTAAACCTACTCCAAATGTCCTTAAAATAAATCGATTATCTTAGAATAGCTTAAATTAATTTATCTAAGATTTCAGATTCAGTTTTCGTATATTTGTAAGTGTTGTGAAGTAGTAAACGACAAACTTTGTTCTTCGTTAAGATATTTGTAAAGCATTTTATGCAGATTCTTTCTTCTTCCTTCATTCTAAAAGCATGTGTTATTTAAAGACTTATAACACGATAATAATAAAATAACCATAATAATTTATAATACGTAGGTAAAACAGTGTTTTGTATATTGATTTTTTTGTAGCTGTAAATAACCTAACCTATGTATCAAGTTGCTATAAACTGATGCAGTGATGCTTGCAATTTGTTTTTTATAAAGGTTGTCAATATAGGTTGGAGTGTAAAACTACGTAGATAGTTTAGATATATAAACGTAGGTATACCTCGAGACACATGGATTAAGATAATATTAATTAGAATACACAACAAGTATTTATTACAAAAAAATTGCTATTTTTTAAATTAATGTTCTTCTCTCGACACACTATGCAAATAATCAAATATTTGAACTGTTAACTTTAGTACTTGTAAGTTATTACCTATTTACAGCCATTTTGTAAAAACGATATTCACGTATAAAATTCATTGTTCAGATACCTAGTGGCAAGTGGCTAGTACAAGAGTGTAAGATTATCAATTCAAATAATTGTTTATGATTTATGTTGTATTAGTAATCATTATTTTTAGGTATACTATAAGTAATTATTGAAGGTATGTGACTTATAAGTATTATTCGATTAGCGCATGACGTTTAACTTAAAACTTTTTAATATTCGTAATGTAAACTATTTCAACTTTAAGTACTGCATTTCAATATCATTTTTATACCTATTAAAATTCAAGTTTTCAGTAATATAATATAAAACAAAATACAAATATATCTGCCTATATTCTTATAAAGAAAACTCAGTACCACTTTCTCTTTATTTGTATCAACAACAAAAACATTTAAGTTATACATTTGTGTACAATTTATACTGTGATTAATATGTACCAACAGTCAACACGTACAATATTATGCATATTATGTAACAATAATAATAAATATACAAAACACATATTTTATTAATAATTTAATTACTTGATATGTTTCGTAAAATGTTAAATCCAATATTTTCATTCTTAAAGAATCCCTTATTTACCATCTAGTAAAACGAAACTTCATATTTTTAGAATGTAGAACCAATTATTAATTTCAAACAAACCATATTATAATAAGTATTATGACTTATGATTTTGTCGGATTTTCATATATTCCAGTCAAATATGTAGGTAAGAAATAAACAATATTTTTTGTCACTCATATGGACTAGAGTGAATTCACCAGAGTGAATTATTTACATTTTATGAATTTGTAAATAACAGTGAAGGGAATATTGAAGAACTTCTTAGTAAACTTATTTATCATAATGAGTAATGACAGTGCGACGGTACGTGAGATAATTTGTTGAGAAGGGTGGAAGTCTTCCGGGAATTAGAGCATCGACGAAGAGTGTAAACTATTATTAATCATTTTCTTTTACTAACACATTTTTTTTTTAAATTTCAATAGTTCAAAAGCTATCACTTACAAGTAACAATAATAAAATTAAAATCTCAATTTAACTATAAATATTAAATTCAACTTGTTTTTGAGAAACCATTTGAACTATTACAAGAACAACAGAGATTACCAAATTGAAGTAACCTAGCTAAGACTAATAATTTGCAATAAAGATATTTTTTTATACCAAACAATTAAGTAATAACTAATAACATTATATTATATGATAAGTATGCATAATTTATTATGAAAATATTTTAATAATCTTCAAGTTAATAATATAATATACGAATATACCTATAATTTAAAATTATGGTAGGTATTTTAAATTCTTTTATATCCTGTATATTAATACCCTTATTATTCTTATTCTTATTTTTTTTTTTTATTGAATTATTGCTTCAACATCTGAGATCATTATAGTCTAGGTTATTTATTTACTGATGAGGAGGCATGGTTGGTTAGAACACGTATAATATATGTGACGAAAATTTGTCACTAAAAACCTGAGTAATCACTCACTCACTCGTCACCTATTTGAGAACTTATGACACCGGCCGATAATACTTGACCTCAGAATACTACGTTAGGGCCTGAGGCCAAACACCGAGCCACAACAGCCTACATTTATATTATTATGTGAAATTAAGTATCAAAGAATGGTTGATATTTATATTAGGTTTACAGGTTCACAATCACAGTTCATTATTTCTTATTTTCCCAAACATAAAGTTAACCAAAAGTTATCTATTCTAATTCGTATGGTTTTGGTAGCTATGCAATTTAATACAAAACCATATACTACGAGTTATGTTTAGTTCTATGCGATTGTTATTGTGTGTTTTTTAATGACAATTTAGATACAATTTTTGTTAGACCAGTAACTACGGGCATAGGCGCAACTAGAGGCCAAACACTGGAGGTGCTAAAATTATGTAGATGAAACAGACCCGTAGTCTACGGCGTATCACGTGGTAGGTACCTAATAAACTTGTTAAAAATGTGTGACACTCGGAAATAATATTTTTACTTAGACATGGTTTATTAATAATATGTGGGTTCATATTATGGACCCACTAAAATGCATTTCTGCTACCCTCTTATATTTTAGGGTTAGGCTTAATTGAAGTTTCCCTTGCACTATAAGACTAGCTGATATACAAGCTACCAAGTACGCATATATCTACCCTATTGTTGGGCCGTTCTACGAGATTTTTAGATTTATATCGAGTTGTTATTATTTTTTTTTTCGTGACGTTCCCTACTGGGCCGGCATATGGCCACGTCCTACGAGTTAATTTTGTTTCGCAATCAAAAGTGACGGCGGTGTTATAAATCGTACGTATGAGCTCGACGGGAAGGGTTCCTATACACAGCAGCTATGTTCGGACGACGTAAGACTACTACGACAATGCCGCGCGTACAAAATGCATTCAATATTATTACTGTAGGGTCGCGGCAATGTCTTCTTTTCAACTTACGCCGATAAAATCCAAAAGATACCATGCCCCCTAGAAAAGATTAAAAAAAACCGTCGTATAATAAGGTCTCAATATTTTGACGACGAGGGCACATATTATATTATACATAATATGCATATATACAGCTGAATAATGGGATGCAATCAGTCTGCAACCACAAAAAGCTGACAACGACATTATAACCTTACTCACTCGCATATATATTCAAAATAGTACATCATTTGAAACGCGTAAATACGCACGATCACGTTCAATTCGTATTGATCTGCAGTTCTCATAAACTTCCAGCGTGTAAACCTATATTTTTTTTACTATGACACACACATTATATAAATTGTTATTTATTTATAATAAATTCAAAAATGTACACAAATTAATATTTTATTAATAAGTTTTCAAATTAAACAAATATACAGGAAGTTCATGGTATATTGTTAACCTACTATTATAACGATAATAATATAGAATATAAAGAAACATGTGTTATCAACAATCACGATATGAAGAATATACCTATTAATATATTATTATAGTAAATATTAGTAGTTCATAGTACCTATACTACCTACCACATACAAATCGATTTGATCATCAATGTCGTGACGTATCAGTTTTATATTCATCTATTCCATTGTACCTATAAGTTTCTTTTTTTTAAACATAAATTAGGTGTATATTTGCGTATTACATTACACTGTCTGTGAATTTTCAACGATTATTAACAACTTTTTTGTATAATTTAATTGTTTTTGTTTAAATATACCTAGTTTAAAATAATATAAAACCTATTTCCTTTCATATTTGGTGACAATCATTCTTCCGTATGGTTTGCACAAAGTATACTTTAAAAAAAATTCCTTGTAATACACCCCTTCGAAATTGTACTGTGAATAACTCGTTTGATAGTGACACACACCGTTTTATTCCCTTGGTGGTTGTTTCCTTCGCGTAAAATTAAACAACAAAAGGTTCTGTCTTTTGTCTGGGTCCTTTTTTTTGGTCTTCATTCAAATTGACAATCGTTTATCATTTCAGTAACCCCAACATCGGGTTTGAGAGTCATACACACGCCGAGATATTCTAAAAATGGTACGAATTTTATTCAATTCACTTTACAAAGGACGTTGTAACAAACTTAATTTTTTGTATGTACTCTATCAGGTTCCCTAAATTCAAAAGGTAAAATTTAAGTAAAAAAGTGCAATTAGAATGGAATGGATTCCAATCTAAAATATTCAAAATAATATGATTATACGAAAACAAAACATTTTTCAAACTAACGAATTTAACTATTTAAGTAAATTTATATGCCTACATTTATTTATTATTTGTTTTTAAAAGCAGCCAGAGTAAATGTATATTATAGTATGTATTTAGATATATATATTATACCGTGTGTTCAATTTTAAAGGTAACAGGAAATATTTCGAACACATGACCTTGAATTTGATTCAGGTTTTTTTACAGGATACAGGACATATAAATACATATTTTTTTGATAAATTTAAATTTTTAACTTTTTTTATCTGCGCATGCGCAGTAAAATAAAAATTTCTTAAATAGGAATCATTATTTTTGACACTGGATTTGGATTGCTCTATATTTTTTGAGTAACTTTGATCTTTACAGTTTGTTGATATCTTCAAAATTACCATTTTTATGAAGGTCGAAAGTTTTAAATCAATTAATTTGTAAATATCGCATTTTTTAACGAACAAATTATAATAATATTTTTTTTTATAAATTCTATGTCTTTAGCCAACCTTTCAATGTATAAAATACCGAACAAATTAATTCTAATTATTTCTCTTGTACTTTTTATTTTATTTTATTTTTTGTTTTTTCTCTTATTTCTTTGCTCTGTTCCTTATTATAAGTATAATTAATTTATGTTTATTATTTTTTTCTTTTTTTTATTCATAAAGTTTTACTGACGAATGTCATCTTAACTTACTGTTAATAACATTATTTTTTTTAACATTTAGAAAATAAATAACAATTAAAAAAAATACATTAGTGATATAAGATACAAATGACTACATATATGTAATATAATAATAATATTATAATATATTTATGTTTATAGTGATATGCTAATGACCTAGTAGTCGAAGCAGAAATTGTATAAATTTCATGACCAATAAAAAAAAAAAAAAAATTCTATGTAATAATAAATAGACATCGTTGTTTTAATAAAAATAAATTGTTATAATAATACCTATAAATGTGTAATATTAAGATAGAGCGTTGAAAAATGCGATATTTACGAATTAACTGATTTAAAACTTTCGACCGTCATAAAAATGGCAATTGATATGCGCAGATAAAAAAAAGTTAAAAATTTAAATTTATCAAAAAAATATGTATTTATATGTCCTGTATTCTGTAAAAAAAAAACCCGAATCAAATTCAAGGTCATGCGTTCGAAATATTTCCTGTTACCTTAAAAGTTGAACACACGGTAGGTTATATATGCTACATAAACAAAGCATTAATTCGATATTTTTTATGTATATTTATGTTTTATTGTTTTATTATTGACAGTATTTATCTTTTCTGCTATAATATATAAATATACACTTTGTATTACACTAAAATAATGCAATTTTATTAGGCGGCTCTTAGTTCAAGGGGAAATTTAGTCAATTTTTAATCTTGCCGTTACTGTCCAAAATCCTTATATTAGTCGTAAATTATTATTAGTGTGAGTGTGGTTCAATGTGTGAGCGGTCGTGGCGAACTATGTTCCATAGAAAACGTATGCGCATGGACAAGACGTCATCGAAGTCACTAAATAATATTTTTGTACTAACGCGACAATGAATAATGACAACGAGCTGGTGAAAATGAACATACTTCTAGACTCTAGTAGTACAATTGTAATTTTTAAAAATAATTTTCGATATTTTGAATAGATTATGTAGCTTAGTCAAAGGGTCGACGAGATATAAAATAAAAAGTTTTTTCCTAAAAAACAGAAAAGAAGCTAACGATTTGTGTAATTTTCCAAATTAAAATTTAATAACTAGAACTTAGAAGTATGTTTATTTTTCGCCAGCTTATTTGACAAAATTCTAAGAAAATCCAATCGCTTACAACCCACTTAAAGCGTCTTGAAAAAATTATTTAATCAATTAAACTCAAACTCGCCCATATTTTTTTTTCATGAAATTGTTGATTTTTTAAAATAAACAGGTATATGGAAATATTCTCATAAGAAATCGAAAAATTGATAATATAAATTTAGAGCAAATCAAACAACATCAATATTATTATTCAAATATTTAATAAGCAAATTATTCGAATTTTCGAGTTTATTATCGTTACATTTTTTTACGTAATTTATGAGAAAATGTATGTCAAAATATTTTAATATTTATGCAATGGACCGTATTTAAAATAATATAACAAAGGTATTTATAATTATTACAAGCTTTAAAATTAAAATTTCATTAGAATATATTTTTTCATAAATTATAATTAATACACAAAACATGTAAGGCATTATATCATTCATACCTTTCTAAAAATGCGTGATCTGAAAAGAAGATATTATTATTAATTGATTAATTTTAATTTTCCATGATCAACTTTACCACTTATTACTTTGTATTGCTAACATTACAGACATAAAATCAATTGAAGATCTCAAATCTACAAGTGACAACAACTCTCATAAAAAATTAAAATAATATTAACATGGCATTAATTTAGATAAGCACATAAATAAGTTTTTGGATATTTCAAAGCACAGTATAAGCAAACTGCAAAGTACCTTCTACAAGTACAACAAGCTGTTTCAAAAGCTTATACAAATTGTGGAAATTTAACGAACGGACCGCAACGACTTTCGTATAAACGTCCGCGTATCACTTTCATCCCAAAGTTAACCAACATTCATTACCCTCGAAGTCTGAATTATGAATTAACGTCACACCTGAGGGGTCTACTGTCGTTAGTTACTCAGATGCATTTAGTTAGTAATGTTATTATTACCTCGTGATAGAAAACTTTGCTCATGCGGTACCTAATATCTTTTGAATGTGTCAATTTACGCGGATATTAAACACACATACATTGCGGGCAAATTATTAACATTCGAACGTATGAAGTTTAATTAAATATCTTAAATATCAATATAGGTATATAATTAACTAATGAAGTAATGACTTTACAGTACAACAATAATACTACAAAATACGAAACTACGAATATTAAGACGATTGATTATACGTTACTGCAATAGTTTTCCATCCTTAGCAAGATTTTTTTCAAATATAATACTTATGATTTATACTCCAGATTTGTATGTTTCCATTTAATATGTATGTATACTTCCATTATATTTTTATTGTATAGGTACTAGGTATCAGTGGCATAGACAAGGTGGGGCCAGATCCCCCCCATTAGCTTTATTTTTTGTTTTCGTTTACATTATGTAGTATACACTATAATGTAATATTTTTTCATATTGTGAATTGTGATTTATCGAGCTATTTAATTTTGACAGTTTTTCAATATACTGATTACTGAATACCATTATAATTTTATTTTCGTTTATTTATAGCAAATTAGCAAAGTAAACAGTAATATTTATTTAGTCAAAATGGTCGATGACGATTGACGACTACGATTATGCTTTATTATAGCTTATCTTATTATTTATAGAGACAAAAATATACAGTATATTATATATATAATATGTATGACGTATGTCTATAAAGTTATGTTTACACATTTTGAATTTTTCAATATTATAAATATTTAAAATTTATTTTTTATTAATTTTATTAGACTTTAAATAATCATACTAAATATGAATACCATAAACATTAAACTAGGTACCTTAGAAAAAAATTTTGAGAGGGTGGGGGATTTTCCAATTTTCACCTCCTATTTAGTTGTCGTTTTTTTTTTTTTTGATCCCCTCCCCTTTCAGAAATCATGTCTACGCCACTGCTAGGTATGTAGGTTATATGGCCTAAGTAATGCGGACGAGTTAGTCTATACTTAGAATTCGCACAAAAAACTTTATTTTTCATTTATAATACTAAATCATTGGTACTGTAAGTATTTATCATAATAAAAAATATTTTAGAAAAAATGTGCATAGAAAAAACATAGTTTTCACTTAATCACTTTCCTTTTCTTCTTTACCTAAAAATATTTATTAGTACAATAATACTTAAATAGAACCTATTTTCAATAATTTTGTGTTTAAAAATTAATATCATATATATGTATATTTATTTTTATGACCGTTGTGCAGATGATTATGTGTTTATACTCATGTTTTGTTTAATTAAAAAAAATAAATAACTGTACGTAAAAAGTCAACTCATTGTGATAATCAACACTTGACAACTAAAGTAGAAATGTGGTTGGATTATGTTCTGTTCAAGTTTAGAGTAAAAATTGTTGTTTTTGATTAAATGTTTCAGAAATAACTTATCATTAAAATATGTACTTACATTAGGTAATTAAAAAAATTAAAATTCAGCTGTGAAAGTTGGGATCCTTCTCATAATTATTTCCCTTTAAGTCATTGGTTAGGTAATTTTTAACGGTTATTATTATATGATAAACGACAGAAAATAAATATTTAAATATTTAGCCACGATTTTTTCTTATAAGTTAGAACAAAAACTTATACAGGTAATAATTATGTTCACATAATATTAAAATTTAACCAATAATAATATTTCATTAAAATAGTGTGCAATTGGGCCTAACCTAAACTTGATAATAATTTTAATTTGATTTTTTTAATTTAAACATAAAAAAATTATTTGATGAAATGTTGACCATAATGTTATTTATGATATTCTCAAATGTACATCCTTTATCATTCTAACTTAACATTGAAACGTTTACCATAACTTACCTACCAACTTAAAGAAATCGAATTATTTACAGTAAACCGGAAATTTAAGTATTGCTTCTATCCACCTCTTACATTCAACCTAAATATAGTACCGTAATATCACTAATATCCAATTATCTCTCACTCCACGCAAATCAGTGGATTAGGGCGGTTATTGGAGGAAATTGGAATCAACGAGGAAATTATACAAAACGTCATAACTCGTAATGAATATTTTGGTAGCCACCAATCTTGCACAATATTTACACAGTTGCTACTAACTTAACGACTATTTATTTACTGTTCTCTTGCTGTGCCAACTACACACGTCCCAGCGACATTTCCAACGGAAATAAAATATCGAAATGTTTTTGACTTTATGTAATGTGTTTAAAATATTATAATTATAGTTGTATTCAATTAACTATTTTGCTAACTAGTAGATATAGTTGTAATTAATACGTAATCATAAAATACTAACAGTTTCTTAACTTGATTTAATATTCATGTGCAATAATAGTATGTACTATTACTAATAATACTATAATATACAGTAAATATATAACATCAAACTAAAGTGGAAAAAAGCCCAAAGTGTGTGTAGGCACCCAAATCGACCTCACCAAGATAATATTATTATTATCATCAGAATCTATTTACAAGGATAGTTAACGGTATACGTTTTGTATTATTGATTTTGACCTTCAATGATTTTACAATGATGCATGTTCTTTTTTTCTGTCCGACATCTGAATATTTGTCAAAGTGCTTCAATTTTTTATGTTGAGAGTGGATTGTGGTGGCAAACTGAATGTAATTGATATGATGATTGGTCGAAATTAAAAAGTTCCACGTACTTTTTGACATAAGCAGAAAAAAAATTAAAAGTTAGGAAAAACTGGAATAATTTACACAAAACTGACAAATTCGATTTTATTTTTTTAGGGGTAAATCTAACACAAATAATCGTGGATACCAGAAAATTAAACCACAAATATCTGTTCAAGCATTATCTATACATTATAAAATGTTCAAATTATAGATATTTAACAACTTTTTAACTATTAATTTTTTTCATATAAGTATCGAAGTATCGATAAAAAATGTTCACTTGGTCAAAAACCATGGGAATTGAATAAAAGGTTTCTTATAATTAGTTATTCGTATTACAAATACAATGCATCGAAAATACAGTCACAATATTTTTTTATACACGTTATAAAGTATATAAGTGCAAGGTCTGAATTTTAAGAAAATTCGTCAAAATACCTAAAATGTACTAATAATAGTTTATTGTTAAAAAATTTTCTATGTTCAGTTTAAAAGTAAACTATAAAGATTGAACATTTACGACCGTCATTATCAACCTTCCCTCTTTTTATAATTACATGAAATTAATTGTTGAATTGATTTTTGATTTTGATTTAAACAAAAATATAGAATATATAATTATTTTAAGTCATTATTAATGGACCATATAGAATATTAAAATGGTATGAAAAGATTCTTGGTATAAACTATAAATACCTTATGACAATGTCAGCGCACTATTGGTTTTCTCTCTCTGAGCTACGTGTAACATATCAAATTTACGTTAAGCAGAACCAACCCTGTATTATTATTACTTTTAATAATGATTTTTTTATTTTTTATTTTATAATATAAATATATTTACAATCTGTAACATAATAAAACAATAAGTAAATATGGGATTTTTTTACCAGGTTTGGAGGCTTGACTGAAGGGTGCGTCCATTGACACTACTTCAAACTTGTTTTATTTTTTTATTTTTTTATTATATAATGAATTTATATATTATAAAACATTCAGTTAAGAACATTACTTGTGTCACTACGTTTGCTATTTTATGCTATTTTAATTTTAATTAAGTTATAAACAATTTAAAAATACTATTAAATTGTATGAAAATATGAATATCGTAAAAAGTCAACATAGGGACGCTGTAATGTTTTAGCTTAAATTTTGATTATAAATGAATTTAATCTAATTATATTATAAGTAATAATACAGGATTGCTAAACATATAGGTACTTGTTATTATGTTGCGTGTGCTATCAGAGAGAGAAAACAAATGGTACGTTCATATCCTTTCAACATAAGTCTTAATTATTTAAACATTTCACCGTGTATAGAAAATGGTCGCATAAATATTAGTGAAATGTTTTAACTTTCTACGATTTTTCTGTCATTTAAAGAAAAATTGATATTTACGTTTGAATTTCCAATTTTGTCAAACAATATTTAATCAGCGAAGTAAAAAAAATTATTTTGTTGATGCTCAAGTACATATACTTTAATATTTTTAGTAAGACGTAGTATTTTTATTTTATATAGTATCATATAATAATATACATCTAAGGCATAACAAATAATATTTCATTTGAGTTATTAAGATAACCAGGAGAGATTTTAGTGATAATAGTTTAACTGATTATGGTTAACACAACAAGTTAAGATAACTGTCATTCTATAAACAGTTTAACTTGGAGATATTTTTAAACGTCAGTTAAGTTCTATTAACAGTCAGTGAAATACAATCGAAAAACCAGCTAACAATAATCCAGAGTCGCAATTTTTTGATTGATTTCTAAAGCAGATATTTGAAGAATATGAACAATTATGTATTTTATAAATATGTATAGGTAATCAAGAACATATAAAATTATATAGAATATTGATCATATAAAAGTCAATTTAAATCAAAATTTTTACATTGGGTGTGAGTTTTTAAAAAAATTAGTAAAATCTAGGTTATGAAAATATATTATGTAAGAAATATAAAATTTCTGAACGACGAAACATGGCCACAATAATTTTACTAGGTAATAATCTTAAAAGCTGTATTTTATAATAAATTCTCCGGTCTACTGCTACTGGTGCTGATGTGCGTGTCGTACTCTACATTTCACTCGTTGTCACCGAACGCTTAAAGAACACTATAGGAATATTTCCAATTCCAATTGTTTTGGTGTATGGGTAAACAAGACAGACTCGTTTCCGGGCGTTCAAGGAGTGATAAATTAGTTCGCATTATGCGGCACCAGATTACGGATGACCAATATTAAGTTAATGACATCAATTTGATGGATGGTCAGAAAACGTCGCAGACAGCCGTAGAAAGATCTCTCTGCACGTATAAACTGCTTCCATTGTGATGTTGGATTGCATTGTGCTGGATTGCAAGTGCTGTTTCGACCAGCGGGAGAGGTCATCCGGGAAATAATTTTCAAGGGATGGTGTAAATGGAGATGAGCGTGTAAGGACATCGCCGGTTGCCGTGAAAACGTCGGGTCAAAGTACATTTGTAATCAATCAGTAGTCCTTTTCGGGCAGACGGCCCGAATCTGTGGAATCGGAGGTTTGGAAAAACTTGAAGGGGAGGTACGAGCTCTAGGTGTTATTTCTTATCAAATCCCAGTCACGTCATTCGCATTACAGGCCTGCAGGGCTGCAGCGAGACTGTGATGTACGGTTTCATCAAAGTCGTTTTCGTCTGTCTTCCAAAAGACCTTTCTTGACCCAACAATCAGAAAGGGATCGTTGTTGTGCTATTCAAAAGTAATTAAACCCAGCAATACCGTTTACATTTCTCTAGAATTTATATAACTCAGTATAGACTATATAGTAACACTGTAACTGTCATCAAATAATAGCTAATATTATGTGTGTATAATGTAAATTGCACAATTACATACTCGTATAGGGTATGTATATAGTATCTATAAAATGTACATTATAACCCGGGTGATTTAAAAAATGTATTATATTTTAATATAAGCTCAAATTATTTTTATTTATCATATTAAACATTTTTTTAAGTCAATATTTTTTTTAACCTATAAAAAGCTATTTATTATTATTATTTAAAAACCAGAGACAATTTTTTTATCATTTTTTAAACAAATTATCAAGTAAGCTTGTTGAAGCAAAGGTTTTTTCCATATATTATTTTGTGACTTTTACCTATGTTTTGCTGTGTTTTTAATTATTTTTGTCATCATTATTATTGAAAATACATTCGTCACATCGCTCAATATCTATATGCCAATTCTAATATACTATGTGGCTTAGATAATGTGAAAAAGCAATTTTCAAAAGATTATACCTAATGCATATTTGTACTACAGCTATACTAAATATTATTAATCTATTCAATATTTAACTATATGCTCGATGACCTAGCTGTTTATCATAGAAATTGTAAATGAATGGTAAGTAAGTAATACAAGTCTAAAATTCATTTGTTTATAAACCATTGTTGGTTATCAAAATTAGACCCAAATATGTATTTTATTTTGTTTTGTTTAGTAATTAATTAATTTTTATTAAAAAAATATAATACATGGTTGTCATTGATTATTATAGATGCTATTATAAAACCATAAATAGTTGTGAATTGATCATAAACCAAACACCAATCACCAAAAATTGAAACAAATTTTAAATGTATTTCACGGTATTTAAGAGGGTTTTTAAAATTCTAACAATAATTGGATTAAAACTTATTCGTTTAGTACCTAATATCTGTGTACATATGAATACGTATAAATATTACTTTAAATCTCCCGTTAAAATGTATCCCTCTGCCCTCATTTTGATAAATAAAATATGTATAATATATTATTTTTTTTCACCTCTAATATAATTTTCTGAGTGTTCCCACTACATTGGTATACCTTCATCCTTATGTTTAGCTGTGTAGATATTTTTTTATTATTATTATTATATAATACACTGTACCTATAATATGAATTAAAATATTTTTTCTCTGAAAAAATTATTCGTTTTACTTATGGTGTTGGAAAGGTTACAAACAAAAAATATTTCCTATTTTTTAAATTGAAAAAAAAATTTAATATTTAAAGGGATTGGTGGAGGTGATTTAATAAGAGGTCGTGTATAGGCAATTCAATGTCTTATACTCGTTACGGAGTGTGGTTGTGTGCGAAGTAAATTATCATTAGTGTGCGTAGATACGTTCGGCAGCGGCGAGCCACCCGTGAATGTTACTTTTGCACGAGCACGCTCATGTCAATAAATCGAGAAAAACTAAATATATTTTTCTATGCATCGCCTATAAAAACCACCAAAAGCGGTAATAAATTAAACATAGGTACTTCCTGAAATTCGATTGTAATTTCGAAAAGGGGGTTGAATTCGTAAGCTCCTAGACTATGTTCAGTAGGAACCACTTTTTTGATATACAGCGCAAAATAAATAAAAATGTAAAGCAATTATTTCATGAGATTTTTAAAAAAAATGTCTAAATTGTATGGTCCTTTAAAATTGAAAATCGACAATCGACTTCCTAGAAAGCCTAATTATTTTGTTAAAGGATTCTAAAACGTAAGAAAAATACGTGTTATGCGATCCCCTTAAATAATACCTTTTTTTTTTGTCTATCTAAATTTTTGGTATATTGTTTCAAAATTAATAGCAAGCGTAGTATAGTAAAATCATATGAATTTAACATTAAAAATATGGATTATTTAATTATTGAGAAATAATCTAAATTTTTTTTTCAATAAAATCCGAAAAAATGTCAATAGAATTAGAACTCTGATTCTAAATATATATTTAATTATTTATCGCGTAATAATTAAAGTGAAGACTGAATTACTACATTTTTTATATTTAATACTATTGTTTGGTACGAGTAATGTGTGTAGTTAATCAACTCAACAAAATCTAGATAATAAAGTTAAATTATGGCTATAATATTTGTTTTAGTTTAATTCAGATAAAAGTTTCACGCATTGATGCTTTTCAGTCAGTCGTTTTGTGCTCTCATTCGACCAGGGTATCATGAGTACACTGAGCATATTTATGATTAGTTTTGCAGAACCCAAAACAACATGGTTATCACTTGTTGATAAGGCTTAAATAATACAAATTAAATAATACCTCCTGACTTTCAAACAGAGAATGATTATTTATATTTATATTCATTGTTCATATATTTGCATTTAATAAGTAATAAACGCTAAAAATTTAAATCAAAAGACGTGATTCTTCAGGAGTGATTAATTTGACTAAATATCTCATAATTCTATACATAGGATGATTATATTTCGATACTATGACGTATTGATACTAAAATATATTCTAATGATCTATGAAAATAATATAGATTTATTGACATACTTATAGTAGATTTTAGACTACCAAAACATTTTATATAGTATAGATATTAGATAACATAACTAATATCATTTTGAATTAAGAACTGTTTTGTAGTTTTTGTATCAATATTATTTAACACGTTTTGTATTCACATATGTCATAAGTTTTAATAAACAACTCTACTTAAAACAAAATATGTATCGCAGAGGAATAACTATTGATTAATTATTATTTTATTTTTTTTTTAGATGAGAGTTTGGTATTGCATTTAGATATATGAATAGAAAATATAGTTAATCTCGTATAAAATGATATACACTTTCTTAAAAGTGTAATGTATATTATTTTTTTAAATTTAAATGCGAAGAACAATTAAGTAATTGTACATTTACAGTAAAAGTCTGTTGTTTTTTTTTTTAGGTTTTTCTGAATGGTATTATACGATTCATTTTCTACAAAACTACTACTTCTCAAACGACCTCTAAAAAGTAAGAAAAATATCACCTGTGCCAAATGTTCGTCCCATAAAAGGCTAAATTATACAGCAAAAAAAAAAAAAAAAAAGGTGTTGGTATGTACAAAACTTAAAAATTACGTCTCTGCAATAAAATCAATACCTATTTTATTGCACTCAAATCTTTCACTCATCACTCACAAAGTCACAACACCTGAAGACAGATTATTTGTGTCTAGTTTTATATTTTATTTATTTATTAAACGCCTTGCTCGCTATTTCACCGTTCTCTTTTTGAGATTTTTATATTATTATCTGTTTTAATCAATAATTCTTATTATTTACCTTTTTGAATAATATAAATATTTAACTTTAACTTAACGTCAGTCAGTACGTATTTCAATGTAATATCAGTGTACAACACATATAGTAATATTTACATATATAAGCCATAAGGTTTACATTAAATTATACAGTATTATTGTTTAAAAAAACAATAATAACAAAAGTATATATATCGAATATCTATCGAAGCATCATCATTGACTACTTCAAAAACAGTTTTCATGAAGTGAAATTGGGCCTCCCTCTTCATAAATACACCTTTTCACTAAAGTTATACTTACTTAAAGAGCCACTTTTACAGTTATCATGTCGCTCAAAGATGAGTAACATTTATAGATGGTGTAAGGAACAGATAATTAAAAAATCATCTGGATAAAGATAAAGATAACAAAACTAAATTTTATCTTAAATACAGATAAAAGATAAATAAATCAAATCCATTTAATAAAAAGATAAAATATTTTATCTAGATAAATATTACAGAATATAATTTATAGAAATTAAAATAACTAATTAAAAAAAATATGTATACCGTTATGTAAGATGCAAGAACATGCATTTATAAATTTATAAACGTTTATTTTTGTCTTCATTTATGATATTTTGTGTATCACCAATCATTAACTCCATACATATCATATCAGTTGTCAATCATCATAAATATTATTATTTAATATTTATATTAATTAATAATTTCAAATGATCGTATAGCCGATAGCGAATACGAAAAAAATAAACGGCTACAGGTTTATCTTTATTTCTCAATAAATAATATTATAATCTATGACATTTTGCTTTGTAGTGATTATAATTCGTATTTTAATTATATTTATACAATTCTGGGAAATAACAGCAATATTGGTATATACTAGGTATACCTACTTATTTAAATTAATTAGTATATTTCATATTAATTTATAAGCGAACACAGAATGTTAATAAATACTAAATAAGAATAATTCATAGTCTTTTCACAATAACGTCATATATCTTTAGCCCTGTACCTATGTTATTTTACTTACAAGTTGTGCCTGAAATGATGAGATTAAAATTAAATATTTTCGAACAGATCTACCTAATTTTCACCAACAAATTTATATTGTGAATTTATCTATAAGTGAAATTTTTAGTTAAAATAAATACGTAGATAACTTGTATTTATTTATCTAGATAAGATAAAAGATAAACAAATAACTATCTAGATAAGTCCTAACAGTGGTTATAGACATATGTATAACTAGTGGGGCGGAGGGCTAAGCCCCCTATTTTTTTATTTTAGACCCCTATGTCATAATTTCTTCCATCAACAGTAGGTATTTATAATTTTTAATTTAAAATATCGTTTTATTTTTTTACTAACATCTGGGAATTTTATTATTATTATTATTTTTATTAGGTATTATCATACAATATTGCAAGGTTTTTCTAGTGCGCAGTAAGACACGTTTATGTAGTGAAAAAAGTAATGTGCAATGAAAACTGTTACTTTGTGCAGTGTAAAAACAATTCCAAGAAAATATTTATTCTATATTCAATAAAAATAGTTACACGAACCACAAATTAAACAAAAAAATTATTTCGGGTGTTGAAAATTAATTATTGCGTTTAGCTTTATCTTGCTAACTTATTAAATAACATGGATTGCGAATAGGCAAATATAGTGTTAAGAACAATCGCAATAATAATATGATAACATACTTTTCAAAGTGTTTTGAATAGTTGAATAACGTTTTTATCTTCTTAAATTTTCTTTAATACTCTATGGTTTATGTTAAGGTCATACTTTCATACTAAATAGAAATTTCTATTTTGGTAATTTTTATAAATACAAAATATATAATTCAATTAAAATCAAAAATGTTTGTTAGATAATAAATTATTAAAAAAGATTAACAACAATCAAGGAAATTTAAAACGGCTAAAGAATAATATTCAAAAATCATCTGTTTTTTCTTTTTATTCCAACAAGTTTCACATCTAGTGAATGTACATTTTCAGCTATGCGTCGAAAAATTTATACTTCTATACAAGGTAATAAATCTATTCTATAAGCTGTCTATTTTATCTATTGAAAGAGTTTTTATCCAATGTTCTAAATAAAGAAAATATGAAGAAAAAAATTGACAATAGGTACTGAGCGGTGGATTAAACTGTAATGACTAATGACTAGTATATTATTATCTACGTGTCTCATGTAAATTCTTAAATTTTCAATTATATTTCAAGAAAATTAAAAACTTGAATTTGCAACTAAAATAATATATTTTGACAATTTGAAATTTATACCACCTCATTCCACTTTTCAATGATTCTTATAATTATACACACGATACACACGATACACTAAAATAATAAAATAAAACATTTATCAACAATTAATTTAACATGTTTTGTGGGGGATGGCAGAGCCCTCTTAACCTTAACTTAATTTACTTATTATAAAAAAGCTAGGGCTGAAGTACCTCATTATTTTAAGATCTAGTTTATGATCTGTGATTATAGGAATACACATACCTTAACTTTTTGGCCCAATACATCTAAACTAATACGGAGATACTAAAGCATAACATTAATGACTATAATATGAGCAAGCACGTCTACTATCATCTGACTGTATTCTTATTTTATTTTTTGTTATACTATAATGTCTTAAAATAACACTTTGCTCCTATTTCCTAAAAGGAAAAATATAAATCCGATTGCAAACGCTAAAGATAATTGAATATTTTGAACTTTATTATAATAGGTTGATGACATAATTCAATTTTGAAAATGTGTCAGTAAATGAAAGAGTTTTAGTTTTTATTGCTAAATAAGATAACATGATAAAAAAACAAAAAAGCTACAAATATTAAATTATCGCCAATATTTTATTCTATTAAATAGGTAGGTGTTTAATATCGTATACCTACCTACCTAGTACCTACCTAGATAATTAGATAAACTGAATAACATTTTGATGTACGCCGTACGGTAATAGTGTAATACAACAAATATACGTTTATCGTTGTATTCGGTAAAAGAAAGTGATGTGTATTAATTTAAGCAATTTCTCACGATGAATAATTTTAATTTGATTATAATATCAATAAACAATAATCCAATTATTAACAGTAAATAATACATAGTGTTAAGACAACGAAAGTTACAAGCTTACACTGGCAATAGCAGTTTTATTAACAACAGAGACATCTTGCGTTGTATTTTCCGTATACAACTTACTAAAAATCGATAGATGTCGGTAGTTCAAAATAAACAAAATGTACTATGAATTAATATTCTTCAATTATAATTATTTTTATTATTTATGTAGGTAGGTATTTAAGGGAGCTATTGCAGGAATTCGTTTATTTATTAATTAGGTATTCGGTTGATTATTATACAATTAGGATACTTATTCACACATTCATTTCTCAGAAATCTAGCTATTAGAATGTGAAGACGAAAATGTATTTATTATATATAATAGATCAATATTTAAATTATAAAAGTACCAAAAATATGTGTTTTTGTTTTTGAATATTAATAAATAATAATAATAATATTGCCTATTGCTTTGTTAATATTTCCTTTAGTAATAGGTACCTATAGGTATTAGGTAATAATTATTATAATAATGCAAAATTATGGCCGGGTAAGAAATGAGATCCTATTTCTCTATACAGGCATTTTAAGTTTTAATTAAAAGTATAACTAAAATAATTTAAGACACAATAATTTAAATGATAATAATAACCCTGCGGTGGCCAGGTATTCAAAATCAAGACTGGAGCTTGATGCTTAGGTTGACTCGTCAGTCGTAACTCGTTATTATATTGTAATCTGTAATTTTATTAAAAAATCGTATGTTGATTTTTATGTTATTATGTAGGTACACACATAACTGCATTTATAGCATACAGCAGAACAAAAATAATTGGTATTGTCATATATAAGCAGCGGAGATAGCGTGAACATGAAAAACCAGTTGCTATCTCTATGTCTGAAGCCTCGATTAGTTCTTACAAATTATTATTATTTAATTGCACTTATTAACTAACATAAAATTAAAACTAATATTATTATGTTATTCATTTAAATTTAAAACGTCAAATCGTACCCGTGGTTGTAACGGTTGTGCCAAGTTACATCCGGACAATAGGGGCGATCCTATAGGGTTTATTATTAAGGTGTTTTGGAGTGAATATTTCTGACTTCCGAGAACAAAAATTGGCACTGTATATTTGTTATTTTTTAAGGTAAAATGTTTAGACAAGGTGTTTAAATAATTTTAAGTCTTTAACATAATATTTTATTTTTAAGATATTATTTGTGTGTGTTTTATGTCATTAACGCGTTTTTACTGTATTTAAGGTATATAAAGGTTTATATTAGGGCATCGACTCATCAATTTTTTCTACCTTTAAACATTTTAACTTTTTGAATTAAAACATATTATGGCCTATGGGAGAATTATATTATTCATTTATTATTATAAAAACTGCGCTGGTAGCTGGTTTATATAGTATACACCTATTATGCAATATTGTTCACAAACACAATAACCACAGTAATGCAACAGTTTAAAAATTAAATGCTGATAGAATCGATTTACCATCAATATATAAAATGTTTAATGGATAAAAATTAAATAGAAAATCATTTAAAATGTTGAAAATGTGTAGAAAAAAATATTCGACCTTGCCAGGATTCGAACCTGGAATCTTCTGATCCGTAGTCAGACGCGTTATCCGTTGCGCCACAAGGCCAGTTGTTTGCAATTAACATTTTTATATTATATAAGCCGTTATACAATGATAATTATTTTCTTAAAAAATAAATTAAATTTTGGTATAAGACTAGATATAAGATAGTATAATAAATCTACCAGGTTCTAGATATCTATGTATAATTTTATTTTTGAAAATTTTTTTTTTTTAAGTTACAAGCAACAATAACATAAAAAAAAAGGCAGGTAAGTCGTGGATGTCGCTCTGCTGTACAGTAGGTTACAAGTGGGTAATATATTATTATAGATTATTAAAAATTTTCAAATCTTAGATTTAAAAAGAAATTTTTTAATAATTTCTAGTTTAAAATAATTTGCGAATTTTCGTGATTTTCGTGATTTTTACATATGCTGTTAAAATTCAAACTTTGAATGCTTGTAAAAAAAAATTGTGCCAATATATTTCTTTTATATTTCACCTGCTATTTTAAAAATATATTAGGAGCCTTATAAACAATTTAAAATTCTTAGATATAAAAGGAAAATTAATTATGAATTTCTAGCATAAAATAATTTAAGAATTTTCGTGATTTTTACATAATATGTTGTCAAAATTTGAACTTTAAATGCTTATAAATAAAAATCGTTTCTATGTATTCCTTTTATTTTGCAACTGCTCTTGTAAAAATATGTTAGGAGCCTTGTATTAAATTTTCAAATCTTAGAATTAAAAAGAAAAACTTTTATGAATTTCTATCTAAGACAATTTGAACATTGCCGTAATTTTTACGTATTTAGTCAAAATTTCAACTTTAAATGCTTATAAAAAAAATCGTGCCTACGAATTTTTAATATTTTTTAATTGCTATTGTTACAATGTGTTAGAATTAAGCCTTGTATTAAATTTTCAAGCTTTTCTACCGAACAAATAAATTTTTATCGATATTTATAGAAAAAAAAACTAAAAAAATTGAAAAATTAAAATGTCAGTAAACAGCTCAAAACAAATCTAAATATTTTGAAAATTTTATCAAATATATAAAATGCCTTTATAAACACTCAGTCAAAATTTCAAGTATCTGCGGTCATTTGTTTTAGAGTTATACCAAAATAAGAAAATCGCTTAAAGTGAAAATCCAATGTTGTAAAAATTTAAATTTCAAATGCTCATAAAAATTTAATTTGAATTTCCGGTGGAATTTTTATTGGTGATAAAGATTGAAAAACTTATAAGGAATCTTGTATTAAATTTTGAAATCTTAGATTTAAAAAGAAAATTTTTTATGAATTTCTAGCTTAAAATAATTTGTGAATTTTCGTGATTTTTACGTATTTTGTCAAAATTCAAACTTTGAATGCTTATAAATAAAAATTGTGACTATGAATTTTTTTTATTTTTCAACTGCTATCGTAACAATATGTTGAGAGGCTTTTTCTTAAATTTTCAAGCTTTTCTGCCTAACAAATAAATTTTTATTGATATTAATTTAAAAAAAACTAATAATGATCGAAAATTTAAAATGCCTATGAATAGTTCAACTTAAGTCGAAATTTTTTGAGAATTGCATGATGGATAGAATATACTTATATAAACATTCGGTAAAAATTTCATGTATCTATGGTCATTCGTTTTAAAGTTACATCAAAAACCAAAATCGATTTTGTCGAAAAATGAGTGTGCGTAAAATGTCCCGTTTTTCCCTTAATTTTTAGTTTGTTTTTCTCGAATATTTAGAAAAGTATTAAGAATTTTTTACTTTTGACCTCTCAAAGTACCAACTAGATTCACAAAAAAAAAAAAACACACATCACGGTAAAATCAATACATTCATCGCTCCGCTCAGAATCTAAAATAAGTATATATGTCACTCTGCTGTACAATTAATAGTGTACAACTGTACAAGTGGGTTACTGTGATGGATGACATTACATTTGAATTCAAATAATTCAATGGTATCATATCATTGTATACGAAAAATGATTCTGAGCAGAGACGGATTGTCAGTCTAGGATATTTTATACTTTTATACTATGTTTGTTATATTGCTATTATTTCAATAAAAAAAAAAAAAAAATGTGAGTAGGTAGGTACCTATAATATAAATTCCAAATTTATCAAATCAGATTATGCACTAGACTCACTCAGTCGTTCATAGTAAGTATATTGGTATATTGATATAATGGTATAAACAATTTGTTATAAAGTATTAATATAAGTCTTTAATGACATTAACTACTACAAATAGAACATAAAGTGTACTCTAGAAATTTTAGGTACCCATGAATGATATTTTTAAACTACAATAATATAGGTACCTAAAATTGTTATTCTTGGTTATTTAATATGTAATTTTACCCAAATTTGAACTTAAAATAATTATTAAAAAAACTGCGGTTGTATATAGTTTTTAGATTTTTTTGCCTCAAAATTACTTACTTATGTGGAACCTTGTTTTAAATTTTCAATCCTTAGCTATAAAAGTTAAGCGTTTTATACATTTTTAACAACCGAAGAATTTTTAAATTTTCAATTAAATACATTTTATCAAAATTTAAACTTTAAATGTTTATAAAAAAAAATTATGGTTATGTATTTTTAATATTTTTTAACTATAATTATAACAATATACTAGAATTCCTGTATTAAATTTTAAAGCCTTTTTACACAGTGAATAAAATTTTACTGTCATGTTTTTAAAAAAAACTAAAAAGATTAAAAATTTCAAATTTCTATAAATAATTTTAAAAGATTTGAAATATTTTAAAAGCCTTATCATGTATAGAAAATGTCAGTATAAATATAAAATATATTCAGTGAAAATTCAATGCGTACTATCTACGGTAATTTTTTTTAGAGTTACAACATTATCTAAAATCGATTTTTATAAAAATTGATACTGCGTAAAAATTCCCAGTTTTCCTTAATTTTTTTTTTTTGATTTTTTTCGGTGCTATTGAAAACTACTGTGAATTTCCAAATTCGACCTCCCCAAAGCACCAACTAGATTCACTTTCCAACCAGTAAAGCTACTGAAGTTAAAAATTGATGCACTATTTTGAAAAATTATTGTGTAGGTCTAGGTACACACACAAGATGAAATTGCCATGCTATGCATTTGTAAGACAAATGAGACAAATGGTTGTATAGCGTCCTCCTAATAGAAAAAATTAAAATATAAAAATAAAATTTTTAAAATGTCTATAAATACTCACTTCAAAAGAAGTCAAAATAATTGGTATTACTTATTTGCAGGTCAAGCTACATTACTTTTGAATTAATTAAATGACTTCATCAAAATGATATATATTTAATTTAAATACAAGTACCTACCTAAAATTACATTTTATATTCAAAAATATTTCTGGAGCTTAATAATTATTAAGGCCAGGGCTATCAACCCCTATAAATGTAAATGAACTATTCAAAATAATTTTAAAAAATGTATTTTAAACGCAATGATGACCTTAAAAAGTCATCCAATATTTTTTTCGAGAGAAACCTACGAAATAAACGCCATTACGATGTTGCACCAACTGACTAATTAAATGTTAATTGCATTTATAGATAAAAGCGTTATCGTCGTATATAGGTAATCATAAATAGGACTTCGACAATGATAAACGGATAAACGTAAGAACAAAGTTTTTTATTGAGTTAATATTTTGAATTACCAATTAAGATTAATAAGAATGCATACCAAAATACTAAAAATTCAAAATAAAAGTTTTAAATTCTCTGATATATCACATATGAACCGGATTATGTACTTGAAAAGCATTGCCTGCAACTTCCTAAAAAAAAAATGCATAAACCCAGGTCCATTACTAATGATTAATGAGTAATGAAAATGTATAATAATACATATTTAAGAACAATAGAATCCAATAAATATTTAAGAAGTAGTCGGAAACGACGGAAACACACACAATAATATTAATTTACTACACATAGACATAGCCCAAATGTATATGTTATATGAATTGCCTAAACATTACTCCTTCAAACATGATACGCTCCTGTCCCCTTATTTCTGAACACATTATTCCGTATTAGTTATTTTTAAAATTAAAATTAAAAATTATACATTTTCCGAATTTCTAATTAAAAAATGTACAATGTATATAGTATTTTTACATCTATTATCAATTGGTTCTTAGTTCTTATATAATATGTATATTTAAAAAAAATAAGTAACAAGTAATTAAGTTACAAAAAGTACCTTAAATTACCTCCGTATAAAGTATTTTCATTAACATTTAATTTAATTACCATTCAGTTTACTAAAATTACAGTTAAAAAAAAATTAATTTCGTTACAGACTACAATAACTTATAGTCTAAGTTGACTCCTAAGCACTGTTTATTATATAGGTGATCTAATCATCTATAAATAAACCAATCCACGTAGGTATAATATGTACCAGGTTAAAAAAAAATTGGTATATATCTAGTTAAAATCATTGACTATATACTTAACAAAACCGTATCATTAATTTTCGATCTAGCCATATCATGTTTTAATTTATAGAAATATTAGCCGATACTTAAAATATAAATGCTTACGCGTTAAATTGTTTTATTATTTATTACTGTTTTTATTTCAATATAATATATTACAATACAAATCTTTAACTATTTAAGTACCTAAAAGTATAATAGGCAAAACCTTTCATGACTAATACTTAGGTAATAGAATTAATATGAAATGTTTATTGTTGTAGGTGTATACTTGTGTAGTTATATACGTAAAAGGGAAACCGTGTTTACTCAATCAGTGATTGTACAACAAATAAAACTAGACAAGTAAGTATTTCTTTCAAATCCGAATCTGTATGAATTAAAATATCAAAACTTAACTTGACTACCTCAGCCACTATTGACCGTGCCTCGAACTACTCCGATAATTTATAAAATGTAGTTTTTATTTTAAATATCTCCAGTAAAAATGTTTAAATGTATTAGAAAAACACTCTTTTAGTAGGTACATATATTTTAGTAAGCTCACCTATACGGATGTACGGCTATACCTATATATAATTATTAATTCCATTCAACTATAATGTGATCGATATGATGAGAATAGCATTATACGGACAACGATGTACACTGTTATGATTCAGTAAATTGATATCGGTAAAAGGAAACGAAAGAGCATGCATATATGATTAAAGTAGCTTGAGAGACTTTCAGATAACAAGCACATTAGAGTATAATAAAATTTAAGATTTTTGGACATTCATATTATACCGCCAAAATCCAAAAGTCGTAAACAGAGGTGTAACAGTAAGACAATAGGTATAGTACTTGTGTTGTAGCCTGACAACACGATAGATGTAGCTATACATAATAATATAGACTTTTATAGATTTTTTGAGACTTAAATTAATCATGTTACCACTTACCATAAACAATAAATATTTTATTATTAGTTGGTACAAATTATGTTCTGTATCAGTATTTATTTGTATTACATTGCACATACTACATAGTACCTACGTCCTACGTATGCGTAATCTACTGTTGTACATATATTATACAATAAGCATTTCGATAAAAAATGAACTTGATTTTTAGTTTTTAAAATCAAAATACTTAATATTTTGCAATTTAATAATACGAAAGTGTCAAATTTTTCAGTTTAACATTTCAAATATAATTAATTTTAATGTTACCAGAATCAAAATTAATATGTTATATATACCAGGCAACGTTTTACTTTTATTCCATTCTTAAGAAGCAAAAGGCCGATAAATTAAATTTATTTTTCCATTTTAGGTAGGTATGTCCACATTAGTTAAGATGTGCATTAATAATAATTAATAGTAATAATATATTGTAAAACCGTGTTCCTTTAAATTATAAAATAATAATAGTAATTTATAAGCTTGTAAAAAATAATATACTAAATAAGTATATAAATATATATATATTTTTTTAGTAGAATATCAAATTTTTAACCGTATACCTAGATACTATAGACATAATTTCTTACAGCCTACGATATTTGATTTTTATACTTTCGTCCTCTCTCCTGTCACAGCATGACCAAATTTACCGGTATGTCTGTTTTACATTTTGTTTTTCATATTAGATATTTATACAAAGCATGAACCGGTTGTAACCTGTAAAACGTTACATTATTTTTTAATCAGATTTTATTTGTGTTCTCTAAAGTTACTAGCTTATATAATTTATTTTTATATCTTCAGCATACTGTCACACCAATATATCAATAAGCGGATCTATACCTAACTAAATTTATTGTTAATAGTTATTTTGAATTTCAAAGAACAGTAAATAAATAATATGTATAATGTACATAATATATTATAAAATTATACTTTCTAATCGTCTACTGGTCTACTCTAAAGAAAATATTTTTCAAAATCTAGTTATACAAGTATACTACTGACCATGATCGATCCTACTCTAAAAGCAACTAGGTAATACATTATTCGAGTATTTGTTCTATCGTACAGTTAAAAAATCAATATTAAATTAAAACATAGGTATTATGCCTAATTGATTAAATAAATATTAGAAAGTATTGAATTTTGAACCTACGGAGTGGAACTGAAGATATCATCATTATAATCAATATAAATTATTTTTATTTATTGTGTAGTTACAATGCCTCGTTACTATATATTGTAGTGTATCATTAATATTTTTATAGTAAATTATTAGATAATTTTATAATTGTATCTATACAAATTAACCTAATAATATTTTCATAATAATTATTGATCACATTTCAAAAGAATGAGACAAACTTAAGGGTATAAAAACCAATTTCAATGTTTCCTCCCAAAATATTTAATACCAGCCATACCTAACCTAACCTAACCTTGTTTCTATAGGGCAATGTTATGCTATAAAATTGTAAAATAATTACAACTAGTAACTTTCCATTTTATGCAAGTCAAATATGATTTTCAAATTTATTTTTAAAAATATTGATTACAAATAATGTAGGTACCTATTCGGCTATAAATTTACTAGAAATGAAGATAGGTATCATGAGTCGGGTATGGTTGAATTGCACTTATTTTAGTCAATTACACTTGGGTTTAAAAAAGGTAATAATCAAACTGCACTCGGGTAAAAAGCAGGTAGTAGTCGAACTGCACTAGGCCCAAAAAAAGTATTTCAATAAAATTATCATGTATTTGAAAAGGTTAAACATTTTGTAAATATTCATTTTCCTTCCCATAAGCTTAGGTGTGGTTAAAAATGATTGTTTTATACGCCACATTATGTTGATTATTGATATACATAATTATTATATTATATTATACATATTATTAATATTATACATTTTTTGTTGTTTTTATTTTAAATCATAAAATTTAATTATGGTCATTATTATAATTTTTTTAAATTTCGATAATTTTTTGTAATGATGACAAACTGTATTCAAAAATTCTAACCTAGTAACACACATATAAGTCAATTTTATTATTTTTTTTTCTGATAGGTACCATGTTGTTGATTGTCTTAATATACTCTTGTGTCAGTGCTGTGCATTGAAATATAAGAATCGATTTGTAATTTATTGTGTTAAATACAAATAAATAAATTATGATTAAACTAATTTTTCCGACCACTACCTGATTTTTACTCGAGTGCAATTTGACTATTACCTTTTTTTCAATCCAAGTGTAATACCATTTCTTTGTAGGTAATAAGTGCAATTCGACTATCCAGGATGAGTCATCAAATAGGTATAAAAAAATTCGTCATATCGAATTTGTACAATTACAGGGCTGGATTTTAAAAATTAATTTGTTTTGCCATTATTTATAAATAAAATATATGACGTGAGTCTTATTATTATTTTTTCTTTCATTAAAACGTTTTTTATTTTTATATTTCTCATGCCTTACTAGTTACTAACATATAACATGATTGCTAATTAAAAGTTGAGAAAAATCTGTTTTACTTTGTTTTTTTTTTTATATTCTGTATTAGAGTAAATTTTCTTATTATCCAATGTAAAAACATGAATATTTTGTAGGATACCTATAGAAACAATTCTTTTTATTGATATTTTAATTTTGAAACAATCATTATGAGTATCTACTATGCAAATTTAGATTTTTTATAAATTGTATGATGCTCATAAAGTCATAACTTACCTACCTACATTAAACTTAAAGTATTAATATACTTCTCTATAGATACCCTCAATAATATTATTGACTTTAAATTTGATAATAAGTCAATTTTTTCTAATATTTAAAAAAACGAAGTAAAACAGATTCCTCTTCAATAAAAATGTACTATGCTATACGATAATAAAACGGAAATAACACATAAATACTTATGTAATTTACGTCACATCAAAGAATTAATTTTAATAATTTGTGCCACATAAAACAAGATAAATGGGCATTACCTATGTAGGTAATCTATGCAAGCTTGTACCTGCCTAAACAAATGGTAATTTGTGCCAAAATAAACTACTACCTATTTGTAATATTTATTTTTACTTATTATATATATTTTTTCATTATAAAGTATATTCATTTACTATTTTATCTATGGAGAATGCTTTGGACTCAAAAATAAATTTCAATGATGTTATAGCTAATTGAATTGTGCTCAGAGCACGTAAAAAATGTTTAACTTAAATAAAAAATACCTACAATAGGCACTCGATAGAGTTAAATTAAAATAAGATTAGACATCTATACTTGTTTTTCTCTTATTAATTTAAACAATATTATAATAAAAATAAGAAAAAAACATTATTATTCTTAAAATGCTTATCATTCCCGACTTTTAATAATTTATGGTAGATAATTCGTAGGTAGGTACGTTTTATTGTTAGATTCAGGAAAAATAGCCCATAATAATATTTGTTAATATTGTATATATTTTGTTATTTAAACATTATATTTGATTTGCACTATTTAATTTTTATCATTCATCATTTTTTGCTTAAATTAGGTAAGTATAAAATATTGTTGCAAGCCCTGAAAATAACTAATAAAATAATAATTAAAATAATAAATATTATGATAATTTAATTTTTTTTGTCAGAAATTACAGGAAAACTGTTTATATTTTAAGTGATTGTTCTTTACCACAATATAATAATTATCGGTACTTAGTCACGCATCACAGATTCATCATAGCATTCATAGTCGCGGGTAACGGATAGGTATAGGTACGCAGCGTTTTTCGATTTACATTGTTAAAGTTGATATGAGATTCGGCATTTTTACCTAGGTATTTTTAGTCATATTTATTATAATATTGATATATAATTACTAACTGATAAACTAATATAATATGTATATGTATACGTACCTATATTTTACGTAGGTAAATAAAAGTCTACATAGATATATCTATATTTACTATAGACTATATAGTGTATTAGCGCCCAAAGTTCAAACGCGTGGCGTATCGTCGTTGTACAAATATCGATTGATTAGAATTCTTAAGCAAATTAAATAAATAATACTATTTATTAACTGCTATAGTTTTATTTAAAATGTTTCTTAAAATGCAGGAATTTATAATATAATATTAATTTAATGATAAAGAATGAGTAAAGCAAATAATTGTCAATATACATATATTTTTTCCTTAACAAAACAATATTCGTTTAACACGAATCAGTAGTAAACCCATTTAAATTACTCAAACAGATTGCATAAATCAAGGTCAAACCTTTGGTAATTTTAAGGTAAAAAATGTAGCTAACCGTGCTCAATTAATAGAATTAATTAAAAAATCATTAGTACCTATATCAAAGTAGGTAGTATTTTAATTTATACGTTAAAACTGATAAATTGAATTCAAACTAAAACAGATTTTAATATGAGACAAGCTTCCTTTTTATTAAGAAACATCTTCTCGACAAACTGCAGTGTCAATTCAATAATTTTAAAATATCAAAAATCTCTATTATATTTTCTTATCTTTCCTCAGTTGCAATAAAAAGGACAAATATGATAGCAACTCCTATATCGTAAATAATTGTTTGATTAACTGATTAAGATCAAAGAATATATAGGTACGATCCAAGTTTAATTTTTAATATGACTAAATAATGCTTATATATGTATGTGTATGTGTATGTATGTGAAGTATAAATTTTAGTATGTAAAATAACAGGTAGATGCATTTAATTTAAGTTTGATATATAACATATTATTGTTTATTATTAATTTGCACATTTATTATCCAGTTATTTCTATTATGTAGTATACAAAACAATTTAGAAGAATGTTGTATATAAATAATAAGTAGGCTGATAGTGACACATAATTTGCAAAAGTTTATTGTTTAATTTTACATATTAATTTTACACTCAATAAATTATGATTCATAATAATGATTATTAAAAATTAAAAAATAGGCGATATAAAATCAGGAATAAATAAAAAAAACAAATATTGTTAAAAATATATACTTATTTTAGTACTTATGGAACGTGTTTATAATGATGTGTAATGCTGCAGTGCTGTAACAGGTAACTTTAAAATTTATTGAAAGAATAAATATTCAATTTATGATTTATATGTTGATTAAATATCATAATATAATAAAACTGATTTAAAAGTACTGCTTTAAGAGCTTAATATGATAGGAATTTTTTTTTGGTTTTATATAAAAATTACAGCTCAACTGCTCGATGTAAGATATAAGATATAATAATAACAATTTAATAACATTTGGTAACTAGCTGTCTTAAGATTTAGGCTGTTACAGTATGGGCTCCCGTGAGTGAGAGAGAAGGGTAGCCAAATGTGTATGATGTTATGGGAACTCTGAGAACCCAATTTAAATGTTTACAACCAGCTGGTTGGTCAAATAGTTACGGCATTTTTTTCAATGTTGAAAAAATTATCAAACTTTGTCTATTGTTACTTACGACTTACGTTTAGCATTAATACATTTTTGGATGCGTATAATGTAATACCATTATTGTAGTGTAAAATATAATAACTAATAAGTATATAAGAATATATTTAAAACGATGAAAATATATAATTAATAGATTATAGATTATAAAATTAAGTTAAAAAACAATAAATATTATGGTTTATAAATAATTATTATACCAATAAAATCCATTGATATTCCAGAAACAAAACAAGCACGTAGAAGGTGGTTGTAAGAACGGCAGTCTGCGTATTGCATACTCGATAGGGGGTTGAATTTTTACTTTGGTGACTTCTGGGCATCCATTCGGATCATTGCAGTTTTTTTGTTCCACCGGTTGCTTTTCTCCCAAATTACATGGCATACAACTGCCTACATCACAGGGAGCGATGGTTGGATTACATAACCCAGCATGCACGGGCACAATCAATCCTGGTCCTATATTAGCAAAGTTACCATAAGTGAATTATTAAGATAGGTACTTATAATTTACATTTTACACTAACAAATAGAAAAAAACAGCTTTTTATAATTATTTATTTTGAGATTTCAGGTAGACATAATATAATACAGGAAGCCTCAGTAGTTAAATATTAGACCGTCCTGAAATGAAAATGTAACAAGGTATAAATGAATGAAATACTTCACATTTGAGACTTCTTAGAAAATCAAAACAAACTACCTGCATTATTAATAAGATAACGTTAAACTGTTCTAGATGTTGCGCTTATTTATTATATCGTTAGTGAAATGAAGTATTAAAAATTTAAACTAATAAAAACTTAGTTCAATTAACGATAAAACCAAACGTTATAAAATATTTTATAAAACATAAATGCTGTAAAATATTTTGCCTATTGGAAATCATCTTTCTATTAAATATAATGCAAAATAAAATCACAGTTACTTTATCATTTTAATCATCAATCAAATATTTTAACAAATATAGCTTTTTTTATAAAGTTAATAAATTATTTTTTTCTGTATGTATGGTGACTTAATATAAAGTCAACTACCTATTTCAATCATCATAAATAGGAGGTATATATATATATAACCATTTGATTGATAGAAATAAAATAATTATAATTGAATAATCGTACAGTTAAAAATAATTTTTGAACTACATATAGCAAACAATTACGTGATAGATATACGATATTTAACCAGAGACATAATATATTATATATTTAGATTTTACTTAATTTTATTACTAACCTGTGATTAATATAAAAGCAAAAATATACTTGGTATATTTGTTCATGGTTGATATCAGGAGAATTTATTAAAATTATATTTAATTCTTCAAACAAAATCATCAAACTTTGAATTACATCAGTTCACATCGGTTGTTGGACCATTAATGGAATGAATGCCGATATGGGCGCTATGTTATAGCGCTAGGGTCAGACGAACTAATTTGGTACTACCTATACTCACATAAAATAAAACTAGAATGTAATCGGCGGTGAAAGAAAGGTAAATATTAGGATGCGTACAATCGTTTATTGAAAGACGAAATAATTATCTTAAAATTTACAAGCATTAAAATACAGCAGACGTCCGCATATTTAAGAAATAATTATATCAATAATGCATTGTTTACCTATTCTAATGGGAAAATAATATATATTTAATAATAATGTAAATATATAGTTTAATATAATAAGCAGAGTCAATAGTCGTGTTTCAATGAAATACAGGAAACATTAACATCGTATAATGCACAGAAGACATATTATTGTATCAGTTTGTGAATTCTACAATAGTATTTCGAGTTTTTAAAACAAATGTTAAAAATGAGACACGCGTGACACGTCAGAAGCTAACCTTAACAAGAAATAAGTAATACATGTAACTACACGTCATGTTATGAGTCATGAAACATAACAATATTAAAACCACCAAGGCGCCAATCACAGTGTTAAGAATAAAATATTAAAATATTAAAAACTAATTAACCAATTACCTATCAAATACTAATATATAAAAGTATATTAATATAGTTATGTCACGGGCGGAACCCGTTTCACTCAAAATCGACTCTTCTTCCCATTTCACCCGGATACCCATTTTAACTAAAGGCGTTTTAGTCGTCTTAAAATTAAGTTGGCAATGGTTACTAAACAATATGATACATAATTGTTTGTTACTAAAATCTTTATAGTCATCGCAAAAGTTTTTTTTTAAATTTACATTATATTAAGCTTAAATTATTAGTTTTGCTTAAGAAATTATTGCTTTCTACTAAAAACTATTTAAATAAAAGTATATTACGTAAGTCTAATATAGTATAGTATAGTATAATGAACATTGTGTTTCACCTTCTTGTTGTTTTTAATGGACAACAATAATAGGAAATTTTTATTATTACTAAAATTACTAGGTACGACTCTGTAAAAAGCATTTGTGGAAGTTCAAATAAAATAATGATTTATATTTTTTAACGACTTTTTAGAAACTTTTTTATAATATAATATATCCTATATATTTAATATGATAATAATAATTATAACATATATTTAAAAAAATCTTTTGCCATCAATTACAAACTTTATATTATTTAATAACCATTGCCAACTTATTTTTAAAACGTTTATACCTTTGGGCGAAACGGCTCGTGCCCAATGTCACATATCGGTATTCGATAAAAACGTTCTGGTGATATAGTAGATACTCTACATAGGTATCTGCATGCCAGTATGCCACATGCTATTATAGTCATAATTAGTAATTACTGTTCCTAAAGTGAAATCTTAATATAATATCGTCATTTTTTCAGTACTATGAGTGTCCTATGTTTTATATTACGTAGATTATAGATACCCAAAGGTAGACTGGTAAGGTTGGACAGTGGAAATTTTACTACTGGTCAGTGGGCTTTCTATGAACTATGTAAATTCTGAACCATATACCTACAATATCTTTATAGCTTATTTATTTTCGTTGTCATTTATTTTATAAATATAACTAAATTAAAAAAAAAAAATGTTTTGGTTAATAAACTAGCATTAAGAAACCCAAAAGTATATGATCAATATTCATTATCTACAATATTGTTGAAAATTCCAAAACCATTTTAATATTCATGGGCGGGTTTTTTTATTGAATGAATACCTAACCGATTTCTAAGCATAACAAAAAAAAAATTGTCATTATCATATTATATTTTAGATACAATGTCAACTGTTAAAATCATTATGAAGGTACTAAGTATCTATTGTCATGCGCCTTGTACCTTATACCAGTTGTACCTTCTACCTTGAACCTTGTACCTGTGAAGACATAAGTGTCAATACGAGATAAGCAAAACATAAATCTTAACTTATAAAATTATAACATTATATTGTTGGTATGTAGTTGTAAACATTCGAAAATCGCATATGATATACTGAGAACTAATTTTAGAAAAATCAATATTACAAATAAAAACACTTTGCATTTTATTTAATGAACAAATATACAGCTATTTAAGAGAAATGGCCAGTGATTAGATTTTAGTGATATACATTGATGCTACACCTAACCTGACCTATACATTTATTTTAATATTTCATTCAGAAATTTGGGATGATATCCCGGATGAGAATACTATATATGAACTAAAAAATATGCAATATTTAATCTTGCTCGTTCAGAGGGGTGCTCAAGGGGGGGGGTCATGGGGTTTGAACACCCCCTCCCCATGGTAATATATAATATATTGTATAATAATAATATACTTTAATCAATAGTGGTCCATGAAATATGAAATTTTCTCGAAGGAAATATTAAAATTTTTTTAAATATAATAAAATGTGAAACTATTCTAATTTGGCAACACTGAATAATCGGTGTTCATGAATTGTATCATAAGACTGAAATAGAAGTATTGTTACAATATTTTATTTTATTATTCCATGCCCTTGGTCCTCGTAATAATCGGCCACAAATATATAGGTATTATATCTGTGTAATCGGAACGCGTTAACCGTTATCCACCTTGGAGTTATTATACCGAATGATCCATCGTTATATATTATTTTTACACTGTGTTCAGAGCACATTGATATTATCTTATTTGCCAAAAGCTTTGTAATTTGTATAAGTATTTCAGTCTTTGTCCTGTTGTGACGTTAAAAAAAATAATTCAAAAATTACAAGTGTTGCCAAACTTATGGTCACCACTACTGAATTATTCATTTCTACTGTTAAAACAATATGTTAAAAGGAAAATTAAATTTCACTATAGATGGTTAAAAAAATATTGTGGGCTTTGTTATTCTCAAAAGTTAGAAGCGGTTTTTTGTATTAAATGGCTTTCACAATTGGAAGAAAGCTTTAGAAGTATAATTCATTTAATTATAAATGCTTAAGAATGATATATATTTTGCTTATAATAATCATTAAATATATATTAATATAAATTTATAAAATTAATTATTTAATAGGTATTGAAAAGCATAATAAACATGAGTATCATAAAGTAGCATTATTAAAGGGTGAAAACTTTTTAAAATTGTTTTCAAAAAGCCAACCAAATATTATTGAGATTTTGGATGGTGAAATGTATTCAATAGAAATTATTTAAAAACTTAATGTATAATTGGATAATCTTTTTCAATATTATTATACAGTAATAGTATATATTAGGTACATTATTTTTTACTATTATTAATATGTAATTTAATATTTAGATTAAAACAAAAGAAACAAATTAGAGCCGATATTATTTCAATCATAAAATGTGTCATTCTTTGTGGAAGACAGGAACTTGCCCTACGTGGCCATACAGATTTTGGTTCGATTTATTTTAAAAGTAATTTAAAATTAATACATTTAATTGTCATGTTTTATAATAATTGTACAAAATGTATTAATGTGTTAGGTGAATCTGAACCATACATCATCGAGGGTAATTTCCGGGCCATTTTAAAATACAAGGCTTAAGATATGGAGCATTTAAAAAAAATCTTTAGAATCTGATGGTCGTAATAAGTACTCAGATTCAAAGATTCAAAATGAAATAATTTCTTCCTGTGGTGATTTAATATTTAAAAAAATTGTTTAGGAAGTTAATATTGCTGGATGCTTCTCAGTATTAGCAGATGAGACTACAGACATTTCAGTGAAAGAACAACTGTCAATTTATGTCCAATATGTTGCCGGTTCTGGAACAGATGTGTACTTATGTAAACGTTTTTTTATGTACATTGAAATTGACAGCTTAACAGGGAAAGATATTCCATTTTCTATTATTAATGGTAAACATTGAAAATTATAAATAGGTACATTCAATTTATAAAAATGATAAACATATTTTTTTATCAACGCATTTTTTTCATAGGTTTTAATTCTTGTGGAGTAAACTGTTCTAATATGCATGGTCAAGGTTATGACGGGGCTTCAAATATGGCAGATCGCTTTAAAGGAACCCAAACTATTGTGAGAGAAACTTACCCCAAGGCATTATATGTCCACCGTTCGTTAAATTTGGCTGTGTCTGCAGCTTGTGAGATTCAAGCAATAAGGAATTTTTTGGGAGTGATAGAAAAAATTTACTGCTTTTTTAACACACCAAAACGTAAAAAATTTCTGGTACATATCATTGATGAAAGTGGCATGGATACAAAGTTAAAATCTTTGAAACATTTATGTGCTACAAGATGGGTTAGGTTAGTAGGGAAGCTATTAATGATTTTATAGAGTTATTTCGCTTTGTAGTTGCTGCACTAGATAAAATATATGAGTGGAATGACACAACGGCTACCGATGCCAAAATATTATTGAATGATATGGACTCAGAATTCTTGATTTCCCTTCAAGTTGTTTCAGTAATCATAATTATTATAGGACTATATATTTATAGGTATGTTATTATTTTAATATGATTTTTAGATAGTGTTTACCCTTATGTAAACTTTTACAAAAAATGTATATTGATCTTAAAGAAGCAATGGATCTTTCTGAAGTAAGTGTTACTACTATTCCACTTTTACGAGAAAATATCAACGAAGAATTTAATAAACTGTTTAAAGAAGCTGAAGTGAATATTTATCAAATTTGTTATAACAAAAAGACTATCCAATTTCACTAAAATTGTATTTTAGAAAATGGCTAACATATTAGACATCAGTATATTAGTAAAACGTTTAAATAAAAGAAGTACACATAGAGCTGTGTACTATCGTATAACAATTAGTCATACCATTTCAGTGGCGTGTCCCCCCCCCCCGAAAATTATTCAATGTTTAATTAATTTAATGGTCGATCGACACATCACGTGACACCCAGCGGTCAGCGGTCCCCATTACGTATACGACATATAAAACTGACCAGCAATTACCATTACATTACTCCTGCAGGACTCCTGCTAACCGTAATTACATGATAGTATGATACAGAATATAGATAATATAATAATATAATAAAACCGATTAACGGCTTTTACGATTGCGATATCGATATCATAACAAACTATAATCCCCAATGTATTTTTACATTCTTAGTGCATTTTCGAATACTTCGATAGCGTTTTTCATAAAAGTATGCAATGTCTATGCAAACAGTCTGTACTCTACTACTCTATTGTAATTACATTGATCACCGTACGAGTGTTGTTTTGTTACTTTTGCTGTTTTCGATTTGTACTAACGTTTTGTAATTTATTAAATTTATTTATTACCGTAAGTCCATAAATAAAATGAGCAAAGAATCAAAAAAAAAAACATTTTGAGCTACTTCAGCTCGACTTCCTCAACATCTTCGCAACCTATTAAAAAACGAAAACTTGACAACGAAGTATTGTTCAATATAATGAACTTTCCATACCGTCGACATCATCCCAAATTCCAGCTTATGATTTATTGGATAATACAAAAAATGTAGTTTCTACTTTTGAAGCACAAAGATATATTTCTTATTACATAGGAAAACAGGTAAGATTTATTAATATTTATATTTTATAAGGATTATAGATTTATATGCAAGGTTACACTTCTGGTTCGAATTATTGTTGTTTAAACAATTTCAGTGGTCAGTTGTAGAAAAAATAGATATTTAAAAAAATATGTGGGTACCTGATCCAAATTATAAAGTTCCCAAAGTGGCAATATGAATTTGAAATTTCAAATAAATTGGACGTATGAGTTCTGTCGGCTTTGTTGATCAAAAATACAAGATGGTGATTTTTGTTTGACGTGTATTTTGTTCCCGCTATCAGGTGAATTAGGAAAGGATGGACATCAAAATCCGGGGAAATTAGTTACTGAAAATTTAATAATTGGAAAAAAGCCAAAGATTTGTTTAAGGGCCACCAAAATAATCATTACCGCAAACTTAGTCTAATTAAATTTGATAGTTTTTTAGCAATTAGAAATAAAAAAGTTGAACCAATTGATAAACAGATAAATGAAGCTTTAAAAAAAGAAATTAATGATAAAAGAGATCTTCCCCGTCCAATTATTAAAACTGTTTTATTTTGCGGAAGTCAAGGAATTTCGTTAAGAGGGCATAGAGATTCGGGAGTTATTGAGCTAAATGAAAGTACAGAAAATCAGGGAAATTTCAGAAAGCTAATTAAATTTCGAATCGATCCTGGCGATAATGTTCTTAAAAATCATTTAGAAACTACCAAAAATAATGCCACTTATCTAAGTCCGTTGAATCATAACGAAATAATAACAGTCTGCAATAAATTAATTCTAGGACATTTGGTTGCTAATGTTAATAAATCTAAATCGTTCACAATTTTGGCTGATGAAACGACAGATGTTTCTAACAAAGAACAAATTACATTATGTGTTCGTTATGCCGATTTAAAAAATAAGAGAGGACTTCTTACAATTTATCGAAATTCAAGATATGCCATGAAAAGGTTTATCTGATGATATATTGAAAAGTGTGACTGACTTCGGACTAAATAGTAAATATTTAACTGGGTAAGGACAGAGCGGAAACAATGAGAGGCAGATATAATGGTGTACAAAAATGTATTCTTGATGGGCATCCTAATGCCTTTTATTTACATTGCAGTGCACATTGTTTAAATTTAGCTATAACTTTTAGCTGCAAAATACTAGAGATAAGAAATTGTATAGGTACTATACTAAGTGTAAGTACTTTTTTCGGTTATCCAAAGAGGCAAACTATTTTGCAATTGTCAATAGAAGAAGTATTTCCACAGACTGACCGTTTTAAACTAAAAACTCTATGTGCAACTCTATGGGACGATCGCCATGATGCAGTTATACTATTTGAAGAACTTAAACCAGCCGTTTTACATGCACTAGATAAAATTACACTTTGGATAGATTCTGTCACTGCTAGTTCTGCAAGTCAACTTTTTACTGCGATAAGACAGTTAAAATTTCAAACAGTTTTATCAATTTTAGTGAAAATACTTTCCATTAGCTTTCCTCTCAGTCGATATCTTCAAACAGAAAATCTTGATTTAAAAATTGCACCTAATGTTCAAAATAATATTCAGGATATTGTTAGAAAAAATTGTGGTGTAGAGTTTCAACAATTATTTTTATCTGTGATAACATTATGTGAAAAATTTGATACTAGGTACTATTAGTTTGCCACGTCAATGTAAAATCAGATAATCAAGAATATTTTTTGATAGTCAGTATTTATACCTTTTATAAATAATTGTCTAGAACAATTAAACGACAGATTTATATCACACAGGGCTGTTTTGAATAATTTTGATTGCATTTCACCTAAGATAGAAAATTAAAATATCTGAAGAAATTAAAAATAAATTCAAACAATTAGTAAAAATATATTAAGATATCATTGATGAATGTACCGATTCAAATTTAAATGATCATTTATTAAACGTAGAATTAGGTTTGTGGGTATATTAAATAGTAAATATTCAACTTTAACATCTTCCAAATTTAAAAAAAAATGCTATTGAAGTACATTTCGAAACCAGTCCAGATGTTTTTCCAATAATAACTTAACTTCTTCAAATATTCATAACACTTCCAGTGTCTACTGCCACGGGAGAACAATCGTTTTCATCACTCCGTCGTTTGAAAACTTATTTGAGAAATTCTTCTGGACAAATACGCTTAAATGGTTTAGCCTTACTAATTTTCCATCGCAATATTAACGTGATATTAATGATGTTATGGATGAACTTGCTAAAAAATCAAAACAAAAATTGAATATACATTTAAGGGGATCGGTGGTGGTGTATATTTAAGGAGTTAGGTATAGGCAATATTTAGTGTGCGTGCATGAGTTATTTGTGACTGTGTGCGTAGTAAATGATTATTAGTATGTGTACAGGTCTCTGCCCTACACCAGGTACTACCCACTCTACATCTTATCTGCTAATTGACAAATAACTATAACAACGCTGTATAGTAATACACGGTAATAATAATTACGTAAATACCCGCATACGCTGTCTTCTACGTCATTCTATATTATTATCGTTTGACGTCCATACTACACACGTCTTCTTAGCTTTACTGCAAAAACCTTCACAATTTAAATTTTAATAACTTAAAAATGTATTTATTATATAAACAAGAGTTTTCTATTTATTTTAGGTAGGTATAAAGGATCATATATTACAATAATTTACAATACACGTTGTATGTATTAATTTAGAGAGTATATTAAAAATATATATACACAAATATTATGGTTCCGGTAAACCAGATCTTATAGGTAATCCTCGATCAAATCTCGAATCTATAATTTCTGGGATTAAAGATTCCATATAAAATTTTGTGCATTGTGGTTCAATATTATTTTTCCAAAATTCCTCGTCTCTTAATATTTTATCAACTACAAAACCTATAAAAAAATATAAAATGTTAGATTATGTTGATTTGAATTAAAAAAATGAAGTAAAATGTATAAGTTACCTTTGGGCGTCCACACTACAAAATAGCACCATTTTCGTTTTGTAATATTAAGTTGTCCTTGTACTTGGAAATAGTAACAATTTTTTTTTTTATATTAGTTTTTCATCATTATAAATCATAAATTTTAATTTTTTATTATTTACAGCTTCTTCCGGTGTATAATTCTTTATACTTTGAGGATACTTAATTTCAACTATTGCGTCTTTGCCTATTAGTCCATCGGGACTTGCGGCTAAATAATTAAGTTTTGTGTGTATAAATAACCCTGCTGGTTCAATTTTAACATCAAATTTTTTTTCAAAATCTCTTTTGGCCATTGGTTCATTTTCATTGCCGTACCTATAGTATGAATAAAATAACATTTAACTATATAATTTTTAGAGTAATGATGCAATATGCTTGATTACTATAATGCAAACCTAGTGGCAGAGTTTCCTTGAAAAATATCATAGAGTATTTTTTTGACGGTGTTTGCCCGAGAAGTGCTTGCTCTAAGTTTACACACTTTGCCAAAATTGGAAGCTGTGAGACGTGAATTCCTATACTTTTGCCATTCATTATTATTTTGCTGTCCTACAGTTCTTCTTTCCACTTCTTCTATTTCTTTTATAGTTAGCTTTAAATTATTTAAAAATATTTTTTCCTCTTTTAAATATTTGTCATGTGGCATATAAGTTATTGTACACTCTAATTCATTTACAGCTCCATAATTCTCATCTGGTCCGTCAATAATTTTTGTTCTCTTTGGAAAGGTTCTTATAATTTATAAGTAAAAAAAAAATCAGTTGAATATATAATATATTATATTATTTGTTTTTAGGCAATAAAATGGTTAGAATTATTTTTTTAAAAATGAGAATACGATATTATTCACTGCATTATTAAATAGAAATTTTAAAAAAATAATACTATTATATTATATTAGGTATTAAGTACTTATACAGAGTGTCTCACAGAGATCTGACATTCTGACTAATGATATAACTTTTGTTCTAATCAATATTTTTTAAAAATTTCTATTAAATATAATTCATAGACACTTGCTCTACATTTTTTATTTTTTATTTTTTAATACTGAAAATAAAAAACTTAAAAATTGATAAAATTTGTAAATCTGATTTTCAGAAAAATGTATATGGTAAAAACACTTATTTAAGTCAAAAGGCTAATTTTTTAAAATTTTTTTAAATATCAATATTTTCGTTAAGTAAATTATAGTAATTTATAGTTTATACATCACAAATTATTAAAATAAATACAATAAAAAAAATAATTAGATTTTAACATGCACCTATTTAAAAATGTTATTACAAAATATTTTTAAAAAACTGTAATATTTGAAATTAAAATGTTTCTAACATAAAATTATAATTTACTTAGTGAAAATATTGATATTTAAAATATCGTGGTTTAAATATAACGGTTTACAAATTTAAGAGTACCTATATATAAACTGTATAATTATTATAATATAATACCTTTCAAAATTTAAACGTCTACATTTTAATTTTAATTTTGATCTTTCTACTCTTTTTATATATTGTTTTGTAAATAATCCAGGGCTAGTATTCGTAATTTGTTTATGTAAATTACTAATATATTTTGGTCCAAAATTATACGATGTTACCGCTGTATTACACCGTGCACTATATGAGCCTATAAAATGTCAGTTATACATAATATGTCAAACATATAATACGAAAATATAATTTTTAGTTTTATAAGTATTTGTTATTATTTACCTCTAGAAGAAAAATTAACTCTTTTTCCACCTACATACTTGGCAACCACACTATTAAAGCCTTCAACTGCATTATTGTTTACGTTGTATATTAGGCTTTGAGCATGATGAGCGACAATATTTCTAGCTCCTAAAATATCTTTGAACAGTCCACAATTTTCCATCTGAGGAACTAAATTTACTTCACTTTCTTTAGGACCATCACAAAAGTAACTAGGTACATAAAATATAAATACATAATTATAAACGATTGCAGATAAAAAAAAATGTATCATTTAATTTATATTAAATTTTTATACTTGGCACAATTAGAATGATCTCCAAATACATGGTATGGGCTGTTCAATATATCTTGTTTTAAAAGTTCAACTTTTTCATTATGATGCAACGTCATATTTTTTCGAAAAACTATTGCCTTGGTAATTGCACACCTATTTTAAAATATATACATTTATTATTTTTTCTAATAATTTTTAACAGACCAATCTAAATTGCAGGCTTACAGTATTAATATTATATAATTTACATATAAATTATGCATATACACATACCGTAATTTTAGTCGTTTATCTTTTAAAACTTTCCTAAGAACTCCGGGTACAACTGTTCCAGAAGAACTTTTACGATGAACGGACAAATCAACGATTCGATTCAGATAATTTCTGAGAATGTGATTCATACATTCAATTTTTGTAACAAAAACATCGCGTCCAATATGGTTTAGCCATAAATAATTTTTTAGTTACACTTGAGTCACCATCTCCTATAAGCTTATTATATATAATATTATGCATTGGAATGCTTTGCCGAAATCCTTCCACAATAATATCAGCTTCCATTGCTGTAGAAGTACCATCCCAATTTTTGAAGCATCCGTGAGTTGAAGCGGCATTTCCATTTAATTTTGCTTTATCACAGATCGAACAATATTTATTACGCACCCCCATATACAGTACTTTTTTTGTATTATAACCTATAATTGACGCCTGTTGTGATAAAAAATACAATAGTGATACCGAAAATATCAAATAATCTATAAATCAGGGCTTTGCACCGGAATAATTTTTTCGGGTTTTGGGTTTTGGGTGTTTAAGGAAAATTTTGGTTATTGAATTTGGGTGTTTCGGGTTAATGAACTTTTCTGGTTATGGTTAAATGTAAATTTATTTGGGTAATTATGGTTAATTCGGGTGTTAAAAAATACCCATGTTTTATATCAATTAACATGAGATTTTCGACGCGAATTTGGTATTGTACTTTTATTTTATTTTTAAAGCAAATATAATTTTAAAAAAAACATATTAAAATCATACTTACCATTAAAAAGTCATTTTTCTACAAAAAAAACTTCTTGTTTATTATTTATTTTGATCAAACATAATTTTGTTGTTAGTATTGTTGAATACAAAGGTTAGATAACACAAATATAATTATTTAATATTGTGAAATAATATAAAACAATGATCTAGATTCTACACCTTTAGTTGGTTTATATTTAATATTAATTCATTAAATTTATATTAATTTTTCATATTATATTCTGTTGTATTTGTAGTCTGTACACTGTATAGACACGTTTGACACTGTATATTATTGTGATCACAAGCATGGATAAAAGAATAGATCACAAGTCATGACTAAACGCAGGTCACAAGCAACACAAGCAAATAAGGGTAATACACGCGCGTGTTTAAAGATAATATCGTCGAGAATTAATAATTATACAGTTTCTGTCAATATCAATAGTTGATACAACATAATATTATTATGTTATGTTTTATTAATATAACGCCAACTATTTTCTTATCTTCTTATTTGCGTAAAATACATACGAATTGATATGCCACTCATTTCTTTGTATTTAATAATAATTCGGGTTTTGGGTTAACCCAAATATTAATTCTGGTTTCTGGTTAATTCAGGTGTTAATTTTTTCATTCAGGTGTTGTATTATACGGGTTTGGTTTTGCAAATTTATTCGGGTTAATTGGGGTTTCGGGTTTTGGGTTTCGTTCAGGTGCAAAGCCCTGCTATAAATATATAAAATAAAATACTTACTACACCAGACAGTGCATTATAACCACTTTTGTATGATCTTTTCGACCAAGCACCGTCGGCAATCACAGTTATAAGTGGTATTCCATTTTCATTTACATTACCTACTTTTTTAGCAATTTCAGCTTCTTCATTTCCCGCTAGTATCATTGCTTCTATAGCCGTGTCATTGGTGTGATTTGATATATCTAAGTGAAGTTTTTGGTAAGTCATGTTTGACATACTTGGCATATTTAAAAAAGCTGCCATGGTATCTAATTGAGCAAATCCTTGTCCTGAGTTTATGGTTGCCATTACAATAGCGGTGTTAATAGATAACGAAATGTCAGTTGTCTTAGGCTCGTTAGATATAATGTCAATTTTATTGCATAAATCACATTTGAAAATAAATTCCGAAAAAAAACCATTTTTTCTTTCATTTATTAAACTTAAATTTTGAAATGTACAACTAAAAGGATCGTGTTTAATATTTTTTAAAGAATTGAAGAAGTGTTTTATGTCCACAAATCTTCGGCCTTCACAATTGTACCTTGCAAAAACAAAACACAAAAAAAAGCGGGTAAGTAGATGTCGCTCTGCTGTACATTAGGTGGTGGGGTGGACCTCTGACTAGGGTAGGTTAGATTTGAATGCAATGATAGGTATCATTGTATACGAAAAACGATTCTGAACGGAGATGAATTGTCAGTCTAGGATATATTACATTTAAATATTGTCATATTATATTCTATTTTGAAACGATATTTAATTTTTTTTAGCTATACAATACGAACAACTCATAAAGAACCTAGTATTAAATTTTCAAGTTTTTTTGGTCATCCAACATTTTTTTACCGATACTTCAAAAAAAAAATTCTCATAAAAATCGAAAATTTCAGTGGTCTATAAACAACTCAAAAAAATTCAAAAATTTTTGAAAATTAAACAGTATATAGATAACGATTATATAAACATTTGGTGAAAACTGCAAGTATTTATAGTGATTGCAGTTTTTGAATTACAACCATACAAAAAAATCGATTTGGTCGAAAACTGGTTTTGCGTAAAAAATTTTTTGTTTTTCTGTCACTTTTTTTTTCATTTTTCTCGATTTTTTTGAAAACTATTCGAAAATGTTTACTTTTGACCTCTATAATGCACCAAGGATATTCACTTTTGCATATAATTAAAATAATTAAAATAATTTGTCTAACATACAATATTGCACTGGGACAAATTTTATCTTCTGTATAAATAGATTATTTACTTACTGTACTTGTTTATTTTCGTTTGTATTTGTCACAAGCAATTTATACTTCGAATCAAGTATATTGTGATTAATATTTGATGTCGACGGAGATAATATATTGCAACCCATTTTTACATCATCGGTATTTATTCTAAATAACGAAAAAAAAAATTGCATCAATAGCCCAAAACGTGTAAATGTACAAAAAAAATAAAATATATTACGAACAATTCAATACTACTTTGTTCTATATGTATATACTCGTTATTTTGATCTTCAATTGGAATAGTCAAACTTTCGGTGTTATCCTACGAAATAATTAAAGCAAAAATCAAAAATGAAATTGGTAATGAAACAAACATTTAAGTAAGTTCACTTACTGTTTTTTGTAGGCGATGAGTTTGCCAATTTAAAAGTGATGAAATATTTCCTCTATTTTTTTCACTTTGGATAGTTTTTGTTTTTTATTTCCCATTTTACCAAATTATTTTAAATAAAACAAATCACGTTTTATAAAAACAAAATATAATTAAATAAAAAAGTGAGTAAAAATCTTACTATTTTACACTAGCGAAAAAATACATATACTGATAGGTATACAAAGTCCAAGTGTAGTAACGAACTGACGACGTGAGGCGAAGCTCAAATGAACAATATTTCATATTTTCATGTTATATTATTATATTATATTTCATTCATACCAAATTATCAATATACGCAACATATTAAATATCTTATTATAAATTGTACCGTTGTAATACCTAGAATAGTATATAATTACGATTTATAATCTATCTATCGCAGACCACGGCATGCGATATAGGTGAAGGAACGGTAGTGGCGGAGGAACTCTTCCGCACGCGGCACGTGCGGTACAAGTCACTGCCATACTGTCACGCGCATGAACGATCCAGAACGTGTATTTTTTTTTACTAAAACTATGTATTTTTATTCCATCATATTGATCGATGTAGTAATGCGATAATACTTTTTATAACTGATTTGAATTCGTTATAATGTCTACTTGAGATCGGTCAGTTCACATTTTATGATTTCTGATTTATATTCCGAATAATCAACGTTTGAAAATGCCGAAATTTCTAAATATTCAAACCAAATTTTTAGCTGTTAGGGGGGTCAAATTGGGGAAAATAAACTGACCGATCTCAAAAAGACATAATAACAAATTCAAATCAGTTTAAAACATTATTATCGCATTACTACATCGATCAGTATGATGGAATAAAAATTGGATGTTTTGGCTAAAATAACTGTCCGCCACCGATCCCCTTAAAGTTTTTTTTTTTTTTTTAAAGATAAAATATATAAAATTATAAAAATAAATAAAATGAAATTCAACACAATTTAATGTTATATTATTTTAACCCCCCGAAAAAATTCTGGGTATATATTTAATTATTTTTTTTAACTTTTGGCTACTGAATTTAAGTATTTTTTCAGGATTTCAGAGTTTATTTTCTGGTTTATATTCAGACGAATTTGGTGAACTTATTATATTCTATCTCGATAGTGACAAAAATAGTTATGGCAGAATTACATCTAAGGCATGCTTTGTTAGAAAATAATGAACAGCGACCAAAAAATGGTTTAGAAGCTTTGAGACTTTGTAAAAATTTAAGTTACACTACCTGTGTCAACTGCAATACCGGAACGAACATTTTCATGTCTTAAAAGATTGAAGAATTATCTACGTAGCACGATGACAGAAGTAAACATTTCAAAATTTAAATAAATAATTAATTATAATATTTTTTTTATGTTTATATTTACAACATATTTTTTCTAGACTAGACTTAATGGATTGACAATGCTGGCCGTTCATAAGGAAGTTCCAATAACAGCTGAAGAAGTCCTTGATGAATTGGCCAAAAAGCCTAGAAAATTAGACTTTGTTCTTTAAAAATATGTTATGTATTTAGGAATATATAATATGTATATATGTGTATATATGTATATATTCAATATTGTCCATTGTTATGTGTATTATCTATAGGCAATAAATATGTGATATGTATAATGTATAATACCTAAATTTTATATTATTAAATGGATCTATTAAAAAATATTAAGTGAACCCTCCCCCCCTCCCATAGAAAAATCCTGAGCACGTCTCTTTGTGCTCGTTGCTCAGTTATTATTATTTTATTAATAATCGTTGATGTCTTATTAAAATTATAAAGTAAAAACATATTTATTTATGAATTATTCTGCTTCAAACTTGAAATTAAGGACATCTCGCGAGGACATAAATTTACAATGGAAGACATAATTAGATAACGTGGGATTAAAAATCAACCCGATTAACCTAACCTGTCTATTTTTGTACAACCACAATTATATTTACTTAATATTAATTAACTATTGAGAATTTAAATTTTTGAGAGAATGAATTGTTATAAACAATTGCAATTGGAAATGGTATAATTAGGCTTTGAAAAAGCGTCTGACAATGCAAGTTTTCGAAAATTGTCAAGTAGCAGAAGGTTGTCATTTTCACTTTAGCCAAGCCTGGTTTTGTCGCATTAAAAATTATTAAGAATTAAATAATAGCATTATGCTGGAAAAACAGTTGTGTTTTAATGGCTACAATGTTTTTTCGATCTAAGTTATTTACCTTCTAATAAGGGGATTGATGAATCTCTCATGGTCATGGTACAATATAATATTGAATATTTTAAGGATTATATTGTAGACAAAATTATTGATGAAAATGTTTATTCCCACCTTATTTTTGGGCAGGTGTGCCGATCCATGGATCCTAGGACGACAAATGGACCTGCAGTTTTTCATAGATATGTTAATAGAAATTTTATACTTTGCAATCCTAATTGTTTTACAATACTAAATATTTTTAATAGAAGTTCAAAAAGAATCGTACTTAAAAATAGGTAGAATTAAACGGAATGTGCAAAATAAAAGAAGACATGGATAATATTACATGAACATGGTACCTATATACTGGTTTTATTGGTATAATAATATAAAAACCATAATATTTATTGTACTCCAATGATGTATGTACTCCATAATCTATAAGTTTATATTTTTGTAATTTTAAATAATATATTCTTACATATTATACTTTATACTAGATTAATGATACATTTTGCGCGCCTAAATATTGATTAAAACTAAACATAAGGTAACAATAGATAAATTATGTTAATGTTATTATATTTTATAAGAGTTTAACAGCACCATAAGTATCTTAACTAGGTTGAGCAAGTTACACTTTCAAGGTAGTTAGTTATCTCATATTCTTATGTTATTCATTATAATCTATATAATATATAAATATGGAGACAAAAATGTATAACAATTCATCAATTGAGAACGGCAGGCCCGATTTGGCTCACTCTTTTTTTGTTTGGGTCGTCATTGCCAGGAGAAGGTTCTGAGTCTGAAATCAGCGTTAAATTATCAATCAGAGATTGATTATTTAAAATTTACAGCGCTTCAAATAGGACCAATGACTATATTATGTCCTAAGTGCCATGCAAAAAAATGGAAAGATGAAACTCATGGACTTAGCTGCTCTGACGGTAGAGTTGTTTTACACCAATTTAAGGATCTTCCAGGCCTAATTAAAAGTTTAATTGATAATTCTCACCCTTTATCAAAACATTTCTTTGATAACTCTAGACGGTATAATACACTGTTTCAAATGACATCGTTTAGAGCAAACGAAATAGCTGAAGGGAACTTCATAACCACTTTTAAAATTCCGGGTCAAGTGCATCATTTAATAGGTAGTTTATTACCCGAAATTGGAAATAATGCTAAATTTTTATAAATATATTTTATGTCAGAGTCGGATCAAATACCTATCTACTCGAACAAATATGATTCCAAATTTAAAAAGAGGTCTCATTGAATCATTGCAAACAGTTTTTCGTGAATACAATCACCTCGCACAGAGACAGAGCTTCAGATCTAATCTAGAGTCGAAGTTCTTTGATGAGTTGCAAAACTTTAAGTTGTTTATTCATGCTGATTGTTATAAACGCATTAGCTAATAGTATATAGTATTAGCCTTCTGTATTAGAATATAAGAGTATATTATTGTAGTCTACGGGCAACACCTAATGTGTAGGCGATTCCCGGAATATTGTAACTACACACCGGCACCCGCTTGGGAACCGCAGAGTCAGTCGTTCTAGGTTGGGCAAGTTACACTTTCAAGGTAGTTAGTTATCTCATATGCTTATGACGCTTATGTTATTCAATTATAATCATTAATAATTTAGTACACAAATTATTTTAAATACCTAAAAATACGCAGACACAATATAGGCTATATATAGATAGTAATTGTATTTATTAAGATAATGGTTTCTCAACAGTGGCTTACTATTGCATAATTATCATTAGTCATTATTATAATATATAGTAATGATGAAATAATATTAATATTAATAATGAAGTAAAATATCGTATATTAATATATCATGCATTCATATATAAACTCAAGCAATTGGAGCTTTTTAAATACAATGTTCAGAATTTTCTAGTTTCTAAAGGTTGATTAAAAATGCCAGATTAACAACTAGTTAGAAGTATCTGATATTCCTTCCTGTAAAGTGTAAGGTAGGAACTAGAATAGTTGAATAGCTGATTTTTGTGAGTAACCATCATAAATTCATGATTTTATTGATTGCGGACCTAAAGCATTTCTATCTTAAATTAGAAAACCTTATATTCCAATAAGAGGGCGTTTGATTTCACAATCAGTTACAATTAAGTGTACCTACTTAAGATATGTTAGAGTGTACCCTCAGTTTACATAGCAATAGAAGGGAAAACTTCCATCGAGCAAGGTGCAACAAACTCTGTCATTTATTGTAATAACAGGGGAGAATGTTCTAAGCACCACAAAGAAAAAAACATTTACATAATCAATTATGTAAGTGAACATTTGCTAAGACCAATAAATTCATGGCATATTTTGTCTCCATAAAACTTCACCATTCATTATAATATATTAATATTTATTTACCGAGCATCAATTAGATGTTAGTAATCTATAATTTTTGTACCGCATACACACATTCACACATACATTTATTCTACAGTAGCAGAATAATTTTTTTATTGGTCTAACAATAAAAATAATAACTAAATACATACTCTACTTATATAATCAATATTTTAAGCATAAAAGTAAACAATCAAACGGAAATGCTTAATTTTTAATGGTATCTAGTAAGTGCCTAGAAAAAATAAAAATGTATGTATTTTAAGTTTATTTGGAAACAGAGCAATCTATGTAGTAGTTCTATAACAATCTATAACTTATAATATTATCAGCAATAGACAAAATAATATCAATTCTATAATATACATTGTATTTGAGAACTAAGTATAATAATTTAATAATAAGCGAAAATAATAATAATAATATATTACACTATGTGTAAGCATAAAAAAATGCAGAATTTTATTAATAATTTAAGATTATACATAATTACAATTTTTTTTATTTAATTATTCATTTAATAATATGTACAAAATAACCAAACTATTAAGTGTCAAAACAAAAATTAGAAAGGATAGATCTGCATTATAGCGAGACGTATAACAATTGGTATTTGGTGGTGTAATGAAGAATAAAAAAAGTTAACAATAAATCTAAAAGAATGCTGGTGACTTTTATGAATAACAGTAGAACTAGGAATTAGTAGAAGAGTCTTCTTTCTTACCCAAGAATTCAAATCCTGTTGAACACCTTCACCTAAATTTGCTATGGAGTAAAATCATGTAGTTTACAAGGAATATGCAACATATAACTAGGAACCTCACAAGAACCTTTGGTGGACTCTATAGTAGATTTTAAGCTGTAAACAGATCCCAGACCACTGTACCATACTCTATATACAATTATTAAAACAAACAAAACGCTACACATTTAAATTAGCACAAAGACACTTTAGAGAATATCATTTCAAATAGCTACTAAACTAATTTTATCTTTTAACAATGATAAATTGTTTTAATTATGATTTAATATTAAAAACTAAAAATTAAAATGTTTTACTCAAGAAGAGCAAATGTAGTCAGTTGATGTATGCAATTTTTTTTCTTCTATTTTAGCATTTTATTTTATAGAAATTGAATAATTCTATGAATAAAACAATACTTTAAAATTAAATAATATATTTATTTGATACATATTAATATGCAATTATATTATGTTCTTAAAATTTAATTAATAAATGAAGATAATATTTAGAAATTTTTAATTTAAAATACTTAATAAATTGTTTTTTTTATTAAATTTTACTACAATGTTTAAAACTATTTTATAATAGTTACATTTAAAAATAATAATTAATTGATATAATGAAAAATGTATTTATACTTTTATTGTGATATCTATGGTTTATCGCTTATCAAAGATGAAATACCATAATTTTAAATTACAGTATCCAAAACAATGTTATGTATGCAAATAAAAAACAATAACAATAATAATAATAATTTTTACTTATTTGGATCAATGTGTTGATAAAAATTAAAGACTTATTCATTTTTAATAAAACTTATATGGCTTTCTAGAAGATCTATGATGAGAACTTTTTGAATATGTTTTGATATTACAAGATCTATTATGAGTTTTTTTTTTAGATTTAGAATGATGTATTGTTAAGGAATTAGAACGAGATCTTGATCTAGATTGCCTCGGAGATCTAGAACTTGAAATTCTTGAAGACCCAGTGAGAGATTTGTTTGGAGGTATATTATCATAATACATTAGAGAATGAAAACGAGATCCAGTATGAGAATTCAATCTATCTAGTTGAGAAGAATGTTGTATAATATAATAAGTTGGTGATAGGTGTGTTGGTGAATATCTTTGGATTTCATCTGCACTGCAAGCACCACGAAGTATAGAACTTACACAGTATTCTGTATATGGTAAGAACCATTGTTTGCACGTTATTACATATCCATCAATTTCACCTATATACAACATTATCATCATCAGTTATATCTTTTAAAATTATTAAAATAGAAAAACTCACATTCATCCATAGTTCTTACAGCATTTTTAGATTCTTCTGGAGAAGAAAACATTATGTAAGAAAATCCTTTGGAAAATCTATCATATTGGTTGAAGTGTAGATCTAGTTTTTTTATTGTTCCAAATTCAGAAAAATTTTCATAAAGGAAATCTACGGTAATTCTTCTGGATAAGTTAGTAATACGAATGCAACATGAAGTTTGTGGGCATTGAATTTTACACTTAATTGGAATACGAGACCTAAAATCATATTTATAACTTAATTTTTTTATACTTAAAATAGATAGTTACCAGTAGTTTACCTTGGTTTTTTATGAGCTATACTGATATTTTTGGAATTTTTTATTTTTACATCATACCATTTTTTATTTGTTTTTGCATTCTCACTTATTAATTGCGAGTATCTGTAAATTAATTTTGATTGAAAATAAATTACATTGATGTTTACTAAAAGACATAGTATATGTTGTTAAGTATCTACAAAAACAACTTATTTATAATGTATTTATTAAACTCACGTAGGTTTGTCTTTAACTTGTAAAATGTTTGAAGAATTTTTCGACCTTGAATTTAAAATAGAATTGAATTTAGAATTTTTTGAACTGGAATTACAGTTGCCAGAGTTTGAAGATGCCATGCTAGAACTGTAGTATTAATTGCATATTAATTCAAAATAAATTGTATAAAATTGTTTTCACTTCTTACTTTTTACTCAAATATTATATTACGACTGTCAAACAACAAAATGTTTTCTTTGTGGTACTTCTTCTTTTTCTTCTATAATGATGTTTTCTTTTTTTACTTCCTTTTAAATATTATTATTGATATTTTCAATCAGATAACGTCACAATTATTTGACTTTTTGACCTATAGTAACTAATAAAATATAAACATTAATAATAAGATAATAATTAATAATAATAATAAATAATTAATTAAAATATTTGTATTTAAAATGACTAAATAAATAAATATGATTACAAAAAACTGTTGTTTGTCCAGTTTGCGCATATTCCCACAATTACTAGTAGTTTTCCGCATTTCATTGGTCAGCAATATTAATAAAATATAATGGAAGCGAAGAACCTTCGCTATCGACAAGATAAGGGTGGTTGCATATCACAAATTTGTGATCATACCTATTTATTTAGTCATGTATTAAAAAAAAAAAAATAATGAATAGTGAAAGATGAAATGGCGATTAAAATCATGATCACTAGTAATTTATTTTCAATATTTAAATAAAAGATGAAATATATTAACAGTAGTACTTGACAGTTAACCGAGCAGTTAATAAAACCAAAATTGTAATTCAGAATACTGAGATTACAATATGTTACAATTCAATACATTCATAAAAAAAAGCTTATTTAAATTAAAACTAAGATAAAGCACCTGTTTGTTTAGAGATAAATAACTTAATAGTTAATATAAGCATATAGGGTAAAAAACTTAACATCTACATTTCTGCAAAGTTTTCAATCATATGAGTTATTTGTTATTTAATGGCTAATAATGTTACTCTAAATTGTTGAAGAATGAAATTATTTTATTAAATTAGTTTAAGTTTACTTATTTGTTGATTAATTCAATGTAGAATATGATATCCTTGGTGATGTCTAGGTGACAAGGTTTTAATAATCAAAATTAAAATAATAATAATTTTTTGCAACAAATACCATACACAAATAATCTTAAGCCTAATGTAAATGATATAGGTAGTTAGTTTAAATGACTAACAACTTCATTGTTGATAATTAATTTAAAAAAAAAAGTTATATTTATGAGACCATACTTTAACATACAATATTGTAAATTACAATAAAATATGAATTTATTCAAGAGTCCAAATATCCTTATAATATTGTTTAATCCTGTATATTTGAAAGAATAATTAATTTTTAACTAATATTTACTATATCTCTAAAGAAGAAGAAAAAATGGTTTTATCATATAGAAAGATTTTGCAAAGCAAGCCGAGAAATGTTTTTGGTTTGAACTGTTCTATCAAAAAAGTTACTACTCTGGCTTCGTATCAGGAAAATTTCACTTAGAGATGCTTCTCAGACAGTTTACATCAAAAGCATCGCTCGATTTTATATGCAATACCATCTCAGATATGTCAAAGGGAATAGACAAATTTTTTTTTAGCACCTATAGACCTGACAAGATTAGTTACTCACTCAACTAGGTAAAAATTTACATTATAATATGATACCTACAAAAAAAGATAAATTGCAACGAACATATAAATAAATATATTTAGTTACAAATGCCCGTAAAAATTGTGGAAGGAAACAAAAAGTTCAGTACCTATACTTTGAGCAAACACGTAAATTAGGTTAAGCAATATAGTGTATCTAGTTGTCATTCACACATCAATACCCATTATTACATAAAATATTAAGTATTAACCAATACTTTTTAGGTGACTACTCATTAAATCGCATAATATACTACTTATGATTTATATGTAGGTACTTACCACAGTTCAATTCAATGAAATTGATTTAAATTGATTATTTTCAAAAATATCATAGATGTCTGATGAGAAACTACGGATTTTAAACATCACTAGATTACCAGATTTCATGATGATAAAAAAAAATTACATTGTATTATGTTTGTTCAATCAAATAACAAGTGTTACGATCATAGACAAGCACGGTATGATATTATTTTTTAATCATCTAATCCAGAAAACTGTTGCGTAGTTTGCAGGGGGTAGTGTAGATAGTGTAATCAAATATATTTGAACAATATTAAAGTGAAATAACAAACGATTAAATAAACAGGGTTGTACAACTCGTGTCTTTGTTGAAAGTCGACGCCATAGCTGAATTGACGATTCGCTGGAAAATGGACATTGGACATAATAGACATTCACATTCCACAAACACAACACCTATGTTCCGCTATTTTTTTTTACAGCAATATTTGATAAGCGATTGCAGGGTTCCCAAACACATCCGAAAAACACAATACAGCCATAGACCGTTATTCACCAATAGATAGCGTAGTATTTCAAAAACCACCGATTTAACCATACTAGGCATCATCTTTGGTGATTTTTTTTAATTACTCTAAGCCCATCGCCACTTTCTAAGTGGTATACAAATTTTCGTGTTAAAATACAGATTCTGAATATATTACACAATTATTGTCTCTCTTACATTTAATTATATTTTGATATCCAAAATTCAAATTAACTTATTACAAAACATAGATTAATTATTAATTAATAAATAACTTTAGAAAAAAATATTTGTAGGTTTATTGATGTAATATTTTTAGAATAAGATAATATTTCTTATGGATCCAGCTGATTATTCTTATATTTCATGTAATAGTCAACATCAATAAAGTATGTTCTATTAATGTGCTAAATGTTTTTAGTTTATTATGTAGCGTCCCAGCATACAGGAGGACGAATGGCTGGTATTGAGGTAGATGGATTGAAGCAAATAAGTATAACAACTTGACTTGTAGTTAATTTATTATACATTTATTTGATTTTCATGTAAATAAAGCACTTTTACTGCACAAATTGATTTAATTCAAAATATTCTAAGTCCAAATGATTAATTTAGAATGTTGACTGGCGTGAAGGTGCTTGCACTGACTGGTGGTTCACGTCTGATTTGGGTCTAATTGGGGCTCTCCTATTCAGAAGAGAGAGTCCTACTCTCTGCGTTTTCTCTCCTATCGATAAGATAAGTATGTGTCCATGGTCGAGTCGCGCAAATGCGTCCTCATGTACCTATCATTAGGATATCGCAGCATCCCACGCTCGTGCGGCCGTTCGGTTCACATCTTGTTATTCACGAGTTCGTGACACTCATAATGTCCATGAACCGATGCCCATAGTAGGTTTTAAGTTATAACTTATAACAATTATTTACGATCTCCATGTGTATCTGTCAATACTACAAATTCGTAAACCGATGACCCTATTAGGTGATATAACTAACACATAGTTAATCTCCATTGTTACGATAATTAGGAAAAGTCTTTTAGTGTGGCCTTCTACTCAGCTATTGAGGTCCTACACAACGTAATCGGTTGGCGAAATCATATGCCCCAGGGACACTTACGTCCATATACGTATATATGCGGATTTAGGTGTCTTAGTGAGACGTCAGTATATAGCAATTAGATGAATCAATGTACTTTTGAAAGTATACTGTATAATAGCATTAATAGCGGCAAAATACTGTATAATGTGATTCGTGTATAGTGTATTGCTAAATATGGCATCCTACAAGGAACAGTGCTAGGATCTATATAATTCTCAATAAAATGTGTAGACGCCTCATTAAATTTAGAAATAGGTAGTAAGATACTCCGCTTTGTGAATGACACTATTGCTTTTGAAGGTGTAAATTAGACTGAGGTGGAAAAAAATGCTAATAAAGGTCTATCAGTGGCCATTAAATGGTATACTAAAAGTAGCATAATGCTCGACAAAAAAACAAATCAGTTTTTATTCCTTTAATATTTTCTAGTCAGAACTCACCAGAACAAGTCAAAATTATATTATATAAAAATAAATGTAAGAACATCAAAATATAATATTAAAAAATGTAATAAAAACTGTTTTTGTATACCTGAAGTAACCTTAAGAAAATATTTAGGTGTAATATTTGATGAAAAATTAAAATGGAAACCTAATGTTGACATACTAATAATACGTAAAGCTTTTTATATTTAAATAAGAACTACGTAATATCTTAAACATCCCAAGACTAAAAATGGTTTAATTTGCATTAGTTCAGTCTGTCTTATTATATGGAGTTCTAGAATGGGGATCTGCATATAAAAATTGCACTGAAACTACTGAAATCACACATAGAATTATAGAACCCTTACAGAATTAAAATAACAAATACTTATGATTCTAAAAATAATACAGATTATTATTTATTACGAAAATTATATTTATCAACATTGAAACAGTTATACAATAAAACATTACCAAAGTAGGTATCAACTTTTAATGTAATTTTTCTAATTAATTATGAAGAAAGTTAAAATAAATATTATATTTGTCAAATATTCTTAAAAATCTTTTTTTCAATCTTTTGTAAATTAATTAGGGCCTGTGTATTTTAACCCTATGCTATATCAATATAAGAACAAAATTCACTTTTCTAGAATTAATGTCAGAAAAATTGTGTATCATTGATTGTTTTCTCAATTAATTCAAGTCCTCCATATTATGTAGGTAATACAGAATCAACATATGCTGTCATGAAAACTAACTTAATGATTTTTGTATTGTATGTAACTAGTGATAGTTTAATGAAAAAAAAAAATAATATTATTGTAAACATGTTTATTATTTATTTTTAGAGGTTCTTGGAGCGATGGACTGAAATTTGAATCCAAGTATGAGGTATACTACATGGGTGCTACATGGGTACTACTGGGTGTAGATACTACAGCCTCATTACCACTTTTTCCTATGCAATCATACCCTAGCCCAGACCCCTGGAGCGGCTTTGCGAGCTACATCTGGTCAAACTAAACATAAATAAAATTATTGATTAATTACACTCCTTGGTAAAAAATTTTTAAAAAAATTCAAGGTTTAAAAAATTTAAAAACCTCTATTATATTTTAATTTGAGATTATGTTTACTATGATCAGTATTACCTATGTCTGGGACATTTATGATTTTTGGTATGTTGGTAATACGCTTGACTGATCCCTGCCATTAGCGCTGACAACTGTTTATCCTAGTATATCCTTTCTGTTCTATAGATATACAATAGTTACATACCCCTGTTACACTCTTTCGGTATACTAATATAATTTTCAATTTTCGTTTTTTGTCCACTACCCACAGTCCGGTCTTTTCCATTTTGTTACTTATCCATTTATTTCTTTTCATACAAACATGGCTATCATCAGATCTGATTTCAACAAGATGACTGTCGTTCTAGGCGTCCAATGGGGTGATGAAGGCAAAGACAAGGTGTTTGATGAGTTGGCCACCGACGTGGACCTTGTGTACAGGTGTCAGGTGAGAAGAAGCCATGCGTGTGCCGTGTTAATAATATCGTACGATGACCAAATCGTCCAAATCACTGACCATGTTGTATTTATTTTTTACTGTATTTCACTCGGTCGCTCGAGATTTTGTCGACCATCCCACCCATCGCAACAACAACTAACTCTAAGTACAATTATAATTATAACATTCAAGGTTTCTAATGCGTAGTAGACGTTCTATATTTTTATTATCTAAATTTTTTTCTTTTCGTTTTACGTTTGCGGCCAAAAGGTCAACGCACAATACTCATCTTTGAATTCGTATGCTATATTGTTGAGATACATCACACCCATCAAAAAATAAATTTAACTAAAAGTCCACCGTACAAAAGTTTCGAATTTTTTCTATCAAATGCTTTTGGCCTTCTATTATTTTTAATATTTTTCATGTCAATGCGTCCCACCAACCTCGGTGTAAATAATAAATTATTAATACTTTTTTTTTTTGACGCTTTCATTGAAAAATTATATTTTATTTTGTGCAAGACTTGGCAGTCTTGTCTTATTGTACAATGGTGAGTTTTATTATCTCCAACACATATACTATTAAGTGTTCTGTAACAGAATTTACCGACTATCAACCGTCTTGTAGAGTATTCGAATACTTGTTGTGTACCTGTGTTCTAAACACAATTTTTAAAGTATATTATTGTGTATTCTGAATACTTTTTAAAAGTAGTTTTAACAAAATGTAAATACAGTGAAACCTCTAAATACCGGACACTTAAACTTGGTCGCTTAAACGTCGTCCACCATTTGGAGGTGTCCGCTATTAAGAGGGGAAATACAGTGAGTACACATTTCACCGTTCCCAAAATTCCATCTGTTATTTGGAGGTGTCCGCTATTGGGAGGAGTCCGTTAAAGGAGGTTTCACTGTAATGGTATCTAAATCCTATACAATTTGTTTAATTAATTATTTTTCACAACAATTTGGCTTCGATAAAAATAATGTTGTTTTCATTGAAATAATATTATAATCATTATAATTCTTTATCGTTATAGTTGGTACATCTAAAAATGATTGATTGTATTAAATTTATAATACTCAATAATATAGACAATATAGTATAGGTATACTAGGTATCATACCTATACTAAATGTATATACCTAGATTCATAGAATAAATGTAGGTATACAATATACCCATATTATACGGTATATCACATATTAATATATTATTTATTATCTTTTACTGTTTTTTTTTTCATTCTGTTTTACTGTTGAATATAGAATAGTCAAGAATACTGATTACTTTAATGACTGAATGCCTAAATAAGTACCTACATGTTAATTTTTTTAATAAAAATTTATGCCTACATTTAAGAATTATTTTAAAATATTTTCAAAATATATTAGGATTCAAACAGACATATATATTGTGTTTGATGCAAGTATACATAGTTACTTTAAAGCTGAAACAAAAGGCTGTGTTATTTATAACATTTGTGGAAACATTGCTAGAAAATTTACCAAACACATTACTTGTGAACTTTGCAGAAAAGTATTAATTGGTACCTATCAACATAATATAAATAATTAAAACTATATTACATAAAAATTAAAAATGTCTTAATAACTATAAAGTAAATTACTTCCTTAGGTACACAAACGTATTCAGATAACCCAGAAGCTGCATGAGTAAATCTAAAGTCTAAAGGCGGTTTGACCCACCCAAATGAATTTATCTTTAAAATATTGTCAGCTGTTGAAGACTCATATTCAGAGTTTTGCGACAGTAATGATGTCTTTGAGCTCACTTTGAATCATTTCTTTGAAGAATATGGTCCAATCAAATTTCTATGTCCAGTTCACAAAACCGAAGTTTTAAGGTTTATTTTTTCTGATTACATTCTCAAGAGAATACGCCAGTATCCATTTGTGATGAATAAAAATCAAAATCAAAATAATGCCAAAAAGAAAACGCATTCAAAATTGGTTAATACATAACACTTTAATAAACGATATAAAATAATAGTTATGTTTTTATTTGTTACTTGTGTAAATAAACTTTGTCTTGTTATGTGAAAATTTGAATTTCAATATTAAGAATAAAATAGTTGAACAATATTATTATTTAATTCGTAGTTTAAAATTAAACCACCACCATGCGTGGTAGTAACAGCTAAGATCCCATTTTACTTGATAACACCAGATATTTGTGAATCACCGAAAATGTTACGATACCAGTCCATTATATCTTAGTCCATGGTATCAACACTTGTTTTAATATTATAATATAATCAATATTGATAATCATAATCACATTCTAAATCATTTAACCGCGTTTTCCTCACTGATAACAAAGTGGCTACTATGTATGCCACAGCTAGGTAAAACCTATGTTAGTATAAAAAATCCCACACATACAGGGATATTACCGGTGGCTTCTATGGATGCCACAGTTGTCCTAATCATTGAATTTAAAATGTAAGTCTGCACGTTAAAGGGTTAAAATATATACCAAACAAACATTTTCGAAATTAAAAATATTTGATGGCTGAAAGGAACTCGAAGTCGGTATTTTTGTAGGCACAGTTGGCTGTGCTGGTACAACCGTACCCTGGCATACGGGACACAGACCACCACGACTGGTTGGATTGACTTATATCTTGAATCTATAAATAATGTTGTGACTGCTCAGTGCTCGGGTATATTTTTCATACACCGAGAGTCATGTGGCCACCTAAACACCTCATACGGCCGCCAACCACGGACCGGCGCCCGAAGGCCGGAGAGCCGTAGATTTTTTATAATCATAATAAGAATAGGGTTACACAAGGATCGGGAACATTGGTGAGATATTGGTGTGATAAACATTATCTTAAAGTTATTAACTTTTGTGGTATTTTGAACTAATGTCGACTTATTTGAGGAACACGCTTTTACAGATGAGTTAATTTTTATAAATTTACTAAAAAAATAAAATATCTATAACACAAGTTATTAGCATTGTGCTATAGTATATTTTTGTTAAAATAAAGTTAATTTAAACTTATGGAAGGGGACCAAAAGATACTATTCAGCAACTAATTTTTGGGACTTAAAGTTAAAAAAATAAAAAATCGGGCTTCTTACAGAACGAGATATGAAACTCGCCTACCATTTTGTTTATAGCCTCATCACAGGTGTTTTTACAATAAAACTATTCAGTAACCCATATTCTTTAGCCTCGCAAACGTGTTTTTAAAGGAAAATTTTAGCGTACATATTTTAATAAGATGTCCTCTTAACAATAGGAAACATTTCTACCTGCTAAGTTGGTATCACCCGTCGGCCACCACTCACACCCATCAATGACCACAGACTTTGTCAGTAACGGCTTTGACCACGGCTGGAATTGCATCCGGCTTCAAAAATTCCTTCCGCATTGCGTCCTAAATTTTTTTGGGAGTCATACAAATTGTGTCTCGATTTTTTTTTAAATTGTATAGGTACCAATTAAATCTCGTATATTATAAAAACTAATAAATATTTCCATTTCCATTTTTATAGAGATATAGGACTGTCTGTAGTAATATTTACTTAAAAGTATTGTTTTTGCTAAATATATTATGATTTTTTTTGTATTTTGTTATAAAATTGTAACTGTATAAAAATATTATCGGTATTGGTGAAAAAAATATTGTTTTTGTTATAAAATAATTTGCGAATTTTCGTGATTTTCGTGATTTTTACATATGCTGTCAAAATTCAAACATTGAATGCTTGTAAAAAAAAATTGTGCAAATATATTTATTTTATTTTTCACCTACTATTGTAAAAATGTTAAGAGCCTTATATAAAATTTTAAATTCTTAGATATAAAAGGAAACTTTTAATGAATTTCTAGCATAAAATAATTTATGAATTTTCGTGATTTTTACGTATGTTGTCAAAATTCAAACTTTGAATTCTTGTAAAAAAAAATTGTGATTATAAATGTATTTTATTTTTCTACTGCTATTTTTAAGATGTGTTAGAAGCCTTGTAATAAATTTTCAAGCTTTTCTACCTAACAAATAAATTTTTATCGATATTTATAGAAAAAAAAAACTAAAAAAGTTGAAAAATTAAAATGTCAGTAAACAGCTCAAAACAAATCTAAATATTTTGAAAATTGTATCAAATATAGAAAATGCTTATATAAACATTCAGTGAAAATTTCATGTACCTATGGTCATTTGTTTTAATGTTACATCAAAAACCAAAATCGATTTTGTCGAAAAATGAGTGTGCGTAAAATTTACCGTTTTTCCCTTAATTTTTAGTTTGTTTTTCTCGATTATTTAGAACAGTATCGAGTTACTTTTGACCCCCCAAAGTACCAACTAGATTCACTTTCTGATCGAACGAGGTACTGAAGTCAAAAATCGAAACATTTTTACTGCCCCAAAAAGTGATGATAGACACAAAAAAAAAAATAATAAAAAATTAAAAACATACATCATGGTAAAATCAATACATTCCTAGTTTATGAGCTTAACTCTTTCAGTCCATCTCTTTTGTGGTGTATTATAGAAAAATATTATTATTATTATTATTATTACTCGACTAATATTATAATCTGATAATTATCGAAAATTGTTTCTCGGTAAATGGTCAGCATCCGGTCGACCCACGACGATCCGGGTAAACGTCGCGTAATTAATTGGTTATCGGCATTTGGCATTCTCGCACTCGCAGGCACATGACAGGTTAAGTTCTATTATGAAAAAGTATTCAGTTACTCTTCGAGTAAAAACATACTTCGGCTGTGACAAAATTGTGGGACTTAGGTTGGTGTGATTTTAATTCTGTAAAAATCCTAAAAAAAAATAAAACCTTCTCTAAAGAATGGACGAAGAATTTTTTTATAAATATTAATTTATTCAATACATATGATTGAACGAAAATGTAGTAAAAACTGAAATTTGTATGATATTATAACATTGTCAAAAGTTAAAACTTAATAAAATTACTCCGATGGTTCTACAGTGGAGATGTTAAGAAATGTTATTATTTTTACAGCATTAAAATCGAACCATCCGAAGTCTCACAATTTTGTCATAGCGAGACTTCTAAAAACGATTTTTTTTTATCGACTGGAACCACCTTAACCTAAATTGTTGTACAAATGTAAACCTTATAAATTCAATAGGTACTCACAATTAGCGTTATCGTAATCGGCGATAATGTAATTGGTCGTAATCCGTGTTTTCACTTAATGTCCTAATTGCGTTTCTTATCAACGTAGTATGTATGTATTTTTGTCCGTTATGAAATTGTCGAGTAAAATATTAGTGTCCGTGTCCGTAATAGAAGGAGTCCGTTGTGAAATTGTCGAGTAAAATATTAGTGTCCATGTCCGTAATAGAAGGAGTCTGTTACTGCCGGGAACTGATCATTTTGTCCATTAAGAGAGGTGTCCGTTATATACAGGTGTCCGTTAAGTCAGGTTTCACTGTATATAACACACCATAATATTTAAAAATAAAAATCAAGGGGGCCAGTCCAGGGCCACTGACATTTCTTAGGGGGCCATCCCCCCTAAGCCCCCCAAACCTTGGCGACGTGCCTGGTTTTATTGTAACGTAATAAATAGTATTACAAGAAATAATATGTAATATTAAATTTATTGTTTTACAAAAATAATTAACATAAGCGTTAAATATTAAAATATCCTTTGCCAGAGTTGTGAAATGTGAATACAAATTGTACTCATTCAATCATTTCAATAAAACAATATTGACGATGTTACCAGTATTACCATTTTTCTGTTTTCACTTTTATTTAGGAGGTATTAATCTATTTATAGATTCACTTTAATATTACGATGACCCTTGTTTCGTGGATATTATGTATTATTATCTTATGATCCATGACAATATTTTGATTAAATTGATAAAATGATAAGAGATTAGATCATCATTATTCACATAGACCTTATACCATAGATATTATAAGAATGGATAGGACACGCCTATATTGGCTTCGTAAGAGGTTGCGGTCTTTTTTGGGCAAGAGATTAAGTTCAATATCTGTAAATATATTATTTTACTATTTGGGATCAGCATAAAATTAAGTTAGATTATAGTTATTGTAAAAAATAACTTTTGGAAATTTCAATGGGTGTATAAAGTAGTTTTTTTATTACCTCAAAATAACTAACCGTTATTCTTAGTTTTAAAAAGAAATTTCTTTCAAAATTGAATGTTAGTATAAAAAAACTGTATTTGTATATTTTTTCAATTGTTTGGTTACAACAGTAAGAAATATTTATGAGAATCCTGGTTTTAAATGTTCCATCTTTATTCCTTACCTAAGCCCCCCTAAATATTTTCATAGCCCCGTCTGATAAAAAAATATTGAATCTCGGGATTTTGTGATTTTTGTGATAAAATATTTATTACATTTAATCATCTATCTATAATATCATTGAAAATTATTTTTTATTCAGTTATTTGTTATTAACTATAGAAATTGGTTTTTTCAGTTAAGTGTATTTTCGTCCATAGCTCTATCAGCTAATTGATTCTGTTGTAAGAAACCTTAAATATAGATTTTTCAAAGAGTGTTTACTCATGGCATGCTCTGTTGAATGTTTTATTAAAATAGATTTTGTTGAAAGTTCATATTTAATAAACCATTACAAGGTTAATATTACATTTTTTAATAATATTTTATTTTCTCAATAAATGTATTAATTAATTTTTATTGTTTTAGGATGTTTTAATGATAGATATTCAAGCTTTAAAATCAGAAATGAGTGTAGCAAGAAATAACTGCATGATTACCATAATACTTGATTTTGATATTAATGATACTAGCAAAGTGATTGAAAAACATGTTTATCCCAATCTTTATAAGTTGTTACAAGTAGGAATAAGTATTCCAATAAGAGGACGCCACACCCGCATGTATACGTTTACAAACGTATAACATGGCAAAATCTGTTTAGCGCGGGACAACTTTACTCCCTTTGTATTTATAGTAGAATTACCAAAGTTCCACAACGCATAGGTAAGAACTTTATCCGTGTCATAGTGTCGTTAGTTTTTTGATAACATAAATATAATTAAAGTTATAAGCTTAAGAAAATACATTTAGTTTTTATTTTTTTATTAAATTACTTAAAATTATTGGTTTGTGCTATCAAAAAATTAACGACGCTATGCCACAGATAAAGTTCTTACCTATGCGTTGTGAAATTTTGAAAATTCTATTATAAATATTGAGGGAGAAAAGTTGTCCCGCGCTAAACAGATTTTGCTATGTTATACGTTTGTAAGACGGATACAACACATGCAGGTGTGTCGTCCTCTTAAGCTCAACCACTTACGAAAGATCGTGTACTTCTATGAGACGTATCAAAAATTGGTTACGAACCAGTATAGGTACTACAAGACCGTTTCACAATTTGTTAATGTGTTAATAGGCACTTTAAATAACATGAATGTTATACTTGATATTACTAACAGTAACATGGTGGATAAATTAATATTTGATATATTATATTGTCTTACCTACATTATGCATATTTTGATTTGTTTGTTAGTTACACAACAAATTATAAATTATATTTTATGGTGATTGGTGGTACATTAAATGGAAGACTCAAGAGACAGGCACATTATTGGTAGCAGGCAAATTGGTTGTCAACTGGGTGAGGATGTCAATCAATTATATGTGAAATATGTATTTTGTGAATCATTTTTTATTTATATTCATCAATGTTATAAATGATTATTTATTAATAACGAAAATATATTTGGGTTGTGTTTTTTATTTTGTTGTACCTTTTATATTAACATCCATGTTAGGTACCTATGCTTCATGCCTTCATTAAGTTATTTAGTATTTATAGTAGGTATGTTTAGCAAATTTAAATAACAACTTGAAGGAACAAGATGCATATTGCATAATATAAAATATATATTGTAATTTAAAATAATATATTAATATATTCTCTTGTGTTATTATTGTTCAGCTTCTCTTTTTAAAGATGGCGGTTTACCGACTCGGCGGCTTCAAATTTCCCCATTGCCGATAACAACAGTTAGCAATCTATTGTATTATTTATATCAGCTGTGGGTGGTGCGGTCATAGCTATCATCTTAGCAGTGTTGGCATTTCTGATAACATAAAATATGTTTATTTATTTATGTTATTAAGATATTAATGGTGTAACATAATTATTAGGGCTTGGTATTATGCATTTGAAAATTTCAAATTTGCAAAACATTTGTCCGGAAGGCAAATAAAATAAACCTGATTCATTATAAATTTGTTTTGTGGCGTCTGGATTTGAAATTTAAAAGTGTTTTGCACATATTTAAGCATACCTACCAACCTATTTCCAACTTTTTTTCCTATATAAGTATATGCATATTTTTTAAATTTATACTGTATATTTTATCTTTTTTTTTTAAATAGGAATTTTTTAACTATTTATATAATAAATTCAATTCGTATATGTATAAAAATTATTAATACAATTACGAAATTCAATTTTCTGTAAAAATATTTGTTTTTAAGGACAGCATTTAAACTAATGAAACTTTAAGACAAAAGCCATTAAAATTATATTATACCTAACAACCTAACCAAAGTAAAATAAGTTAACGGTGATAGATTTTTTGATATTTAAAGCATACTCATGATTTATGTCTTCTATAAATTGCGAATAACTTACATTAACACACATTTTATATTGTTGGATGCTTGAATATGTACATATATTTTTGATTTTAAGCACATAGTCCAAGTCCCAAGCCCTGTTAGTACGATACGATGATAATAAGCGTTTTATGCGCAACCTGGTTTGTCCTACGCACATGCGCAGAAGTATAGAACAACACGTGCAGCGCAGCCACCGTTTACCGCAGGAACTACTAGCTTGCTTCGTCTATGAGTATAAAGTCTATGATTATTCATTAAATCATCAAAATATAAAAAAATTTAAATGCTCATAAGTTATAGCTATAAGGTTGCATCAAAATTCTAATTTGAAAAAGCCTACCTAGGGCTTTAGAAAATTATAAGCAATTTTAACGTAAGTACATTTAGACATAATATACATTGAAATGGTTTAAATTTCGGATTTTGTTCGATATGTCATACATACACTAATTTATTCTTTATTATCTATGCGTATACAATATAAACATATTTTTCATTTAAAATTGGAAGTATACATAATATTATGCACTACATAAAAATTACACAATATTCAATATCCTTGTACAATTTATTATAATAAATACAATGTTAAAAAGAAACATAGTTAGACAATTAAAGGTACGTATATTCACACAATAATGACAAGTTTCCAACAAAAAAATAAAATAATTTACTTTCAAACAACCATCAGGTTAGACCAAGCAGTAGTGCAGTACCTATGAGATCAGTATAAATAATTATGTTTTAATAAAGTAAGCACTAGTTGCAGACATTTTTAAGACTGAACATTATAGGATAATGAGATTTAAATTGCCTTATACAGTGCCGGATTTACTATTAGGCTAATTAGGCTATAGCCTAGGGCGGCAAAATTTAGGGGCGGCAAATTTTTTCTTTTTTTTCATCTCTATAAACAGACAAAAAATTATTTTACTCTTTTATTAGCGCTTTCCTGGCCACGTCGACTGTTGGGACATATAGATCCGACGTCTCTTATCAAACGTACTATTTTTAGTATTTTATTGGAATTGAACGTTATTATTATTCTGGGAATTATTTTGTTTTTCAATTTTTGTTTGTCGTCGACCGTCGTCGTCAACTTACGATAACGATTATTGCATGTATACATTGTATACGGACGCGGCACGATACTTGATGCTCAAACTATTTATGTCATTTTGTTTTTACACGAACACCTGCAATGAGCTAACGATTATTGCGTAAGTACTAATTTTAATTATTAGACTATTTATGTAATAATTTATGTATACATTTTTAATTATTATTATAAATATATTATATTAGACAATTTAACACATAGATTAGTATGTATTATTATTCTGAATTAGTATTCACTATTCATAATATAACATATTTCATACTTATTATTGATATCACAAAATTATTTTGTCAATTTTAGTCAACTTGGCCTAAATTAACCCGTCGTTAGTGTCGCTAATTTTTTTACTCTGTTGGTGTCGTTTTAGTGTTTCGCTCACCTATTAAAATACACGTGTGAGCATACAAATTAATATACCAAGGTACTGACGAATATCAATATTGTACTGCTAAAGCATAATAGCAAAATAATATATTATTAATAAGATAATAATAAAATATCAAGATAATATGGTAAAGTAAATAAGGCGATCAGTGACGGCGCGCGCCACTGAGACGAGCACAACGCCAAAATATACGGTATTATTACGTATACGGCAACATTGGACTTTAATAACTTTTTTAGTTTAATTATAACATTTAATGTTTTTTCGTATTCATTTTCGTAAACAACTCAATTGAGCATATAATATATAATATTGTCAAAATCGAATGAAATATAAACCAGTGGTTCTAAAAATGATAATTGTGTGAGCGAAATGCTCATAGCGATTAGCGACACCAGCGACGGTGTTTTTATATAAATGTGTACAAATTATTTGGTAGGAATGGGTACAAAAAATTTGCCTGTATTATTCTCCTATTTGCGTTTATGCGTTTCCCTATTACAAGCGTGATGAAAATATTGTTTTGTATCGATTTATAATAATGATTGTGTTTTATGATTTTGTGTATTACATTTTCACAGCTTTAAAGTAATCACTGTATATCTTGACTTTTGTATTTGTATTTTAAAATTAAATCTCCTGTTTCTTGAGTACTTGATTTTATAAGTTTTTAATTGTGCACTAAAATAACACTTATATCAATCTCATATTGGTTTTAAAAAAATGATTGTATGATTTTGAGGCGGCATTTTCCTAATAGCCTAGGGCGGCTGAAGAGGTAAATCCGGCACTGGCCTTATATGTATAATTTATACATTTTAATGTTCTTATGTGTACACTGTACCAAATTAAATGCGTAAAGTTTTCTTTCTCAATTAAAAAAGAATTTTAGAAATTTAGTAACTTCTTTACTATTGCGTAGAGATCAGAAGCTAAATATATTAGACCAACACGACAAGCTTATAGAAATACTAGATAATGCTGGAGTGGATAAAGGAGATTTGAGGATTATAAGTAATCTATATTGGAATCAAAGAGCAATCATACGCGTTGACGGAGAACTATCGTAGGAAGAATTAATTAAGCGTGGAGTAAGGCAGGGTTGCGTTTTATCACCGCTGTTATTTAATATATATTCGGAATTTATTTTTCGTGAAGCTCTAGAAGGAATTGAAGATGGCATTAAGGTTAATGGGGAATGTTTAAATAACATTAGATACGCTAACGATACGGTAATTTTTACAAATTACATTGTGGGGTTACAATACTTAATGGACAGAGTAGTAGAGGTAAGCGAAAGATATGGCTTGATTCTAAATACCAAGAAAACAAAGTTTATGATAATATCAAAAAATCATAACTTAGGAGGACTGTTGAAGTACACCAGATACACAGAAGCTAAAGGTAAATAATAATAAGATCGGATATATGTAGTAATATAATAATATGTATAATTGATACGAATAACTATAGTGCTCCGAGGCGTAATATAAAACAACGACTAATCGTCCTACAGGCTACTACATAGAACGAATATGCTAGTAATACAAAATGCCTATTCAGCGTCTGCTGTACTACAGTGTGAATAATTTTACTTATAATCTACATACTATAGGGTGTGTTGTTTACATTCAACAAGGACATTTTTGATAATTAAAAATAAACGTATAGAACAAGTACAATGATTTAAGTAGGTACCTACCTCGAAACAACAATAAATGAAGATTGGGATCATTCATTAGAAATAAAATGTAGAATTGAAAGAGCTATGGAAGCATTTCGTAAAATGTCGAAAGTATTCAAGTGTTATTTTTAAATGGAACATAATAAAATAATAAGTTAGGTGCTTGTAAGTCTTTAACTAACGTCTAACACATTTTCACAGGTTATACAATCAATGTTTACGGACAACTTTTATTAGCAAACTGTCTCTCAATAGTGGATACTTATAAATTCCACTGGTTAAATATTAGTAACAAAATAACCCAATCAGAGACACCTCAATAATTTTAATTTCCCTATTGTGTCATTAATCGTTATACAAAGGCAACACTGGTAATGGTATTGACTATTTTTATGTAAATATTTGCAATTCACTTATTTTAAATCATAATTATTTAAAGTTAGAAATCCGATAAAGTACTTAACTACATACAATGTAATGTTTTAAATACATTTTTGTTTTTTTAATAACAAATAAATAAAATAAAATAATTGTTTTATTTTTGAATCAAGTTCTATTAACTTATTATCAGCCACAAAAATGATATAAATATCTTGATATTTATAATACATTTATTTAATATCATCAGTATGTGAACCTATAGCACTCATAAAATTTTGTGAAAAAATTTAACTGTTGCTTAGTTTGAGGATCTTGAGGGCAATTCAATAAGTCCACAACACACCCACTGAATATTCTTTCTGATGTAATTTAAAATAAATCAGTTGTAAAATATTTACATGTACAATGTAATCATAATAATCAGTATAAATATAAAATGTGTTAATTATGAATGTCCAAAACTGTTATTATCCATTAATATAATTGAACACTTTTATTTCCAGCCAGTAACATACTTAAACCTAATTTTCTACATCACTAATATCAGGTGCCTAATGGCTAATTAAGTATTAACATTAAAGATCTTTTATAATCAAAGTTAAAAATCAACTTATTATGAATTCACAAAAGTAAATAACTACTAATTTTGCTACTATACATTAAATTCTTAAATAATAAATCATATTTGCCAATCATTGTGTAGGCATCTACCACAAAAATAATAAAAGATTATTTTATGTTACTACATTTCCTATTGAATTAATAAAAAAAATATTTATTTATTTATTTTAATAAGTTATAGTTAAAAAAATATTCAGGTCTATTAAACTAAATGTATTATAATTATTAAAATCAAGACTATTAATGAATTTACTTAACTTTAGAGATTGTAATTAAGACTGAGAAGTCAAAAAATTGATCATTTAACAGTGTTGATAAGCGTCTTTCAGAAAAAAAGCATTAGTACAATATACGGTCGTTAAATTAAAATAGATTTTGTTGTTGGTACAAACAGAGCTTCAAAAAATCAAAAAAACGATATAAAATAAAGTAACAATTATTATTTTTAAACTCAAATTCTATATTATTGATTCAAAATTATTAAAAACAACATGCACAACTATATTAGATACACCCTGTACATTATACAAATTTTCTACTAATATGAAACTATATACATACAGAAAGGTGCTAATTTTAACCAGTTCAATTTGTCACATTGAAATAATGTTTAACGTAAGAAAAATATTGACAGTTTAGTTAAACATGTCAAATAATATAAGCCATAATATAGGCTTAAATTATTTTCTACTAAAACAAATTTTAATTACAGTAAAGTTATTGCTTAATCTATTTAATTGTTATATAAAAAATGATCTATTACCTCAAAAGAAGATGATTTTTATTTCCCTGTTTATAATTGATTACATTTATTAATAAATTCATACATTTATATTTATACACACTGTCACTGATGGAACAATGTAGTAATGAGCTTATAAAGTATGAACGATATAAAATTTAATGTTTATTTAATTATTCTTAAAACATATTTGAATCTTAGCAAAAATATAATTTCTCAATACAATATCTTTGGATCTTTTAAGTAATAAAAAAATTAACATTAAAAAATAGTTTAATAATAGTATTGCAAATCAAAGTCTTCTAATATTTGATTTGAAATTACATAATGTGCGTGTATGAGTTTAAAATTGAAAAAATAACTTTCAGTTACATTATTCTGCGAATTCTCCACCATTACGCTCAGACTGATAATAAGATTCAAATAATTGTTTTGCCCAGTTTATACACCGCTCTTGCTTTGTAAGTAATTTGTACTAAATAAAAGAATACATGTAAATATTGTTATAAATATGCAATTAAATAATAATTAAATAACAAATAAATTAATACCCTAGCATTCAATAATCTCTCTGGATTGCATATAAAAAATGTTGATTCTTCTGTTGGCAAAGTATCAATGTCTTCTTCATTTATGTTTGAAACATCAAATTGGGTTTTATCTTTAGTTTCTTCATATTTTTGTTCAGATGACGGATTAAAAACTTTAAACACAAATCCTTCTTGATTGATCTGTTCAATTGAATTTTCTCTTTTCATAATATCCACTAAAATATACATATAAACCACAATAGAAAACAATGTTTGATTATACTTATTAAATGTTTAGACGTTTCATTTTAAGAAACAACAGAAATTTAATAAAGAATAATTTCCTACAAAATTATAAAATATTATAGAAATCACAAAAATAGTCAAGTTCTACCAGAAATCTGCTAAAAAATAGCAATATACAAGCCTAGGTATAAACAAGTCAAAAGTTAATTTGAATTTTTTTAACTTAATTTTAAATTCGACTAATTTTTATTGATATAATCTTAGATGAGATGCTTTTAGATAATCGAAGCACACATATTTTAAGTATGTTTCAGAGAAATAAACGGTGGTAAATTACACATACCTCAGAATGTTCTATTTATGTAAAATATATTTATATATATAGGTACCTATAAATTCTTTAAAAAAATATCTAGGCTTTTTAGGAAGTAGATTTTCAATTTTCAATTTTCAATTTTTAAGGTTCTTAAAATTTTAATGTATTTTTCAAAAATTCTATAAAATAATTGCATTAGGACACTACTGCTTTTGAATCAAAATAGTGATTCCTAAAAAGCGTAGTCTAGAAGCTTATAAATTACAATTTTATCAAAAATAAAATCTAACTTCAGAAAATATTTTTAATTTACTATAACTTTTAGTAGTTTTTATTGTTATGAAAACAAGAATATATTTAATTTCTTTTAATGTAATGATATGCTTGAGCGTGTGTGAGGGTTGTATACGGCAGTGGTTGCCCGTCACCACGTGACACGATTATCAGAAACACACACTAATGTTAATTTACTACAAAGCCCAAATTTTAATATCATATGAATTATCTAAATATTACTCCTTTAAACAAGATTTACTCCAGCCCCCATAATCAAATTCAAGTTTAATTTATGAATAATTAAATAATAAATGTGATAAAATAATTATTGGTGATGCATATTGTATAAACATTTATTAAAAATTCTACTAACCAGAATTGATTGATAAAGATTGATAAAAATAACTTTGAAAAATGCATCAATAAATCAAGATCCTTAAATATAAATTTTATTTTAAAAAATAGCAAAATATTATAACTACGACGACAAAAAAAATGGTTGTTTGGTTGTTGGACCAAATGACCAGTGCGGCTCTCTGAACATCATGGTTTAGTAATTTTTTTTAAAAATGAATTTTTCTACAAAAACGTTCCTAGCCCCTAATAAATACTATACCACGGAAAACATGCACATTTTAATGAAATAATTTTAATTTCAATATTTATAATGCAGAGTATAGCATGTTTAAAAAAATACATTTTATTATTTATTATTGTTTTGAATTAAAACTAATTGGATCATGCTCACATCTATTTAAAATACTTATATTTATAAACAGTTAATATTTTCAATAACATGTATGATGTATGATTAATATTATTTTAAACCAATTACTGACTGTTTATACATATAAAAAATTACGTAACTTAAGTTAATAAGTTAATTGTAAATTTCCATATAATTTTAACTTAACTGAATTTAAAATAAATTAGGATAACTAATAACTTAAAACTTTTTTTAATGTTTTCTATCAACTTGACTCAATTAGAAATTATCATTAACTTGCCTGAGCTTGGCAAAATGTGTATATCAAAAACTTAAATTTAAGAATAGTTATAGGTTTATCAAATTATTAATGAGCTATAAATTATAATCATTAAACATACTAATTAACAATTATCAATAAACTTACAAACATTGTTTTGAAGCCAATTTGCGTCATCATCTTTTTTGTTAACAGATTCAGATTTTACAATTAACAAATCATCTTGGTAGGTAGACAATGAATTAGGATGTACCCTTTTAGTTCTTTCGTTATCATTGAGTGTTTTGGAGCTAGATTGGTGATCTTTAATTGAAGAATTGGAGTTATTTGAATCATAACTAGAAGATGAACTTTTTCTATGATGTTTTCTTTTCAAACGACTTTCATCTTTATGGTAGGAACGGCTAGAATGTTTGTGTCTTGACGATGAATATTCTGATGAACTATTGGATCTGTGTCTACGCTTTGATTTCTTATGATGTCTAATTTAAATAAAAATAAAAATTAGACTTAATTTAAATTTAATGAATATGATATAGGTATATTCTATAAATTAAATACCTAGATTACCAAGATTCATACATAATTATACATATACATTTTCCATACAATATTGTTTAATTATTATTCAAAAATATAGACATTAATATAAAATATATTATTAAGTATATTAAAATCAATGATACATTAAGAAATGATTAATTTATAAATGTATAAAATGTATCATAAGGCCAAACGAGTGATATTACACTAAAATCTAGAAATAAAAGATTTCAATTCTGAATATTCACGATTTCTAACAAATCTAACCTAGAGACAGTGAAAATGTGATTACCCAATTATCAAAAATTATTAAATACCAAATCAAATTTCCTAAAATTTTGAAGGTTATGTCTCAGAGTGTCTCACACAAAATTCCAAACCAAAATAAAAAAAAAAACTGTCAGTGTCATATTTGGGAGCAGCTCTCTCAAAAATATAATTTAACATAGTAATTAAAAAGTTCCTATAAATGTATGATACTTTTCGGTTATACTAACACAGTTAGTGTTGAACCATTGTCATGGGCCGTGTCTTATTATTACAATGCAAATCTGGGATTTACCATCGAACAAAAAAGATGCCGTGGCTTTTTTCCGAGAATATGGCGTTTTATCTAGAACACGGCTATGTGGGTCTGGAAGCTAAAATGTTTTTCGGAAAACAAATGTTTTGGAAATGTAATCTTAAATCGTGCCAAAAGAAGGTAAACATGAGTATCGGTAGGTAATCGGTTTGTTGGCAATTCATTTGTATGCGCTTTACGATTTATATATTGTTGGGCAGAAGAAATGACTTCTGCAAAATGATGTCAAACAGTTAAAAATGTGTCGCGATACTACTGTGGACTGAAATAATTATATGCGAGACATATGTGTTTTAAGCCTGAAAAGTCGTAAATTGGTGGTCCTGGAAAAATAATAGAAATCGACGATAGTCTTTTTACAAGACGTAAAAATAATGCTGGTAGAGTTTTACCTCTATAGTGGATTTTTGGAGGCATTTGTCGAGAAGCAACAGAATGTTTTTTAGTTGAAGTCAAAGATCGGTCTGCGTCTATACTTATACTGCAAGCAATAAAATTAACATAAAATTATAAACCAAGGTACAACTATTTATTCTGATTGTTGGCGTGGTTATAAAACAGATGAACTACGGAACGCTGGGTTTCAGCATTTAACCGTTAACCACTTTTATAATTTTGTCGATCCTCAAACTTGTGCTCACACACAGAATATTAAAATGTTATGGGGAATCCTCTAAATAACGCAACAAAAACCATAGAGGCACTACTAACATTTGGAGAGTTATTTGGTTGAATTCATGTGGCGTCAAAGCATAACAAGTAACAACCCATTTATAGGAAATTTAGAATGCATGTCAGAGCATTTTTCTCCTAAAGTGAATTATTAATTATTCCTGGTTTTTAAAAGCTTTTTTATCATTTTTACGGTAACCAACAAGTACTAAATTTATATTAAATTCTAAGTAAAGTAAAGAATTTATTTTATACAATGATGTGTTTTTTCTGCACCACAGCTTTGGGAATATTAAAAGGGCTTGGATTTCCACTACAAACTCAAAATGAAATGAACATCTAAACTAAAACTATTCATAAGTACATTTTTTGAAGTTTCGTATTCTTAGGTTGAAAAATAGGGGAACTTTTAAATTTTATTTTTAATTAGGTATACATTTTAAGCATATAAATAATACCTTGATCCAGATCTGCTTGAATGTTTTTTTCTGGAATATCTTGAACTGTCTGTTGATGAAGAGCTGGAAGATCTATAAATTGAATATTGGTTAGTTATAAAATTAACAAACTAATACTAAAAACTATTTACATAATAGAGAATAAATATCGTATACACTTGCATACAATTTAATAATACAATATATTTCTATACATATTAATTTTTAAGATTCTATACATTGTAACTTATATTTTTTTTTCAGCAGATAAAATTTCCCTTATCGTGGATACTGAAATATATAATTTTTAGTTTTTTATGAATATAGAGAAGTTATGACCAAATCTACAGGTTGATAAGCCTAAAAAATGTTAACATAGTAAGATTTTACTTAAAATTATAATATTGAAGGTTGAGCCTTACAAATGTTTATAATAAAAATTGATAAAATTATAATAGAACACTAATTATTTTGATTCTTACAAATTAATTTTTAATACCTACTTAAAAACTATTCTACTTGAAATTAAGAATTAAATTTAAAAAATCTTTTTTAAGCATTATAAAGCAAATCATATAATTTTTATATTTTTATAATAATATATATATTTTTTATTTTTTATTTATTATCACATGATAAAATATTATCACCAAAACAATAAATTTATAAATTTATTATTTTATAGTAAATTCTTTGTTAAGTTTTGCATTGCTATTTATTGAAAAGTATAAGACACATACACGCAGTGAGAAATGCTAGCACTAGAATTTTGGTACGAGGCAGATAATTTGATCATGAAGTGAAAATTTATGAAGTGAAAATGATTTTATTTTTACTAAATATACATTTTTAATAAACATGTATTTAAAGTTTAATATATTTTAACAATTCATTTTAATGAATATTTTGTTTTGAAATTAAACAAATTGAATTGTTTTAATACATTAGACACATTAGAAATATATCATTAAAATGACCTTTCAATAGTTCAGAAACTTATGAATTAAAAACTATAAAAAATATGCACTAAAAATGAATTTTTTTGACATAAGATTTATTAAGGTTATTAAGTTTTTGGTTAATTAAGTTTTTTTTTATATAAGAAATTATACAATAATTTATGATATGATATCATGAAAATTTGGAAATACTGATTGCATTCATATTTTAAAATATATTATTTCTACAGATCTATTAAAAAATTAATTTTAACCCGAAGTATAATCGGTATATAAATAACATAATACTAAAGTATGATTAGAACTAGCTTTTATTTTTATAAGTAACATTTTTAGTATTATGTTTTCATAAATATATTTTTCAAAAAATACTATAGTATTTTTTACTAAAAACAAACAATAATTATGCAGTACAATGCAAATTTATTTTTAATTTTTTTTTATACTAAAAAATCTCAAAATATACAAACTAAAATTTTATCCAGCAACTTTTTCATGTACTTAGTAAAAACATTCAAAGGCATAAACTTCAGGGCCCTGATTATTAATCATCATAAGTTGTGATCTCAGTGAATTCAGTAGCACAACATTAGCAGACATTGATCAAATTTATCCAACAAATTTGTTGTAAATTATCTGGATTTATTTTTACCAGGAGGCCATTTTCAACTTTTTACAACTGTAAGAGTGAGTAAGATATAAGTGTACCTATGGGAAATTTTTGACAAATGGGGTACTATAACTCCCCCCCCCCCCCCAGAAAATTATGGTTCTAAATATTCAACTGCCCATGCCATTTTTAAGAAACTTATCATGTGTTTATATAGTTGAATATATTCTGTACTTATGAATTATAATATATATATATATAATAATGCAGTTATTATTTTAATTTTTAAAATGATTATATTTTTTGAAATAATATTGAAATTACATATTTAACAAATTTGCAATTTTAGAATTCGTTTATCATTTCATTGTTGTTTAAATTAAGAGGACGCTACACCCGCATGTATTGTCTCCGTCTTACAAGTGCGTAACATTGCAAAAACTGTTTCGCGCGGGAAAGAACCGAGAAGGCTACAGCTATAACTAAGAAACGAAATTTTCACCACATAATAAGGAGAACATTTACTGTGCAACGTTGTTTTCAATTTTTCGATATCACAAATAGAAAAAAAGTTCTTATTCTTTCAAAATGCATTATTTTTGCATTTTTCAAAATCGAATAACTTTTTTTTCAGTTCTAATATCAAAAAAATAAAAACAACGTTGCACAGTCGAAATTCCCTTTTATCTGTGGTGAGAATTTCGTTTTTTAGTTATGAATGTAGCCTTCTCGGTTCTTTCCCGCGCGAAACAGTTTTTGCAATGTTACGTACTTGGAAGACGGAGACAACACATGCGGGTGTAGCGTCCTCTTAACTAATATATCTTTTTCCACAGATCGTTACGAACTTATTTATTTATCCTAACATGTATTTATTTTCACCCACACTCTGACACTACTGGCCCTAACTTTAAGCAGCCCACCGAGATTTTCTCGGTAGCTCGCCTAACCAATCCGGCCCTGCTCCTTACGATAAATGGTAAATATTCATCAAGACATCAATAACTTATTTTTTCTGAGATGTAACAACAATATAATTTATCACATATCATTTTAAAATACTTTACAACGATTATCATTGGCAATATTAATAAATTTCAGTAGGTAGCATACTACATGACTACAAAATTAATAATTATCATACAAATTTTAGTGAGTAAATTGAAAAGGTGCACTTGTAAATTATACAAATATTTCATTGTTTTCCACTTATTAGTCTGACACTGGTGAGCATACTGATAAATATAAAAATATCAGTTTAACATGAATATATATAATATAGTTTGTATCTACCAAACATATTTTATATAAGTACATAAATTATCTTTAATTTATACTTATATTGATTATATCTAATAATACTACTGAATGGTATGGAAACTTAATTGTCTTAATATACTATTTAAAAAATTAATCTATAAGTATTAAAAGGATTTTATATATATATATATATATATATGTATATTTTATTTACATAGGTGTGTGCAAACTCTAAACGCAGATGGTGACCATATATTATCATCAGCCCTCTTATCAACAATTGTATAAATACAAAACATTTAAATTTTATTTATTTTTTAAATGTTTGTTATAACATTATAAATAACACTTTGAAGCCCAGTCATATATTATAATATATACACAGTATTAAACTACAAAATCCACATAGTGAATTATTCAATTTTTTTCAAAATAATCCCTTTTTTCCTTTAAATCTATTCTTCAAAAATATCACCTAAAATTAAAATTGGTAATTCAGGTATATTTATAAGAAATATAAAGGTGATATGATTGAGGTATCTGGTATAGGATGTTTTTGACAATGAAAAATTATAAGGCGTGCCTGAGAACTCTTTGGTTGCTCACCAAAGATTTTTTATAGGTAATAAAAATTATATTTTAAATTTTATATTATTTTAAATTATTATATTATTTAAATAATTTTGAATGAAAAAATGAGAGTAAAAAGTATATTTTAAAATTCTTAATATTTAGTAATCCTCTCATAGTAGTATTGGACATTTGATTTATATACATAACTTTTCAAAATGTTCAAACCATTAATTTAAAATATTTAAAAAAATATTGTATTAAAGCATATTACAATTCTATGAACATGTTTATGAATATTATAATAGTAGGTGTGTAATAAACGGACCAAAAAAATTAAATCTCTATAAAAAAAAAGATTTAATTTGAATGTTATTGTTCAAATAGATTTTTTAACTGATAATATTTAAAAAGCTTAATATATTAATTAATATTATTAGTACTTAAATATTTAAAACCCATAAGACACCGTTTTTACATTTTTATAATATCATTATACAGATGTACATAAAAATGAACATTTACCATTAATAAAGAAATATAATGAAGACATTTTAATAGAATTATTAATCAGTCTAAACTATAAGAAACATTAAGCTTTAAACATTTAAATTAATAAGTGATGACACTCACCTGTGCCTTTGGTTATAATAACGACTATAACTTCTAGTTCTGTCACGCGAGTTTGAATCACTTGAATACTTACTCATAATTATTCTAGCTCTTATTCCTGCAAATTTAAATAAAAACTTAATTATTTGAATTATATTGATAACAACTAACTTAAAATACATTTATTATTTAAATGATTACTAGTTCATGATTAAAATGCAAAACATATTAATAATTTATGTATGAATAAGATTACATCAACACAAAGATATCTACTTAACTTTTGTAAAATGGGGAGGAATCAATGAAATAAACATAAACTGCTATGTAATGCACAAAAAATTAGCGTTTTAAAGAATTTATTATCCTTTAAAAAAAAAAAAGTAATCATAGTATATGGAAAAATAATTTTAGGTGAGTCACAAGCCCCTTCTCTCAAATTCAAAACCTAGTTATACGTGTTTATGCAGTTATATTCACTATTCGATAATATTTATGTAAGTAACCTTCAAATTGTTACAATTTAAAAATGCTAATAAATAACAAAAAAAAAAAAATGCCAACATAAAGGCAATGTTCATCAAAGCTTGATAACAAGTTTTATCACTGTAATATTAAAAGTAACATCACAGGGTTTGTTCTGGTAATTGTAAATTTGCAATGTATTGCAAGTAAGTCAGATAGAGAAAACAAATTGAGTGCTGAAATCTTCTTAATATAATATAATATATAAGTATAGTAAAATTTATCTTATAGAAAGCCAAAAGCTTTAAAAGAATTTGAGTAAATAACATTAATTAACCATGGAAACTATATTATGCAAAAGCATATAATAAGACTTTTTTGAAAAACTTTTTAATTTGTTTTGTAACAGCTGTTATAGAACATCTAATAAAACCATGTAGGAACAACACATACTAATGTATTACATGTACTGGTGAATGCAATGTTATAATTTTTTTTTTTTGATATGATTGATTTAAAAATTTTTGACATAATAGAAAGTACATAATTAGGATAATAATCTGTTGTATTAGTTACATCAATATCCTTTGAAAAAAGCCAAACTTGACTTCCAAGAAATTGGTAAGGAACCATTATTAAGATATAAAATAAATGCATATAACAAAGGAACAACTAAAACAAATTTAAAATGTATAAGTAAAATAAAAAACATCATCTGAGTTGTAAGCAATATCATGATAATACTATTATATTGTTTTTGAACATCAGTAAGATTAAAGATAATAGAAAATAAATTTAAATCTAGTGAAACAATTGTAGCTGGATTATATGAAATTGAGATTGTAACCGATTCTATATAAACACTTTGAATTAACAAAATATTCAGTATCATGTTTTAGGTAAATTTCATATCATTAATCAATTGAGCACAAATGTAGTATATCAATCTCCTCACATTTTTCATTTTTTTTTTAAACAATTAGTTTATTATGCTTAAAAGATGGTGCAAAAATGTTTTACCAGAAACAATTATTTTAAAAGTTATAGCCTTCCGAAGTTCGCGATTTTATATTTAAAGCATGCAAGGCACGAGCAACATTATTGCCACACACAATGAGTATGTTTTTTTTTTTTGATTTTTACAGAATAAATAAATGATATATCTATTAATTTATTTTGTAATTACGTTCAAGTAAATAACAGATGAGTATATTGTAACCTTGCGTATTTAGTATAACATAAGTAGTGGCTCCCTTTGCTTGTCGGCTCCGGTTGCTAAACTCGAGATCCTCCAGACCTTTCATTGGATGTGGGCTCAACCGCAAGCCCCTGGGGCTAAAGTAGCAAACCTGGAGGTGAGGGAAGAGGAAAGCATCCCTGCTCTTCGGGCAGACAGAAATCCTAATAAGTAAACTTAACTTTGTAGATTAAAGTAGCACAAATAAAGTAGCTCCGTTCACCAAGACTAAGAGAACTTGACTTTGCCTACAGGCCCAGTGGCCATACTCAAGGTCCTCCAGACTTCTTGTTGGAGATATACTCATCAACCAAGCACCCCCATGGCTAAAATATTGAATAAATATATCTACTTAAGCTTATTAAACGGGTTACTACTCTGGCTGGATATAAAATAGTGTTGAGCGGCGAGCGCATGCATATAAACCTACGATCGCAAAATTTGGAAAGCTATAACTTCTAAAATAATAGTTTCCGGTAAAAAATGTTTACACCATTGTTTTATGCATAAGCAAATAAAGCAAATCGTTTAAAATAAAAATCAAAAATCATGAGGGGGTTGATAAAGTGCATTTTAGCCATTGATTGTATTAAATAACCAAGTTCATCAGTGGTAGTAATAGAATCCTTTTTTATTGATGTAGTAACATTATCATTTAAATCATCTATGATTACAAGTATAAATAATTTAAGTGAACAATGGATAATTAATACAAAATAAAAATGTACATTTATAACACACACAAAGCAAACACAACAGACGCTATCACCACAACTTTCCTTGTTGGTTGTTTTCATATATATTTATTTTTTAAGAAAAGTTATGGACAATTTTAAACTTAGATATTTTATATATTCATAACTTGTTTTAAAATTAAAATTAAAAACAATTAGGATACAGAATACCTACTATTTTAATATTAAATTTAAAAAAAGGCAAATTTACTGTATCTAATAGTAAAACCAACAACCCAAATTGGATTTTGCATAACGCAAATTTGCCATGTTGGATATTTATAAAATGGAGGTCATGAAAGCATCATGTGCTCTTACCCACCAAATGCTAACAGTTCAAGGTTAGTTAAATTAAACTAAAAACTCATAATTATGTTAATACATTGAATAATTCAATTAAATGTACACAAACTCATGTAAATGCACTTATTATTTTAGGAGACATTTATAAAAACTTACTTATGTGTATAATAAGTAATTTTCTATATGAAAAGTATAGTATTTTAATACCTTACCGTCATCCAATTTCAAGTAGTAGGTAAGTTTTTGATTAAACTTCTGCAGTCAGGTATAACAAGAACGAATTTTAAACTTACAAATCCCAATGATCATAATTTACCAGGTACAAATTAATGTATCTAATATTTACAATACAACAATTCAAAATTTCAAAACATTGTGAATACTATTATCATAATTCATTATAACCAAAATATTAACTTTGATAACAGCTCTGTGGAGGTCAAACACAAAAATATAAATATTACAGTAGGTACGGCTAACAATATTATAATAACTACGTTGGAGGTAGGAGGTCTTAACACAGTTAACACAATATATCAGATATAATAAATATAATATTGTTGAAAAGAGAGCAGATATATTTTAATTACCTTATTAATATTGTTTTACACTATGCATAGTACTTTAACACTTCAGTACTTGTTAAACACTTATACCTACTCACACTAATATCTTATGTGTAATTGTGTAAGCGATTAAAAACAGTGCTAAACATATAACTATAACAGCATTTTTTGTAAAACTGGGAAGACAAATGAATAGAACCAAGTTTTATTACTATGCAATAAGTGTCCAGTGTCTATAATGCACAAAGCAGATACTAAATATGACCCAGTTTATTGAAAACAGATTCGAAAAGAATATTATCACTGGAGTAGACCTTATAGACCTGACAACGCTACAACAGTCTATATGATACGGTCAGCCATAAGATTTTATTATATAAAATTTACAGCCTAACTAAAGACAAAGGTTTTATGCACATAATCAAAGCACTACTCCAACATAGAAAATTTTACGTGACACTAGGAAACAAAAAAAGCAGATGGAGAAGGCAAAAAAATGGTCTGCTACAAGGCACTGAGCTGGCCCTGATCCTTTTTAATATCTGTGTTCATATTGATCGTTCATGATTAGGGCTGGGATTTTGATGCAAAGGCATCTTTTTTTCTAATGTTTTGAAACGTTGATCCGTAAGTATAAAATGTGTTTTAGTTGATCTTGATACTGATTATTTTAAAGTAGGTATTTTTTATTTTGCATTTTTTTGCATTTTTTTGCATTTTTAGGACATTTTTTTATGTTTTTAGTGCATTTTCTTGGTTTTTAGAGCATTTTTCATAATTTTTTTCATAAAATGAACGAAAATTGTTGCGATTCACAAAAAACTTTCGGCAAACTGCTGACGGTACGAATAATAAATTATATATAGTATCATATTATATTCATATATTTCATCATAGCTAGGGTTTTCCCCGAAAATTATCACCGTTTTATTATACCTATTATGAATTATTATTTTTATTACACCATACATACATACATAGGTACAAGTTAAAATTTTTTTTTAAATTATTATTTTAGAATGAATGATTAAGAAAAGTAACAACGTAAAATAAACAAAAAATAAATACATTACTGTAGTATAATTTAAATTTTTTTTCTAATTTTTAACCGATAATAAATATAATTTAAATGCATTTTTTTAGTGCATTTTTGAGTTTTTAAAGTCATTTTTGCATTTTTTTGAGGGCATTTTTTGAAATTTTTTAGGGCATTAAAATCCCAGCCCTATTCATGATCAACTGATCACTCCAGACACCAGACGCAATGGATTTCATCTACGCCGGTCGCCGATGATACAACAATAGCAGTTCAAGATAACAACTTTGAAGGAGTATAAACTAAACTAGAGGCTTCAATTAAAACCATGACAACATACTGCAAGCAGAGTAGGGCGTTATTCGAATAAAATATTATTTAGATGATTATTTACATAACATTTTATTCGAATAATTTTAAAACAATATTATTCGAATAATTTTCAAACATATAAATATTTGAGTAAAAATTATTCAAATAATTTTCGTTCATTTTGTTTGGGTAAACATAGATTGTTTGAGCTAATTTAAAATAGGCACATATTATTATGAACAATAGTTGGTATTCTATTTTAAGTTACATAATTGTAAATTTTATTTGATTCGGAAAAACAAATTAAGTCATTCTACCTAACACCAAAAAATCTGAGACTATAGTACTGAAACTGGACTATACTGTATATATACTAGATAAAATAATAACGTTTTCAATATTGATAAATAATTACTATTAAGATACATATTAAATGGTACCGCGAAAAAATAACCCTGGAAATTTAGACCCCGAATAAATAACCCCGTGAAAAAATAACCACAGAAAAAATAACCCCAAATGAGATTTTGCAAATTAATCTAAATATTGGTGTTAATATGTCATTGGGTGAAAAAAATTAAAAAATGTTTAATGTTTAGGTATCTATTACCTACGTACAATTCAAATCGATCAGATATATAATAACAAGGTACAGCGAGTCAGCGACAATGTGAAATAATATTATAATGGATAGATTATATAATATTAGAAAGGTACCTTTATCTTTAATGTTCTGATAGAAGCGGTAATTAATAAAATTTGTCAAGTCCTGTGAGTTAATTCTTAGTATTTGGTACTACAGTGTGCTTTCGTATATTATATATTTCTCTGTGCTTTGTTTTAATTTCTATTTGGATAATAATATGGATACCTATACTAGATATTTTTGAGAGCCAGAAGGGCAAAGAAAAGTTGGCATTTAAAAAGTATATGTATGTTGTACACAAAGAGTGTTTAAATTTTATAAGGTGGAAATGCTGCAAAAAAAATAGTCACAAATGTCCATCCAAATCATTCGAATAATTATCTAGATAAAATTTTGCTCAACTCTGACTACAAGAATATGAAGCTTAAACCTAACCCAACGAAGACTCAAATATTATGTGCGTTTCATCTGAAAACAGTCTAGCTTCTAGGAAGTTGAACATCGCCTGGGAAGGAGTTAAGTTAGAACATACACCCAATCCTAAATATCTAGGCGTTACTCTTGATAGATAATTCAATTTTAAAGATTATTGTGTTGCTATTAAAACAGAAAATATGCAGAAACACTAGGTATTATGAAAATTGGTTAGCTCAAAGTGGGGATTTCTGACAATTTTGATAACATGAATGAAAATGAATGAATTATTGAAAATAAAATTGATACATATTATGACATATTATCTGCTAATTACTATTTAATAAGTATATTAGTTTGTTGTGACACTTATATCTATTACCTACCTATTGCATAAACACTTAGGTAAAGTTTTATTTATAGGAGTATGTTTGATAGGTAAATACAGTGTCTCGCGAGGATTTACCCATTGTGATATCTCACGAAATAATGGAGATATCAAAATATTCTGGTTTTGTTACAAGACTCACAGGGATAAGAACTACAATTATTTCATTTTTAAATTTAATTTAAATGTTTTGATAAAAAATTTAAAAAATGTATTTTTTATTTAATTATTTTCAGAAAAATTAACTATAGCCATTTTGTAGAGTTTATTTTTCTGAAAATATTGACGTTCCAAATTTCATTTTCATTAATTTCATGGTTTTTAATATTTTTTCTAGTGTTAAGCAGGCCGTACGAGAATACGCGCGGCGCAGCGTGTTGCATCATGTTTGATTACACTACGGTGTTAAATAATTCGCAATTTTTCTCGAAACTGAAAAAAAAATTTTAAATCAAGAAATTAATGAAAATAAAATTTTGAAACATCGAAACATTAAAACATCGCTAGCACCGACTACTGAGGGCTAGTATAATATAATAAAACATTATAAATTTTAACTCGTAATAAAGTAATTTTGCACTATTTGTTTGCAGTCCTGTAAAGTATTTGAGTAAAAGTATTCAAATACATTTTAAGTATTGAATAACTTTTTAAATACTTTCAGCATAAAGTATTTTGAATGGTTTTTTTGTATTGAGTACTTATTTGTATTGAATACTTTGGTTTTTTTTCCGAACAATTTATTTTTATTCGAAATATTTGGCTGAAAAAATATTATTGCCAACTACAATAATTGAATAATAGTTTTATTTAATATTCTGTCTCTGTGTTTCAGTGTTTGTCGAAAAAATCGAAACCCAAAGGTTTCTAAAAATAGATATTTAATAATAATATTTCCTTTTGCATTATTAGATAACTACTAACTAGATAAGTAACTGTTGATAAATGATAATATCTCATACAATGCCTGCCTTAATGGTTATGCGGGATTACGGGAATAATATACATTTTGACACCATGACAAAAAAAAGAAGCAGTATGACGGACCAAAATTTTGAATACATAATGTTTTTAAAATGTAATAAACATTTATTTAATTGATTAATAAAATTAAATTGATTATTAACTTACTTTGTGTTTATATTACGTTAATTAGAAATCTAATTTAAAAACAAAAAGTATTTGAAAAGTATTCCAAATACTTTAAAAAAGTATTTGAGTAGTATTCCAAATACTTTAAAAAAGTATTTGAGTAGTATTTGAAATACTATACAACTGAAGTATTTAAGTAGTATTTTAAATACTTTTTTTTTTTTTTTTTTACACAATATATATACGATCTGTACAATTTTGCACAATTAGCATATTTGATAAGGGTTAAAAATATAATACATGAGTACTTGAGTAAGAAGCCACCCACTAATGGCACTTAACTGGAGGTTGTATGAAACTAGCTATATTTATATATACTGATTTTTTTTTTTTTTTTTTTTTATAATTTTTTTTAATTGATATTAGTTCCCTAGCAAATCACGGCACCATCTCCTTTTTAATCGACGCCTGGGGTTGCCAGGTAATGTTTGGACGGATAGGTTTTTAATGAGTGGGTTACGGTGTGTTTGCAGCCGGGCATGAAAGATTTTGTAGAAACGTTTAGCTTCTTCTGTCACAGTTTTTATTGACAGGTCATTATGAATAGTGTAATTCGAAACAAAGGGTGGAGCATTAGTAATTTTTCAAAGAGCAATATTCTGAAATTGCTGAATTTTGTTTGTATTGGACGCTTTTGCTGTACCCCATAGTTGGAGACCATATGTCCATAGAGGTTTGAGTAATGTTTTATACATAAGAACTTTAATTTTTAAGCTGGAGTGTTTATTATTTGTGAGTAGCGTTCGTAGTCTGCGAAGACGGGCGTTTAAGGCAAGTCGTTTTATACGGATATGGCTATTCCAGGTGAGGCGCTTATCCAAGTTAAGTCCAAGATATCTAACTGAGTCTGCAGTGGGAATAAGTATGTTATTTAAATAGACATTTGGACAAATGGAGTGACATAAAGTGAATGTCGTGTGTACTGACTTAATGGGATTAGGTTTAATGCGCCAATCGGTGTACCATTCAGACATTAGGTTGAGATGAGTTTGAAGATTTGCCGAGGCCGTAATAGGGTTTTTGTCAATTGATATGATGGCTTTGTCATCCGCGTAATCAGCTACAGTAGTATTCTGGGAGATAGGCTGATCAGAAGTGTAAATATTAAAAAGAAAGGGAGAGAGGATTCCGCCCTGGGGAACTCCAGCTAAGATTTTCTCGATTTTGGATACTGAGTAGCCAAACCGGATTTGAAAATGGCGGTCGCTTATATAAGACTTAATTAATAAATATAAACAGGGAGACAGAAATTTTTTTAGTTTAAAAAGTAAACCTTCGTACCAAACTCTATCAAACGCTTGGCTAATGTCGAGAAAGGCACAAGTGCAATAATGCTTGTTTTCTAGGGAGCACGAGATTGCGTCAACTAGTCTATGTACCTGATGTATTGTGTTATGAGCTGAGCGAAAACCAAATTGCGAGTCAGGTAAAATCTTGTTCGTAGAAATGTAAGGTAATAGCCTTTTAAGTATCAGTCTTTCTAGTATCTTACCTAGAAAAGGTAATAGACTTATTGGTCGGTACGAGGAAGGCAGATCAGGTGGTTTGTCTGGTTTAGGAATCATGATTATGTTTGAAAATTTCCATAAGTGTGGGAAGTATGAAAGCCGTAAGGTTGCATTAAATAAATAGGTAAGAAATAGGATAGCTTTTTTCGGAAGACATCTAGCAACTTCTGCAGTAATAAGATCAAAGCCTGGTGTTTTTTTGGTGGAATATTTTTGTATTGCTGTTTTTATTTCATTTGGTGTAAAACACTTTTCAGGGAGATGAAGAGGCATGGGACAATCTAAGTACTGGATAATCTTAGAGGTGAGATTTGGATTATTTACGTCGGGATGTGGCTTAAATATCTCCGCTAGATGTTGACGAAACGTCTCCGCCTTGTCCTCGTCAGTTATAGCAATAAAATTGTCAATTTTGGTTAAAGGTGGTAAACTAGATTTGTATTGTAGGAGTTTATTTGTTTCCCTCCAGAGGCTGCCGTCAGAAGAGGATAAGTTGGATAGCTTTTGTTCGAATATGTCTGATTTGTATTTAAGAAGTTGTTTCTTAGCGAATTAGACAGTTTGTTGTAAAGTGCTCTGTGGGAGGGTAAACGAGAAGTTTGATAACGTGCCCTAGCTCTTCTTTTATCCGTAATTAATGAACGTATATGTATCGGTAATGATGGAATGCTATTGGAAGTTGGGGTAGACTTAGATTGGGATGCCCATGTAGCTGATTGAATGATTGAGGTAAATTTATCAACGGCGTTATCAATATCCTCGTGAGTTTTTAATTTAACGTTCAGTGTGATCTCTTGATCTACTAAGTTATGGAACTTAATACGATCTGTTGAAGGATAAAATAATTTTGGAGCTGTCATACGTAATGTTGGGGATGCATTGATTGTCAGAAGTACAGATGAGTGGTCAGAGTTTAGATCCAGGATGTTTTCCGGAGTGCAGACTAAATTGCTTGGTACTTTGGCAATTAAAATATCAAGAATGTCAGGTTTTTTACGTAAAGAAGTTGGCCAATACGTTGGACCTGGAGGTGCTAGAATTGAGTATTTTTTTGCATTGACGAAATTGTGCAGAACATTGCCACGTGGGTTGCCAGCTCAACAGCCCCAGGATTGATGCTTTGCATTAAAATCTCCACCGACTATGAAATTTGAAGTAAATGATGAGAAATAGTCGAGAAAAAGAGTTGAAGATAAGTTGTGTCTCGGGGGGCAGTAAACTGCAGCGATGGTGATAGGTATATGATTCAGCTTAATAGATACAGCACAGGATTGAAGATAATCTTGTGAGAAGTTTGGTAGTGGAGAAAAGGACAAAGTAGATTTAATTATGACTGCAACACCACCATGAGCTTTGTTGTCTGGATGATTGGATTTAAGCAGGGTATAACCTGGGATAAAAACATTGGAATATTTGGTAAAGTGAGTCTCAGTAATTAAGGCAATATCGACACGTTTTTCATATAGGACAGCTTGTAATTCATTGATGCGGTTTTTTAGGCCGTTAGCATTGAAAAGGATGACGATGATTGATTTTGAGGTGGGTAAGTTATTTGTCATTTTTGTTATTTAAGAGGGATGAGATAACTTGTGTTAAGAGTGTAATTAAGGGGTTAATTACTGATTTAAATTCATCAAGAAAACTTGACATTTTTTTATCAAAATCTAGTTCAGGGGGAGAATGGTTGGTATCTCTTGACTGATTTGAAGTAGCTTGGGCATAAGTTCTCTGGGATGAAGAGGGAGGGAGGGTTATAGGGTTGGTTTCCACAGGTGGGTGGCTTTCTTTTACAGTAGAATTATTATTAGTTGACTTAAAATTAACATTATCATGTAAAATTTACTTTTATTGTTAGGCTTGTTTCGACGTTGAAGTTCCCTATAGACGTTGCATCCTCGGTAGTTGGCTGGGTGGTTGCCTGCACATAGGGCACATCTGGGAGGAGAGTCTCTTGGTTTCGTGCAATCTGAAGAAGAATGTGAGTCTCCACAGCGGACACAACGAGCTGAGTAGCCACAGTAGGATCGCGTGTGACCATAGTCTTGACAATCGAGGCATTGACTGACCATCTTTGGTTTGTATGGCTCTTCGATTTTAACCTTCGTATGAAGAAGGGAGGATAAGTGATATATTTCATTGGAGTGGTCAGTGGGCTCCAAGTCAATGAAGAAAAGTGGAAGTGGGCGTTTATTTATCTTGTGCAGCACTTTTGTGACCTGCCTAACCTCGTAGAGACGTAGTGTTTCAAGTTCAGTTTTAATCAGCTCCGTAGGTGTGGAGGGGTGCAAATTTCGAATAACCACTCTCAGTGGTTTGTCCTCTTTTAGTTGGAAGGTGTAGTATTCTGCTTTTTGGTCTTTCAAATAGCGAATTAGTGTTCTATATGATTCGGGGTTAGCAGTCTGTATTTTTAATCGATCGGTGGAAGATTTGCAGTAAAAATTGTCTACTCCGATCAGCTCAATTAGAACTGAGGAAAAGCCAGGGAAGTCTAAAACTCCTTTCATGAAGATTGGAGGTGGGGGTTTTATATGATCAGTAATGATAGATCCTTTGGAGACAGTGTCAGCTTCGATTATTGTAGCAGCAGGTTCGGTTTGAGTAAGCACTTCATAACGATTTGTCGTTATAAATAATTTATTATTATTTTTTTTATTTGAGGTAGGATCCGGAGATTTTGGTTCAGATGAATCAGAATGGTTTCTTTTACTTGTCTTTTGTGTCCAACCGGCATCCGTGTTATCAACCTGGAGTGAAGTTGGATCTATAGAGTTCAGCATAGGATTATTTGTAGAATTTTTGATTAGGCGAGCTGCCTGTATAGTGTTGCTGTTTTTGATTTTATCTGCATGTTTATTAATCACTTTCGGCGATGTGGGTACGTTGAGAGATCGCGGCATGTTATCTGTGGGCAAAGGTCGGGTACCGATGCGCGTTGCAGCGATAGCGCGACGGATTTAGTAGACGGTAAGAACTTTAATTAAACGTAAACGTAGTTCGTTTACATTTAGAATGAAAAAGCGCACTTAGGCGCACTTCCAGTTTTTATAATTTGTATAAATAAATAGGGAAGACAATTGCGATTTTTTTCGTACTAGGTACGACAATTTTGGACGCGAAAATTTGGCGGGATCACGAAAATTTAACGGAGCGTAATTAAACGTGTGCGACTAGCGACGTGCAGACCGCGACTGATTTTAAATACTTAAAAAAAAAAAATGTATTTGAGTATTTACTCAAATACTTTTTAAAAGTATTTTTTACAGGTCTGTTTGTTTGCCAATTAATTTCTGTATGTTGTACTGATAATACCACAGATTTTTATAAAATCTATGATAATATCTAGTTATAAATATCATATTAATAATAATATTGCGACAAATATATTATAGTAAAAATACAATAAAAAATGTCTTTCCGTGCATTTTTTCTTCTATTTATTATGAATTTTGTCCATAGACAATGTACTAACGCCCTTGATCAAATTTTTCACGATTAATAATAAAATAGTAGGTATTCATGTGGTTATCTCAATATATTCAAATCATCGACAGTAATTCAACGATTTAGTTGATTCACACACTTTCACTGTCTCCTGTCAGACGTCAGTGGATTGCATCCTTAAGCAGATTTATGACGTGCGGTAAATATTAAATTTTTATTTTATTTTCAAGGTATGTTAGTAAACAACAACAAATAACAATGAATTATTATGTGTTCTATGTAGTACTGTTTATCAAGAATGTTATCATTATAATGTAATCAATTAAAATACAGTCCAATGCACTTATCATGTTTAACACTAACCTACAATTTAGAAAATGAAAATTATTATTCAGTCATGTCATGTCTAGTCGGTTTTTTTTCGACGAGACGGTTATGTTCTTTTTCGTTTTAAAAAATGTGTTTAGTAAAAGAACAAACCTACATCATTTTTTTGCATCCACTTTATTTCCAAACATTTAATGGTCAATTCGAGCAGGATATGAACTCTAGATTCGTACGCGTTACATTCGCGTATCTGACGGTCACATTCTAAGTGTCGTGCGCGTTACATTCGCCCGTACACGTCGGTATCGTACGCGTTATATTCGCGTTTCTGTCTGTGTCGTGCGTTTTTACAATCGGCTTTCCGTCTGTTTTGTATTGACATAATTGATTCAAGATGGAGGAGAAGTTGAAAATTCTACGAAAAACTTTCTCAAACAAGGAAAGGCTGATAAGGAAAAAGTTACACACGGTCAACACTTTGACAATGGAGGTTCTGGCGAGTCATGAAATAAAAGTGCATTTAGAACTTGCAGAAAGTGCATTTACAATGTATGCAAATGCACATGATGAGCTGTCCTTGTTGGTCGAGGACTCTGAGGTTGATTTTATGATTGACGCCTTGGAAGAGGTATCTAGTACATTCATTAAAATCAAGGGGATTTTGCAAAGTACATTAAACTTAAGGCTAACTACACACGAACCTCAAAACGAAAATACGCTGAGCGAACAAGGCAACAATCCATCAGGTTACCCCCCATGAGTCTGACTTCATTTACAGGAATATTGGAAGACTGGTATACTTTCCATGACCAATTTTCCTCTGTTATTCACAATAATAGATACATTGACAACACCAGAAAAATGCACTATTTAAAATCATGTTTATCAGGAGAAATAATTATAAGAATATAATTGCCTCATTATCATCGACTGGTAGCAATTATCTGGAGGCTTGGTCTTTAGTGACAAACCGTTATGATAATGGACGTCTTATTCTACAAGTACACTTACAGCATTTGTTCAATCAGCCACACATTCAAACTGAAGCTGTTAGTTCTTTGAAGGCGTTGGTTGATACAACAAATCTTAATCTAAAACATCTTAGAGCATTAAAAGTATTAAAACAACCCATTGAGTCGTGGGGCACAATATTTACCTTATATCATCCCGTTTACCAAATGAATTTAGAAAAGCATGGGAAATTGAATCATCTACCTATGAGTATCCATCTTGGTCACAAATGTGTAAATTTATGGAGAAAAGAATACATGTGTTAGATTTATTACAATCAACCAGTACACCCAAATCTAAGTTTACCAACAAATGCAACAGTCGAGCAATAACTCATGCTGTGACTGCAGCACAAGGTAATAGGCAGCTGTGCCATATTTGTTCACAGCATCATATAATTTATCAGTGTAATTTATTTATGAAGTCAACAGCGAGTGAGCGACATGCATTAGCTAAGAAGGCCAAATTGTGTATAAATTGTCTACGGGCTTCACATTCTTCCAGTCAATGCTCATCTGATAAAACATGTAAAGAATGTGGTGGTAAACACCATACACTTCTACACTTTGGTGACTCTAAGGGCTATAAAATTACTTCTGAAGTGCCCACGTTGACTATCAATACACAACCATCAACATCTAAAGGGATAGACACTGTGGCTGTCAATCAGGATGCCTTAAGAGAAAAGTCAACTGTCATATTATCAACAGCATTGGTGCGCGTACATGGACCTAGTGGATGGTCAGAACTATGCCGTGCATTAATAGACACTGCTTCAGAATTACATTTTATTACTAAAGCCTTAGCAAGTCGGTTAGGTTTGAAAACATTGCATCAGCCAATGATAATTGATGGTGTATCAAATGCTTCTACAACCACATCTCAAGTTTCAACGTTCAATATTTCTCCTAGGACGAATGGTAAACAAATGACATTAACTGCCTTAGTGTCTCCTAAGATAACTGTTGATCTACCCACTGTAGCCGTGGATGTTTCACAGTGGACTCATTTGGAACGGGTTGAGTTAGCAAATCCAACATTCCATGTGCCTAACAAAATCGACTCACTCATAGGTGCTGAATACAGTCTGGATATAATGTTAGATGGTAAAATACAAGGACCCAAAGGTACGCCGTCGTTACACAACCCTATCTTTGGGTGGATAGTATGTGGAAACAATCTTAGACATTGTGGAATTGTGGAACACTATCAATGTTTAAGTCAGTCACCTGTTGTACCACTACAGTTGAATCATTTGTGAACCGATTTTGGGAACTGGAAGAGGTACCACGCCTTACATGTATGTCCAAAGAAGACCAACAGCGTGAAAAGCATTTTGTTGAGACGTTTACTCGAGACAGCTCTGGTCGTTATACTGTAAGACTTCCTTTTGTTAAAGAACCACCGCTAGTGAACAATTCTTATCAGCTCGCTGTTCAACGCTTGAAGAAAGTCGAGGTGTCATGTCGTGTTCGATGGATCGTGCACGATGGACACAGGAAACTCATTGAATGAACTACTTCATGAAGGACAAAAATTACAGAAAGAAGTAATTGACATATTAATCCGTTTCCGTCTACCTCGCTATGTTATTACCGCAGATATTCGACAGATGTTCCGACAAATCTTAGTACACCCCACTGATCGTGTCTACCAAGGTATTGTCTGGCGTCCAAATGAATCTAGTCCAATAAGAAGTTATACCTTAAATACGGTGACCTATGGGCTCATCACATCACCATACCATGCTTTACGAGTCATGAAGCAATTGGCTTACGACGAGCAAGGGACCTATCCTGAGGCATCTGCGGTGCTACAGCGAGATTTCTATGTAGATGAAGTAATGACCGGACGAGATGACATTACTGCCACAATCAAGCTACACCAGGAGTTGTTGCACTTGCTCGCCCGAGGTGGGTTTGAATTACGTAAGTGGGCCACCAACTGCGAGGCAGTTTTAACGCACATTCCTACAGCACTAAGAGCCACTCAACTAACGCTGACCGACCACATGGATCCGTCAATCAAAATATTGGGTATATGTTGGAATGCTCAACGAGATACGTTCTCATTTCATGTTGAAACTTCCAAGGTTGGTGAAGCTTTCACTAAACGTTAATTACTTTAGGGAATTGCAAGGATTTTTGATCCGTGTGGATGGTTAAGCCCACTTGTGATCGTGGCGAAGATCATTATGCAACACCTGTGGAAGAACAAGTTGGATTGGGACGATCCACTGCCTGACACGCTGAGCAAATGGTGGTCGGATCATCGATCTTCTTACAGTGCTCTTCGCTCCTTTGAATTACCACGGCATTGCAATAACGAACACACTCAGGTAACTACATATAGTCTGCACGGTTACAGTGACAGTTCGGAACAAACTTATGCTGCTGCTCTTTGTGTACAAATTTTACTAGTACACATCATAAACTACATGAGGTGTATAAACTGTTGTGCTCTCAACAATTGAACTCAGCCCTGAACACTTTCTGTTTGCCCAGAGAGATAGACTGGCACTTTATCCCACCAGCTTCGCCCTATTTTGGTGGTATTTGGGAAGCTAATATCAAATCGTGTAAACGCATACTCCAACGCATAATTCTTAATAGTGTCTTTATATATGAAGAATTACACACGGTCTTTTGTCAAGTCGAAGCGCAACTTAACTCTCGACCACTTTGCCCTGCCAGTATGGAAGCCACTGACTACTCAGCACTGACTCCAGGGCATTTCTTGTTAGGTAAAGCTTCTATGTCACTACCTGAAGTCGACATTCTTGAGCTAACACCTACCAATCGACTCACCAGGTGGAATAGAATACAGAAACTACAGCAGTCCTTTTGGAAACAATGGTCTCAAGATTATCTGGCTACACTACAACAACGCTCTAAATGGACAGCCTCCCAGCCTAACTTTCAAGTCAACGACCTCGTCCTCATCAAGAAAGAAAATATGGCTCCCACTCATTGACCCCTAGCCAGAATCCTCCAGGTGCATCCCAATCCTGCAGACCACCTCGTGCGAGTTGTCACCCTTAAGACACAGGATTCGGTGCTAAAGCGTCCTATTAATAAACTTATAAAACTGCCTATCGAACAATAGTTTAAACTGGTTAACACATTAATCAATTATTCCATTATTTGTTTTGTTATTACTTAAATAATTTTGTGTCACCTTATGTGAATTTATATTGTTATGTTACTATAGTTTGTACTTTGTTGAAATCTATTTGTACCTTACCCCATTAGGCATTTTTTACTAATGTTAATGTTTGAATTGTTTATTTATTTAACTTCCTTTTGAGAATACCTCTTAAGGGGACCGGTATGTTTATCAAGAATGTTATCATTATAATGTAATCAATTAAAATACAGTCCGCTGCATTTATCATGTTTAACACTAACCTACAATTTAGAAAATGAAAATTATTATTCAGTCATGTCATGTCTATTCGGTTTTTTTTCGACGAGACGGTTATGTTCTGTTTCGTTTTAAAAAAATGTGTTTTAATAAAAGAACAAACCTACATCATTTTTTTGCATCCACTTTATTTCCCAACAAGTACTATACGTATTCCGACATGTTTATTTTTTGTTTCATTTTTCAGATAGATGATATGCTCCCCAAATTCTAATTCTTAATCCTATGTAAATTGTAAATATATACACCATCTAGCTTGACGCTTCTAATAGTGATAGTCATTCGAATACTTTTTTTGTATTTGAATACTATTTTAAAGTATTCAAATACGTATGCTCGCATCATTAAGTTTAATAGTAGTAAGTTAACACTCGTATATTTATATTTATTATTTTTATGTTGCATGCAATACATACCTATTACTATTTATAATTATTATTTAATGATAAGATTAAGAGAACTTTAAACCTACATGTGTTGTCTCCGACTCTCCGTCTTACAAGTGCGTACTGTAAAAAGTAAAGGTAACATTATTATCGAGGGCTTTTTATAGGATTTTTATTATATTTTAATTTTAAAATGAGTTATTAGTATTTTAAGATATATAAATAATTTACAATTTTAAGATACGCAGAACTCGCTTTAAAATAATACTATAGTAAAAAGCTCACGAGAAGCCCTCGATAATGATGCTACCTTTAATTTTTATAAGAGGTCAATAAATTCACTCCAAATTTTAAACTAACAAAGCTGTTCTTCTGAGCGTAAAAATTGCAATGTTATGCACTTATAAAGACAGAGACAACACATGCGGGTTAGACGTCCTCTTAAATTGATTTATTTTTATAATATTATAATATACAATGGCCGATGATACACCGTACATTGAGGATCTAGATGCAAAGTACCTATACTTATACCTACTAAAATACTAAATTATCAAGCAAGCAGGCCATTAATAAAGTCAACATTAAATTAATTTAAAAGTTTTTTCAACTGTGTCTTAACTTTATATATTATTAAAAACGTCGCATATATTATACATAGCTGCAGTTATCATGATAGGTAGTCGTTAGTTGTATCTCATGTTGTATGTAATTCTAGTTTCTACAAAAAACAACTCTTAACTATTATTTAATATTTATTGTTACTTCAAATAATTATTTACCATTTAAATTCTATCAACCTCGGTAAATGTCAAGATTAAGTAAATATCGTCATCTTAATTCTTAATGGTCCAGCCGATGAAAATAATATCTAAAGAAATTTTGCATTTGAACCAGTGGCGGATTTTAGGGGAGCAACGTGGCGATTACCTTCTCCTAGAGCTTTTATTTTTAGTTGAATTATAGCGCCGTAAGCTAAAATGAATATGAAATTCATAAGTCATAACTATAACTTCAAACTTATAAATAAATTATACAAAAAAAATGTAGGTACCTGGAGTGTCGTATATAGAAATATTTTTTGGGGTGGGCTATAATATTAAGCAAAATCAACTATAGTCTATAGTGTGTGATCTATCATCTAAAGTTCTAAAAGCTAATATATTTAACAGTTTGTCTGTTCTACTCGCTTGTCAATCGTCAACGTGATTGTATGGTAGTGGAAGCAATGCTATCAACGTAAAAATAAATTCATAACTAATAACTGTAATTTCGAGGGGGGCTGAAGCCAACTAGTCCCCCTCAGTAGCGGTGCGTGAATAAAATTTACGGGGAGACTTAACTTTTGTTTAACTATTAGCTACCTATTTATATACATTTTTACTTAAAATATTAGTTTTACACAGTTGTACACGTCTACAAATTTATCATTATTGCATCTGCATGACATGTCCAGCGTAACAGCGTCCAGGCTCTGTCGCAGTGTCGTTTGGCATGACTGGTAAATTTCAACTTGAATAATGACACAGTTTTACAATGTAAAAGTTTAATACTTAATGCAATGTATCACGTATGTTTTTTAATGTATGGTATATTTAATAAACATTATATAATGTAAAAACGATTCTTTTATTAACTTATTAAAAAATGTAGGTAACCAAAAATATATAATAAGTACCTATTACTTAATATACTTACTTTCAGGGTTAGGCAAGATACTAAAAAAGCAGTATCGAGATACTAGATACAAGATACATTGCTTTGGAGTATCGCGATACAAGATACTAGATGCTTGGCTATAGAGTATCGCGGTACTAGATACTCGATACTTGGCTTTAGAGTATCGCAATTCGCGATATTAATATATAGATACTAGATATACTATATAATATCTAGATACTCGATACATTTTAATAAAATTATCAGTGTTTTAAAAAAAAATATATATTTATTGTTATGGGGATGACCACTTCGTTAAATATGGCAAATAAAATAATAAAAATTGACACTTATTCAGTAATAATAAAATAAATCAATTTTGTCGTGTGTGAGAGTCACGAAATCGCCTGCAGGCTAATACACAACTAAAACAAGTAAATGTGGTTTCATCAATCTGAAATATATTATAAATATTATAGTTTATAGTAAATATATTAGTTTACATACTAAAATAAAAATAAAAATATACTCAATATGTGCTGTGACTCCCATAAATGATTTATGTTTTGTTGACCAAATATTAGCTGTTGTACATAAACTAGGTCTAGGATCAGATTCAAAAATATTTTTTAATTTTTCACAAATAAATGTATAATTTTCTAGAATGCGACGGCTTAATGTTCTTCTTGAAAATATTTTTAAAGTACCATCAATATCTATTAAGTCATTAGAAAAAAACAAAAAGTTATGCGTTATAGGATTAATTATAGTATTATATTTATATAGGTACTATATACAATAATATTATTATATATTATGCAGTTTTAATAATAATATATAACAATAATTTTATACATTTTATGTTATTATTAAAATTAATAAATAACTAAATGGTCTTTACACTTATTTTGACTGGTTAACAGTAATATGATATAGGTCAGCGGTTCCCAACCTTTTTAGCAGGCGGTGCCCTATTGTTTGTACAAATTTTGTTAGGTGCCCTTCATAGGCGCAAATCACCAAAAAACATTAGGGGGGCTTAAGCACCAAAATTTTTTGAGGAAACAAACCAAACTCGTGAGGGGTTACACCCCAATAGTACTATGCTATATATTATATAAATAAAAATATAAAATAAAAATCAAACAAACACAACTAAACATTTTATTATTATTATTTATTTATTTATTAAAAATGTAAAGGCAATGTGTACTTATTTTCAGCAAACTTATTTAAAATTATGTCTTTATCAATGACTAGATCGCTCTCAATATGAATTATCGATAAGTCAGATAGTCTTTCCTGACCCATCGTGGTACGTGTCCAAAATTTCACAATTATTATGATATTATATAATATGTTTTATATGTCATTGCAGTTTAATATATCCAGACGTAAACTCGACATATTATATTATAAATAATTAAATAAATATAAAACTGTTTTTGAATTTTTAATAAATGTAATTATTTTGAAAATGTGATGGTAATAGTACTATAAGTTATAATCACGGGATTCGGGGTGCTAGCATTAAAATTCAGGGTGCTAAGCACCCTTAGCACCCCTGCGATTTGCGCCTATACTGCCCTTCTGTAAATATCACGAGAAACGTAATTAAAATAAACACTAGTTTTCATTCATAACTGATTTAAATAATTTTATTGAACATAATACATATTATTAATAAATTATAATTATATTGTTGAAATTAAAATAAAAAATTCTGTTTTAATAGTGAAAAACTAATAATTAATGAGATATTTGAGGCTGCTTATTTTTGGAAAGTTTGGCAATGTTTTTATCTATTATTGAATTATTTGACACTTATTAGAAACACTATATTTAATATTGGATATACAGATAGTATTCTAAGTAATTTTGTACGTAAATAATTTTTTGTCTTTTCAACTACAATTAATTTTTAATATAATATAATTTAATATTTTTTTTCATTCACGGATGAGCCGTGGCGCCCCTTAAATGAGCTAGCGGTGCCCTTAGGGCATATAACATAAATTACGTTATGTTATTATTGTTTATCGGTCCCAATATTAGCCTAATGACACTTAGTATATAATATACAAATATAATACGTGAATACTCGACATAGGTACATACATACCATTAATCATCATTATGAGATGTTCGTCTTCAATCGACGATAATGGCTTCATGCTACATATGATATAATTCAAAAGATTTTTATCAAACATTTTTTGTTTGTACTCGTTTTTTTGACGATCGTTCAAATACAAATGTAATTTCTGCTGTTTAGGTGTGTTTGGAATTTTGGATTAGAATCGTTTAATTTTCTTTTTGTACCACGTTCATTAACAGCAGTTTTAATATAATTCTCGAATTCTTCCAGAACATTAATGTGAATTCTCTGAAATTTAAAACAACATTACATAATTAATTATAAAAATGATATAATTAATAAATATAAATAAATAATAAATATTAATAATTGATAAATTTACCTTGATATGAATGCGAAAATTTGAAGCGGATCTTAATGTGCCACTATATTCTTTTTTAGCATCATTGCAGAGAACACATTCTGCTTTGATGTTTTCATTTTCCGTCTCTGGTAGTTTTTATTTTAAAATATTTTCCATCCAATATTAGTGGAATAGACAAATTATTTTTCACTTCAGACATATTAATATAATAATATTTAACACAGCACTGACAATAAATATTAATTTAGTAGGTATGTAAAGGCCAAAGGGCAAATGTTCGTCAGTTGACGTCCACAGAACACCTTTGAAGCCGACAGTGTCTGTGTAAAAATCTAATCTACTAATTTTATCGTGTTTAATACCTACTTTATCGCGAAAAGTATAATATAATAGACTATACGTTTATACATGTAAAATTACGGATATCTAATAAGGTACAGACGTAAAATCCAATTCAATGTGCGTGTGTCACAGTCTACAGATATCACATATATAACTATATTTTACGATTTATCGGTACTGAAAAATAATTTCCAAGGGCATGATACTAAAAATGCAATATCGAGATACACGATACTTTGCTTTGAAGTATCGCGATACAAGATACTCGATACTTCATATAATTGTATCGCGATAAGTAAGTTACTTTCATGTGGTTATATCTTCACATTTATTGTACACATTATTGAATAAGATGCGAATCTAATATAATGTATATTACCCATAACTTCTTTCAGTCTTAGGTATGTTTGTTAATTAAACTTTAAATCACTATTCAGTATTTAAGTAGTATTAACTATACAGGGTGATTTTTTAAGCATGCTCGCCCCATTTTTATGCTTAAATTATGCATATATTCAAATTTTGATTTTTGGAATATTTAAGTGTAGTTAAAGGCGATATTTTTGAGTACTTAGATTTTCCACAACTTTTAAGGAGTATCCTGTAGCGATACCAACTTTGGTTTTTCAAATGACAACCTATATGTTTTAAAGCAAAATGTGATTCAGATAATTTTTCTGAAAATTTTGACATATTGCAATCAAAATTCGAACGAAAACTTCCAGAGTTATTCTACTTGAAATACTAAGGAATAAGGATAAAAGTCTAATACTTAAATGCCTACGTTGTAAATGGATACACGTACATATTTCGCATTTGTGCTATTGTACACTATTTTTCGGTATTTTATTATAAGTAGGTATACCTATGCTATACAAATATTAACGTTGCCTATAAGGTATAGGTAACATGGATAAAATAAAAAGGATATTATTTTATTCATATTTTCTTTTCTTTTGAAAATTGTCAGATGCAATATTTGGCCATTTAGTAATAAGTAGTGATTATTAACAAATATTTTATTTTTATATTGTATACCGAATTATAATTATCGTATCCATTTACAACGTAGGCATTTAAGTATTAGACTTTTATCCTTATTCCTTAGTATTTCAATTAGAATAACTCTGGAAGTTTTCGTTCGAATTTTGATTGCAATATGTCAAAATTTTCAGAAAAATTATCTGAATCACATTTTGCTTTAAAACATATAAGTTGTCATTTGAAAAACCAAAGTTGGTATCGCTACAGGATACTCCTTAAAAGTTGTGAAAAATCTAAGTACTCAAAAATATCGCCTTTAACTACACTTAAATATTCCAAAAATCAAAATTTGAATATATGCATAATTTAAGCATAAAAATGGGGCGAGCATGCTTAAAAAATCACCCTGTATATAATATATATAATATATATATTTAGAATTTGATGTATCTTCTTAAATATATTGAACCAAAATAGCTTTTAATTAATAACGAGTTTTAATAAGTTTTAAATTTAGCGAGTATTATATGCAACTGGTGTTGGTATAGCACTCGCAATATTCGCGTAAAATTTGCATCATTTCATTGATTTCTTCGTGAAATGCTCATTGTTATTATTAAATTTAAAAAAGAAGCAAAAGTTGTTTTTGACGTCAACTTGATTTAAAAGTAACATAAAACACATTAGAATTCATTGAGTCTGTATTTTTCGAAAAAAAAAATAAGTTTAAGTATAGAGGTGCATATATGGTTGTCAATTTTTGAAATAATAAATATTTACTATTATTTGCGGACGTTAAACAGTCCAGTTATTGAACACCTATAGGCTATAGGCCTATTATCATATAATATATCTCAAAGAGTTAAAGAGGCTATTAAGATGTCATGCTAAAAGTGAAATATACCTACCTATACAACGCTTAGAAGTAATAAAGACACCTACAGACTATTATTTGCATTCTTATTAATTGTTCATGATGTAACCCAGTACAACAGTATAAAATAACAAATACAAAATGTAGCTACAATTATGACGATATCGCAGATTTGATTGTATCGAATCTATACAATCATATATATATTCTAAGCTATAAAGTTGAGTGTACACAACAGCGACCAGCGAGAATACCAGTGATTGGGAAAAGGGGACCATGAAATAAGAAAACAATGTGCCAAAAGCTAGACCAACTGGCGACTAGCCAGACAATCAAGCAGAGACTCGAGTATGGCTTTGGTGTTATTTAATAATTTAATATGTATAGCAATTAGCAGTTGAGCTGAGCTCGGGGTCTCTCAGTCGCTAATTTAAACCATCGACAAGAATACAAAATGATAGACGTATTTGGACCACGGAAAATAGTTGTAATTATTACAGATAATAACAGTGGCGTAGGTATATAGAAATTAATTTCGAGGGGGGTATTACAAAAAAAATTTAATATTTCAACATATTACTCTTAAATTCTAATTAGTTACACTCCAACCATAAATTTCGGAGAGGGGGGTTGAACCCCCGTCATCCCTAAATACGCTACTGGATAATATATCTATAATATACGTGTATTTGTTATATAAATCTGTGGTGTACTGGTGTGTGGTCAGTGTCGACCTGGCTCAGGCGACTAGGAGCCAGTAGGAGGCGATCGCCTCCGGGCTCCGAGGCCCCGACCTGTATTTTTCAAGATGTGGCCTTATTTCATTTGTTGAAAATGTTTAAATACAAGTGTATAATCAAACGTACATTTACCGATTGTGTGCGTTCTGGGTGCTGATACCCAAGCCATTGATTATTCAAATTTACTCAGAGACTGCAATTGGTTAGACCCAAATTCATTTTACAACATTGAGTCAATGAAACATAGCGATGATTTAAAAGCTATTTGTGAATTGCCAGGAGTATACAGACAAGTAATATGCTTGGAGCTAAAACAATTTGCTTCTCAATTTAAAAATTTTCCTACCAGATTTAACTTCTAGTGATTTAAATTACAAAAATAATACAAATACTCAAACTAAATCATCTATAAAGATACTGAGAGTGAAGATGAAGTAACAATAAAACCTGATTGTAATAAATGCAGAAATTGTATTTATTGTGATTTTGTAATAATTCGAGAATTATCATTTCAATCAAATCTATTTTGTAATTTATTACGAATTTGTATTAATTTTACCATCTACACAAGTTTCATGCGAGAGAGTTTTTTCAAAACTAAAGATTATAAAAATAAAATCACGATCAACTATAAAACAAGAAAATTTTGGTCCGTTATTGAAGATGGCTGAAAAAGATATAGAAATCGACCGAGAAAAATTGATTGACAATGTGGATAACTCATCAAATTTATTAAAAAGACAACTAATATAAATTGAATAATACAACAATCTAGTTCTGTTATGTTATTTAATTAATTTTTATGCATATCACATTTTGTGGTTACATATTGTTAAAATTTTGAATATTTTTTACTACAATGAAAGCTGTTAACAAAAAGTTAAAGGGGTATTTTTGAAAGGCCCCTCGAGAGGCCCTTTGAAAAAATTGCTCCATGGGCCCTTTAGATCCCAGGCCGACACTGTGTGTGGTACGGCCATGGACAAAGATTCTATAGTTAATAGTAGAAATTTATACTTTGTAAATTATAACATATCAATATATAAAAACATAAAGATAAATGAAGCATTAATTATAATAATATTCATCAAAATAAATTAGTTTATTATTTTATTAATGTTAATTTTGCCTGATGAATGATGATCATGATATTATTACTTATGATTGAATAATTTATGATAATTTTTTTTTTTACTTATTATAATAATATTCAAAAGATAAGAATAAAATAACGGCGATCCGCCGCCTTACCAAAATCCCCTCCTCCTACGAACTATTATCATTTTATTGCAATCATTCGCGATTACCGACGTGCTACGCCCCAGTGCGGCCCACCGTCAAGGACTGGTGACTCTACTGACGCTGCAGGCCTGCAGCGTGCTGACGCCGATGCCGACAACGGTGAACGGTCGTCATCAGCTGTTCAACGGTATGCCAACGTCTGTCCCGGTGAAGGGTTGAGAGAGGAGTTTTCGGTGGCGCGTTCACTCCTCACCTTACCGCACGTCCAGGGCCGTCCAGCCGACCTCGCGTAGACAAATCCGTAACTCGTCACGAAATTCTCGTACACAACTTCATGCAGGTAATGTAACAACATACGCAAACGCGCGCGCATAGGTACACATTATATGGTATATACGCTTACGCTCGTGGTATATATATATATATATATATATATATATGAATGTGTGTTGTGATTTTTTTTTTATTTGGTTTTTTGCGGTCTTCTTTTTTGTCCCCTATTCCGCCGGACCGGAGAAACATGCGGATCGCATAGCCATTTCACCACGATAGCGTAGTTTTTTTTTTACAACCGCACCGCATCATTATTGTTCGTGCCATCCAACAACGATAATATTAATACACAACGATACCTGTAGTAGTTGTAGTAATAATAATAGTTATTATTATTATTTGATATTATCACGCCTGCCGCTGCAGCAGTGGTGTTTTCCTACCTCGTTGGCCGAGCGGTTCTCTCCCGACTCCCGAGTCTTGCTCTACAATACATCATCACAATCATCGTCGTCGTCGTCATCGTTATTTGTTTCATTAATATTATTATTACAGCAGTCCTCACGTCGTCGCATAGCCAATTGTTTCGCCGTGTAAACACTAAACAACCCATAAACAGCAGTCTTATCACCGTCGCCGTCGATACCGTTTTTTAGCAGTCACCGTAAATTGTAGTAGCACATTATTTGATCACGCCCGGCTTCGTACACGATAAACGACTAACATGTCCGACGATAAAGTAATTGGTCACCGGCTCCAAAGTTTCAAGCACAGAGGCAAAACCGAAATCGTAAGTACACTGCTGGATGTGCACAACAATTATAAATTTATAACTGCAGCTCTAATTTAATTCTTAAAACTTTTCAGTGCCTACCTAAGATAAACTTATTGTTTGAATTAGGCACAATTAATGTTTCTTTCTGGTCTTGAACAACATTTTATTTGTTTTCAAAACATGGGTATAGATCAATTTTAGTGTTCTTGGTAGTTAGTCCTTTAAGAACATCAATTTGTTTGAGTGATTACATATTATATAAATACTATATTGGTTGTTAAACGCGTCAACATAATATAGCTCTGAAATATCGAGTGAAATATGCAGTGAATTGTGTACTGTGCGTATTTGAATTTTCATCAAAATGTGTGTAGTGGACAGTGTATACAAAAGGTAAGCTGTTGTAGATGACTTTTAGTGTTTAAAAATGTGAACACACTTTATACAGCTTACTCATGTATCAGGTTAGATGTCTTTTACTTGTGGTACTATGGATATGAACAAGAGTGGTAGATTCTGGTAGTTATATATTTTAACCTTGCTATGTTCAAGTTTACACTACCTGCTTCAATGGTTATTGATTACAAATTTGTAGAAATTAAATAAATTAATAAATACCTATTACATTTTTTTCTACTCTTCTCTGTTATATATTTAAAATTGAAATGTCTAAAAACTAAAAACTTGAATTATTCTGTGACTTACAGCTTAAGAGAATGTAGCATTGACATTTGTTGTTTTCGTTTTACCAGTGTGTTACTTAGTGAGTTTATGCTCAACAGATCATGTAGCTGTTCATTAGCTTAAAAATTTGAGTACATCAATCTCTTATGAAAGTTGATTGTAAGAACATTATCTGTGTTTTATGATAGTTAATTTTTTTAGAAAGTTTTGCGTTTATAATATAACATAAATTAAAAATGTTCATAACTCGCCTGAAACTGAATTATTGTAAAAAAGCATAATATGTAAACCCTAATAATGTATTTACCATCAAGTTTCATAAAAGGTCTATTCACTCACATGTTTAGACTAACAAAGCTACACCTGATCTACTGAGTGTGAATTTGGCATGTTACTTAATTGTAAGACGGAGACAAAAAAATGTTAGTGTTTTATCTTCTTAAGACATTTCTAGAATTCAAGGAAATATACTTAATTTGACTTAAAATAAATTTATACATTTAGTAGAATACTTACATCATGGTACCTATGGTTTATCTTTGTCACTGACTATTGTATTTAGTAACAGGCTACTAAATATTTTTAAAATTCAAGTAATTTAATATTATCAATCTAATTCAAGTAGAAATCACTGTGTAAAATACTTCATCTGTTATGATGAAACTAAATAATTTTTTAACACCCATTGGCGTCATTTGCACCTTATTTTTCAATGAACTGTAACACTATCAACATTATAATTAAATAACTATTCTTTAGGTATTTTTTTTTCCGCGTTACCTATAAATTGTCTATTGATAATTTTATTTTTAGCCAATTAGCATCAATAAAAAATTCTTGATTGTTTCCGCACTTTGTACATTAAATATAACTCGAAATATAATTAGGTAGGTAGTAGATACTTCAACATTTGTATAAATTACACTATACCTAGTATAGCTGTTACTAAATAAAAATTTAAAAACAAAAATATTGTGGAATTTTATAAAGAGATACCTATAAATTAATAAATTAATAAATAGATTTTAAAAATGTTAATCATTAAAATAATTTTTATAATTTTTAATTTATTTAGGGTGAGATTTAGGGCTATACAGGGTGTAACCGAAAGATATGACAGATTTACATGTAAATCTTACACAAATCTGTCATATCTTTCTGTTACACTCTGTATACATAAATTATTGAGTTGGCTGTAATTTAAGAATTACTGTTTACTTACCTATCTAGTTATACTTTTGATGCTATTGAATGATACATACCTGATTAAACTTTGATTACAAAATTTTTAATACAACCATAATATATTGTATTTTTTTAAATATTATTCTTAATTTATCATATTTAATTATTTACAAAGAGTTAATTGTGATAGGTATGTTGATATAGGCATTAAATAGGTATAAAATTATAAAATATATTGTGTTTTTAACGATTCTTTAAAATATACACTTAGATGTATACCAAATACATAAAACAACTGAAAGACATACAAATTTACAACTAAATGAATGATCCATAAACCACTGTTCTTCTGTTTTAAGAATTACATATACTTTCTCCATCTAGAGAACATGCTGTGGTCCGATGAAAATTTCTCTACTGAATCGATGTGTTCTCTTGCTAAACCAGCGTTTCCCAACCAGAGTGTCACAGCATTTTGATGTGCCATGAAACCTAAATAGGTGTGCCCCAAAATATCATGATTAATAATACGGTTACTCATAACTTAGATAGAAGGTTAAAGTTTTTTTTAACGATTTTCTTACTCTTATATATAAGGATTGAGGGTATATTTATCAATTATGGTGGAAATCAATGCCAAATTACTAGGACTACATTTTTATATCTTACATAAACATAATATGATCATAATGCAATGTCTATGTTTTTCAATATCAATAAATTAAATTATGATTTTAAATGTGTTTTCCTAACCAAAATAAACATTATTTTAAATTATTTGTTAGTGAAATGATGAAAAAATGATGAAAGCCTAATGCCCAAATATTAAAAAAATATATATATATTAAACATATTATATAAGTCGGTGTCAAGTGTGGTACAGCATAATGTCGGTTAGGACTATTGTGCCATGATGGAAAAAGGTTGGGCAACTCTGTTCACTATGCTAGACAGAGTATAGGTTGAAATATGAATATTGTTTCCTGCATCATTAAAATCTAATTGATAAACAATTGTATGAAAAATATTTTCTTTTCTATTAATCATATTTGTACTTGCTCATCAAAATAGAAGTATAATTAAAATAAAAAGATTAAATGATATGATGTTGTTTTTTTCATTACCACTGTGATAGCTTAGGCACTTTAAAAATAATTGAATTCTAATTGTTTCTTATAAGAAAATAGTGGGCACTGGGCAGTAATTCAGCGTGTATCTCCCTAACTAGTGATTTCAAAGGTCAGATTGTCATAGGTTAAAACAATCAGCTGGTAAAATTAACATTTGATAACAGTTTTATCATTATTCTTATGTTTTTTTAAAAGAACATAAAATAATATGAATATTGGGTACATATCTATGAATGAAACTTATTGTGCTAATCGTCTTTTTAACATGATTTATTACCCATGGTTGATCTTTTTAATTTTAGTGTATCATCAAATTAATACATTTTTTTTGCAACTTGGCTTACATATGTTATTTATAAATTATTTTCTACTTAAAATCCACTTAGAGTTTAGATTTAAATTATTAAATTTACTAAATGAGTACTATTCCTGCGATTGTACCTATTTAATTACATAGTAACTTTTTCAAGCATGGTTACACCCGAAGGAAAAATCAATGTATATCATTCCATTCCCTGGGTAATAATTTCCTTTGTGGATTTTTTTTTTAAGTATTTTTGATTAACATATTGTGAGTTCCATCCAGCGAATTATAAAACTTATAGCTAAGTATCTAATGAGAATGTTGGAATATATTTAAACAAATTTTTTAGAGTTATAATAGATTATCTATATTTTTGTTTAATATTAAAATGAATTAATATATTAAATTTATTATTAAAATTTATAATTTATTATTTAAACCTATACTTCAGAAGTTCAAAGTGTTAACGTAAAAAAAGATAGAGTTGTGAGAGAAACAAAATTTAAAATTAAGTTCTAGAAGATTGAAGTTTGACCCATCCCTAATAATAATAAACATTAGTAATAAGATTTTTTATGACACTATTTTGATAAATGACAAATATAATTTAACAAATTCAATATGAAACTGATGCAAAAACTGAAGGGCATTTTTCTATTAAAATATTGTAATTATTCAGTCAATACGACTTTTATAGAAGTGAATTACACCTAATAAGAACTTATACTTGATGATTAGGGCTAGGATTTATATGCATTTGCATATTTTTTTTCATCCATGATGATGTACAACTCTTTCTATATTAACGTATTTCAAATAAAATGTATCTATTAAAAGTGTTTATGTACCTGTTACATCTATCTTTCTGAATTCTAGGAAAGGCGAAGGATTAGAAGTGAGGCAACTGTTGGGCTAAGAAAAAACAAACAAGAACAAGAGTTGATGAAACGTAGAAATGTCGGAGAAGTAGTGAATGGTAAATAATAATAATACATATTATTGTATTCTAAAGATGTGTTTAGTATTTTTATTAACTTTCAGATGATATAGACTTGGAAAAACCTTTAACTGAACATGACCTACGCTCTTTGGTTGAAGAAGCTGGTAGTACTATTCCAGATGTACAACTTAAAGCGATACAGTCTGCAAGAAAATTGCTTTCATCTGATCGAAATCCACCAATAGATGAGCTTATAAACAGTGAAATACTACCTATCTTGGTCCGTTGCTTAGATGAGCATAATAAGTAAGCAAATTGGTTTGCATTAGTAATCTTAAGACCGCTAATCATACAAAAAACTCCATTATAGGTTTCCAAATTTGCAATATTTAAGTCTAAAAAAGACATTTAATGATTTGATTTTGATTTTTGTATTTACATTTATTCAATAATGCTTAAGGTATAAAGTAGTAACTACCAACAATTATAAATTATAAAAATAATATTTAGTTGTAAAAAATTAATATTAATTTAAAAGAAGTAATATTTCTTAAACATGACCAGTGTCCAGTAATATAGTTCTTTTAACATCATACTATCTGGTGTTTGTTTCCGTTGTGAATAAAGCTACATTTGAATTGAGTCCCAACTCCAAAAAAAACTTAATAATTAAGTACAGAAAAGAAAATGAGGATAAAAACTGAGTCTCCCATCGAATCAGTACAAGTACCTATATAATCTAAAAATGCTATTAGGATAATTTTATAATTTTTAAATTTTCCTTCGTCTGAACTGTAATATGATTTGAATTACCCTAAATTTTGAATCCTTGCCATATTTTTTAACCTAAATTAAGCATCATTCCTTAAAATTAAAATATTTTCTAGTGGATCTCTTAGGTTTTTTTTATATTTTAGTCTTAGAACAAGTTATGAACTTTTTAAGATGTATAAAAAATTACAATTTTAAACTAGTTACAACTCAAATTAAAATTAAAAAAACCCTATTTAATTATAGATATCATTTTTACTTAAAATTTTTATAATAGACCAATTATTTCAACATTAATTATAACAGAGTTAAATGGTTTATTCGGATTGTAAATGTTATGTTTTTGTAAGATAGATACAATGTTTGGAGTTTATGTAGATAATAGTGTACTCTTAAATACTAAATTTGATCTGACTGTCATTTCAAAATCAATTTTAATCCGTTGTTGGCATTTGTGGTAAATGTATTTCTTAGCATTCTTTAATTACAAAATGAAATGCATTTAATTATGAACTTATCAATTTATTTATTGGAAAAATAAAGTATGTGACCCAGAAGTATTTGTATTTTTGATCCCATGGGTTGTAAAAACTTTAAAATTGTTATATACAACCTTTTAAAGTTCCATACGATTTCCTTCAAAAACAAATAAAATATACTCAAATATGTTAAGTGGATGGTACATAAAAATAATAAAACATTTGAATTTTTAACATTGACTGTTAAAAATGGTTCATCTTTGTTTATTTTAGTTTTTCTTACTCTTAGTTTTTAAAATATTATGGATGTGATTTGTGTACATTAGTTAATTTGGTAATAAAGAGGACTTGGAAAAGTAACATATTTTATTCTAATATAATACAATTCAGTAGTAGTCAAAGTATCAATGTCATTTGTCAGAAATATTGTCTTTTGCTTTTTGTTTTAATTAATTGTTCGATATTTGTTTATTTAATTGTAGATGATTATTTTATTTTCCATGTTTATGTTTAAAAAATAATATTTTTGTCTTTATCTATGGTGAAAATAATCTAGTGAGTGTAAAGTTAATTATTTTTTACATTTTATTATTGAAAATCTTACCCATTTTAGAGAAGGGCCATTAACTTTTTTTCGTGTACCTTCCCATATCTTTCATTTCCATTTTTTAAGGAACTCATGAAAACGAAAACTAAGTTGTATTTTTAACTCAGAGAATTGAATTATTTTCAAACATGTATTACCCAACATCAATCATAATATTGTAGTGTACAACGGATAGAAATTAATTTTAAAAATAAATTGAAATATCCCTATTTCATACTATTTTGAGAAGATAATGCTAAGATATTAATATATATTGAAACCGGCATGTTTAAATTGTTATGATTTTTTATCCGTTGTATTGGGTATTTAATAACATATTTTAGACATGGCCCCATTTATAATTTATATTATATACACTTTCAAAGAGTGAGGACTATAATTTATGTATATGGTGTAGTTAAAAAATATTTTTTTTTCAATTATCTATTTATTAGGCTTAAAATTAGTTAGAAATAAATAACAATATTATGTCATATATTGTTATACAGATGAATTTTATTTTATTTTTTGATTATTGGATTTGTAATGTGTTATTACATCTTAAAAATAATTTAGTTCAGATTTTAATTTATCATTGGTTTTAAATTTTAAACATCAAAGACCAACAATTGATTAAAACATTTTCGAATTTATGAATTTATGATTTATTTTTAAAAACTTAACACAGACATATTAAATCTAAATTAAATTATGTTATATTAAATATTAGTTTGTTATTATGTAAAAATATAATTTTATCATATTCATATAATTTGTTTATAACTTGTTTTTAGTCCAACATTACAGTTTGAAGCAGCGTGGGCTCTAACCAATATTGCAAGTGGTACATCCATGCAAACTCAAGCAGTTGTCTCAGCTGGAGCTGTTCCGTTGTTTTTAAATTTATTAAATTCATCTAATCAGACAGTTTGTGAACAAGCAGTTTGGGCATTAGGTATTTAACTAATATTATTTATTTAGTTTTTTTGAAACTAAATCCTAAATATATAATTTATTTTATTTTATTTTAGGAAATATTATTGGTGACGGTCCGCAACTACGTGACTATGTTATAAGTTTGAATGTTGTGCCTAGATTACTTCTCTTTATCAATCCGGCTATACCAATAACATTTATGCGGAATGTCACATGGGTTATAGTGAATTTGTGTCGAAACAAAGACCCACCACCAGCACAACATGTTATAGATGAACTTCTCCCTGCTCTTAATTATTTGATTAATAATAAAGATATTAATGTAATTATAGTTTACTTTTAATATTATTTTCAGTAATATAACACTTACTAATTAATTATTATTTTATTTTGTTTTAAGATTCTTGTTGATACTGTTTGGGCTATTAGCTATTTGACAGATGGAGGAAATGATCAAATTCAAAGAGTTATTGATAGTGGTATAGTGCCTAATCTTATACCACTATTATCACACAAAGAAGTGAAGGTTTGTTTAGTAACATATTGACTATGAATTCGAATCATAATATTAGAATTATTACATGTTAAAAAAAAAAAATGTTTAGGTACAAACTGCAGCCTTGCGTGCAATAGGAAATATTGTTACAGGAACTGATGAACAAACACAAATAGTTCTTGATGCTGGTGCACTATGTCATTTTCCTGCTTTACTCTCTCATTCAAAAGAAAAAATATGCAAGGTAATTATTTAAGTATTTTTTGTTATAAATAGTTTGGAAGAAATATTTATTTCTCTTCTATTTTATAAAATAAGCCCCATGTACCAATAATCATGAATTGAAGAGAAGGAAGTAGCTAAATAGTAGAAAAATATAAATTTGGATTGAAATCTCAAACTGTTAATTAAAATGTAAAAAAGTTTAAAACATTGTTATGGGTGATGTGAAAGTGTCATTCCTAAATGTATGTACGCCTGAGTAATCACATCTGAATAAGGCCTAATTTCTGGATTTATTATATAGTCAGTATACTCCACTTAGGTTCTCTTGGTGGTCATTTGAAAGGTGCAAGTTGTGTTGCCACAATGTATAAAGATCCCATTCTTTTGGTTCATGGGATTTGATGCAGTACTTTCCTCTATACCAAAACCTCTTAAACCACAAGTATACACAGCTATGGTAATTTTAGCGCATTGTTGTGTGTATTGCATACAATTGCACAATTTATACGTTATGCAACTATCTCCCTCAGTAATTATTGAGATTACATACCCTTGTAATAATATGTTGAATCACAAGCCTACATCACAATTAGATGTACATTACTTTATGTTGTTATTATAATATTATATAACCTTGTTGTAACATAAAATATGTGGTATCATTAGCCTAGGCTGTAGTTACATTTTATATTTAATGAAGAGTTCATAGTATGTTTTAAATAATACATTTATTTACAAAAATTTTTTTTTTTGTAGGAAGCTGTTTGGTTTCTTTCAAATGTTACCGCTGGAAATCAAGTTCAAGTACAAGCTGTTATAGATGCTGGTCTTATACCAAAAATAATAACACATCTATCAAAGGTAATATTAGTTCCTAATATAATTTTGTTTATAATATATTATACATTATATTTTTATGATAATTGTAGAGTGAATTCCAAACACAAAAAGAAGCAGCATGGGCAATTACTAATTTAACTATCAGTGGAAATAGTCAACAATTAGATTGTGTTATCAGTGCAGGTGTTGTTGCTCCCCTATGTGCTTTGTTGTCGTGTCAAGATAGTCAAGTTATTCAAGTTGTTTTAGACGGTCTACAAAATATGCTTAAAATTGCTGGTCCTGATGTTGATGCCTTAGCTAATTTGATTGAAGAATGTGAAGGTAATTTTTAATTTTATATTTAATCTTATAAGTAAATTATTAATTTTAATGGCTTAATTTTTTCTATTAACAGGCCTTGATAAAATCGAACAACTTCAAAATCATGAAAGTGTTGAAATTTATAAAGTTGCATTTGATATCATCGAGAGATATTTCTCTGACGTAATATATTTTGTCATACTCAGCATTGATAATTTTTACACTTTTTTTAATTATTTTAGGAATCAGCTTCACCTACACAACCTCCATCATGCTTTGAATTCAATCCGGCTACTACAAACACTCAGTTTAAATTTTAGTTTTTTTTTAACTATTATTATTTTTTTTATAATATTGAATAAGCGCGACTACTTGGACGATAAAATATTGTACTTGTGATTTTTAAAATCATTCTCGTTGCTTTATATCCAATTTTGAATCAATTCTTACTAATTCAATTTAAAATTATTTTTTCATGTCCACTTTCAAATTGATACTGAATCGATTTGGTAATTAAACCTTGGCCAAAACTGAAAGAAGAAGAAGGGAGAAATTGAGCTATTGGAAATTAAATGTTAAACATATTATTGTGTAGCAAATATATAAAAATATTTTTTCAATTTTGTATGCTTTGTGTGGTTAATGAATTATTGATCAAATTGTATACAATTAATGTTGGCCTCTATATTCTAGTTTTGAGTTTTCATGCATCAAGATAGATCTATTTATTTTCACAGTGAAATATGTTGATGTTCTTTTGGCTCCAACGAAGCTAATGATAAATTAAAAATAAATTCTGTTAGCATTTTAACAATCCATTTGAAATATTTAAAACATTTTTACACCACATTAAATCTAAGTTCACTATTTGACATATAATTATTGTCAAATTTAAATATTAGAATACGATTACTAGTGAAACCATGTACCATGAAATATTATTTTTAATATTATTTTGTTCATTTGTACGAGATTTCATATTGTTTAGATGCAAAAAATAAAATCTGAAACAATCATTTATAAAATGTTTGACTAATATTGTTCTCAATACATGGGTTGTATTAATTATTCTGATTTTTTAATTTTAACTATGTTGACATTTTAAAATTTCAATCCATCTGTGCATTTAATATTACAATCTCATTTATGTGGAAAACTTAAAGTACTAAAATTAATATAACATTATTCTTGTTTCAATATCTTATGCTTTAAGATATAAATGTTTAATATGTTAAACCCAATTATTTTTACTATGAGCTAATTAATGTTTTATTTATGATCATAAAGTACTTTTAATTTCAATGATCCAAAAGTTGCAAACTTATTTGCAACTTAAACTGATAATATTTTTTTATATATAAATACATTATATATTATGTTCAGCTCAATTTCACCCTTTTTAATTGTATATCTATTATGTTATATCCGTGATAATTTTTGAATGTATTTAGTATTGTTATTATATCTACGTATTATAGAATTTTTTTCATTAAAACATAATTTTACTTACAGTTCGCCTTAAATAAATGTAATTCAAAATATAAAGCTTATAATTTCTATGCAAATTTGTTGAGTAAAAAATGTAAAAATAATTTGTTTTCACATTAACAATTTTCTGTGAATTAAAAAAATACCATGACAATATTGTACACTTAACTATACTAGTTTACTCAATTATAATAATATAAATTTGAAGTGCTGTGTGTAGTAATTCAAAGACATCTTGTACATTGACAATTATTAGGCTGTAGTACTCGTTTTGTTTTCCCTTCGACCATTGAAACTTTGCTCCCAAATGGAAACTTTATAACAAGATCTAATGAACCTTCATTTATTTCAATGTAATTTAGATAATTGTTAGTTTCAATCATTATGTTATTATTGATGTTTAACTTGTTTTCACTTTTTTTTTTTGAGACTATACTTTTTTTCTGGCTTTCTCTTGACTTGATATTTACTTGGTGTTTCGTATTTTTCACAACCTGTTACAACATCAAATCATTTACATTCAAAAATATTTTTAAATTCAATTGAGACAAATTGTAATTTACCCTATCATTATGTATGGACAGGCTTCGTAATTTTTTTGACAATTTTTTTTTTGGTGGGTCCCATGGTATTCTCTCCTCTGGTATATTGGTCTAATTTTTAATTTAATACAATATGATTAGTAAATTATATATTGAAGTTCTGCGAAAAAAATATTTTCACCTTAGAAATTGACAAATTTGGGTTACATGCAATGCACCTTTCGTTCTTTACTTCAGTTTGTGCCTTTGTGGACTCTGGCAATTCTTCAATATCAACAGTTAGTTTATTATTACTTTTTGTAAATAAATTGACTCTATGAAAAAACCTGATGAATGAATCAAAGTAATTAAAATGTTCATAATATGTAAAGGATGTTAAATTATCTACAATTTGTTTAATTGAGTACTACCTTGTTCTATTGCATATATCTATTTTACCTGTAATTCACTCTTAAAATAGACATGATAGGTCAGGTCAGACCACAACTATATTGAAATTATGTATATTTCCATAAATATTTATTTTACCTCATCATGATTTCATGTTCTCTACTGTATAAGAAAGAAATAAGATAGTTCAAAAAAATATGTGATTATACTTATCAATTTTGTCATGGTTCAAATTTCTGTGGAACTCAAAACTTATATGTTGTAAATAATATTGAATGTAAAATATTGCTAGCCGTTATAAAATATTAAAAATATACCTTAAATCTATATGTATAAAATACATAATATTATTATACATTAATACTATGCAGTATCTACAAAATAGTCAAATAAGTACATTATTTAGTATGTAATTTAATGTTTCTATTGAATAATTCTCAGTTGATACAAATATACAATTTTAAATGCTACAAATGTATTTTCTTTAATTTTAATAAAAATAAATTTTAAAAATGCTCATAAATGATAACTTATTTTCATATATTATTATTTTTAATGTCCAAAAATAATAATTGCTTTGTATGATTTTTGTACAAAAAAATATTAAATGTTGGATTAATTGAACTTCAGATCATATTGGCAAATTTTACACTCAGCAGTTCCAATTTAGTTCCGTTAGTTTTGAATTTAGAGTCAGATGACTTTTAATAAAAATAAAATATTACATTATCAAGGCTACCATAGAGGATTTTTATTTTAAAGCAAGTTATAAGTATTTTTAAAATAGTAAATTGTTGTATAGCAGTATAGCTTAAAATACTCAAAACTCGCTTTAAAATTAAAATTAAAAAATCCACTGTGATAACCTAGATAAAAATGATACCTTTAATTTTTTATAATAGGTTAAGTCACTTATTTTTACAATTATTGGAACTGCTGATTGTTAATTTTGCTGTTATGCATTTGTAAGACGGAGACACGGAGATACCTAACACATGCGGATGTAGTGTCCTCTAAGCATTGATTTTAATTCATCATATAACTTTTTTTTTTTACATATTTAAGTACCTATTTTGTGTCTTCACATATCATATTAATATCAAATTAAAAATATATTTAATAAAACTATATAAACTAGTCATGCTATCTCAATACCTAATTAATATTATTTTTTAATATAGGTACGTATATTTATAAAATAATTTGTTTATATGAATATAATATTAAAATAAGAAATAATAATTATTGTACTTTTATAGTATTTACGATTCTTATAAATAATTTATGTCTAATAAATCACAAAAAAATTGTTAAGTTGAGGAATTATATCATTAAGTAAATTAATATTTCTCGATTACTTGTAGCTTTAAAATACATTATCATTTAATTGTTTACATTTCAAACAATGCAATACATTATACATCATACCATGTATATAATACTGTTTTATAAAGAACTTAAAATTTTTAATTTTTAATAAATCACAAGTGAACAAATTTCCGAATACAACACTTTTAAAAAACCCGGAGCTGTCAATGCCCCCTCTAAATGTGGTCGTGCTACCACTATTAGTCAGTAGGTATAATCGCCCATGGTATGCCAATAATTAATAATTATTCTAGTTTTTACATATGGCAACACCACAAAAACATATATTTTAAATTTCTTTTTTTTTATGCCGAACAATTAGTTTCCAAATAAATAAATTTTCTTACTTTGGTTGTTCTTGATCCCAACGGTTGTCCACACGTTTGGTGGTCATTATTTCGTTCAAGTGTCTCCACAAAATACCATTGTTCAATAATATTTGCGTACACCTCTCTCGTTCTGTTTGGTATTTTTTTGTCTTCAGCACTATGTGCTGCCACTCCTGTGGTGGCGTTGTATCAACCCGTGCGGTCGCCGCCTTGAGCTGAAATATTCACGAGATAAATTTTTTTTTTTAAAGAACTAAAAATGTTTACCAAAATATAATTGATCAATTATAAGCTAATGTCTACTAAATCATGTTTAAGTCTTAGCTCTCTAGATAGGTAGGTATTGATTCATATTGATGTTCAGGGGCGTAGCCAAGATTTCTACAAGGGGGGGGGGGGAATTAAATAAATAACATTCAAATAAAAGTGTTTTTAATTTTCCAAATATTTGGAAAATACTGATAATAATGACAGCCTTAACAATCTACGGCGCTTTGACAATAAACATTACATTTTTTTTTTTAATGTTGGCTATGTACCGGTTGGGAGTTAAAATTAAAAAATGTACGATTAATTTTATATACTATATGCAGTGATGGGAAAGTTCTTTCTATAAATGAATTAGTTCAAGTTCAAGACATTAAATATGAACTAGTTCAAGTCCTAGTTCAATAGTTCATAATTTTTAAAATGATCAAAAATTATAAAAAGTTACTAAAGAAAATGTGTTTAAAAAATAATAAAAATAATATGTGTTGAAATCGGCCTCGAAACCGGCGATACGCGGCTCTGCAGCATACTTAATGTCTTTATCCTATATTGTTATATTCCTATGTAAATGTAACTAATTAGTAATTATTAATTTTAAATAATTATTATAGAGTAGTGACTAGTGGTTAAAATAATGTTGAGTAATAAACAAAAATAAAAGCATAATTAAAAGTAATTTTGATTGGGTGATAAAAATAATTTTATATTTTTCCAATCACCCTGTATTCTGTGGAACACTCTGTATACAGCATAAAATAATTTGTATGATCGTGTTTTGGGAATGTTATTTATAACACTATGTTTTATTATGTCAAGTTACAACAGAATTATAATAACATGCCAATACTATAAATGATATACTATTCTTATTATATCGGCGATCAACGGCGTCGTAATTTCAGGGCAAACATAAATATCCAAACTAAAAATAAACAAAATTAAAAACAAATTATATCTTTTGATTCCTGAGAAGGCACCTGATCGGCTACATAACATTTCAAAACGTTATCGTATAGCCTGTTCTATGAAAATTAAATTATCAATGAACGAACCCAAAACGTTCAAAATCATACTTAATAAGAACTTAGTTCATGTTCAAGTTCATTTCTTGAAAATCGAACTCGTTCAGTCGTTCATGTCAAGTTCAGTGTTCACTCAGTATGGAACGCGTTCATATTATTATTTCTTCTTTCTCATCACTGATGTTTATGTGCTATTAAATGATACGGCTCATGGTGGGAGGGTATGGCCTCAAAAAATGTCATGTTTAACCATTCTGACTTGAAGCGTATCAATGTTTAAATAATGGTTCATACGAAGTGAGAGGCAAACGTTAAATATTATATTTATTATCTATAAGTTATAATTCTAAAAAACGATTTTGAATCGCCTATAGCGTATTAATTGGAGCAGATATGTAACTTAATATAAGGAGACCAAATTATTGAATTATAATCCAAAATTGACCTAACAAAGGCGCACTATAGTGATTTGAGAGCTATAAGATTATCAAAATTATTACTGATCCGCATTATAAACCCTAGCATTATTTTAGTGATTGATGATTTCTTATGAAACCCGGGCTCTTGCACAACTGCATATTTAAGTAGGTACCTACCTATATATCCTAATTGGTATCTATAAATATTTAATAATGGGTACCTAGCATAATAATTATTCAATAAAAAATTATAATCAATATATATTGTGCATGAATGGTTACAGGCGCAATGTAGCATGAACAATTTATATTTTGAAGACGGGGGATAACAATATTTTTACAGACTGTAGCCACCTTATTAATCCATGGTGAATTTACCTTCACTCCCTAATGACCTAAATCAGCTTCTGGTGATTGCAGGAATATAAAGGCACATAAGACAACATATGATAATACTATACACTACCTAAGCTGTAGACGTTTTTTTAAACTATTTGAAGTTACTTAATCCAAAAAAAAATTACGTTATAGTTAATTTTATTAATATATCTGTATAACTATAAGTTTAGTTCCAGTGCAGTTTGATTATAAATATTCATGAATATTATAAATTGGCAGTTGAAAGTTCTTTTTTTTTTAAATTACCCTTAAATACACTTGTACCTACACGTATTACGTATTTATACTATACGAGTGGAAGGTTAATTGTCATTATAGGTACCTACCTTAGTTTTAATATGAATAAAGCATCAAAAAAGAATTACGAACATACTAGATTTTTATTTATACTTATTTCATTATACTATTAATACTTATTTATATTTTCAGTCACTGTTGTATGACTGTATGAGTAGCTTCACCTCATACACATCATACATGAGGAATTACATCTATTGTTCTAGCGATTTTATTATCAAGTAATCGTAATGTACTTTATAAATTAACTGTACCTACGTTAATTTAATGATATAATTTTCATAGAAGAAATAAGTTTTGTTATTTATAATCGAAAACGAAAAGAGTAAAACCTCATAAAGTAATAACTTTTAACATATACATTATAGTATTATACAAATATAATTTATGGTATTCGATATAGTCTGTGCTTTTTAAATTTACTCACTTTGACCTTGTGCTGATGATATAATCTTTGCTGAAAAGGCTTCACGAATAATTCTTCTTTACGTGTCAACATTTTTCTATAAAAATAAATAATTAATGTTTTCGTCTGTTTGCTGAAATATATTATACTGATAATAATTATTGTAATATAATTCTTAAGAATTTGAATAATATAATGTGGCAATGTTTATTTTGCATTAATACCTACTATTATTATTGCCAGTAGTAAAAATAGGTGTTAGCATATGTACAGATAAAATTCTATGAATTTCTTATAGTATGACTGTGTGAGTGTATGCGCCTATTTGTTTATAATGTTTTAATAATAGCTATAATTTTATAAACACACGTAATAATATATAAATTAGAAAATACCTACTCAGTACCTATCGTAATAATTACACAAATTGGGTGTACTTTTTGATTTGTTAAAAAGAAAACAACTGAAATACATTTAATGAAAGTAAAAAACTACCGACATTTCTTGAATAGTAATTATCATGTTATAATATTATCATCATCATGTGTCAACTGTATAATTTTCAAAACGTGAAGACATTATAATATGGATATCTAAGTAAATTTAATATAATATGCTATGTCGAATGCCGGTCGTGAACATGGCAATACAATTATAGGTAGATATTACAATGACACAATAATGACGACAATGAACAGTACCAGATGTATGTTGGAGTAGAACCCTGGCTGACTGCAGCATACGCTAGTTCACAGTAGACAATCTAATAAGATTCTCTCCCTGCTATTGTTAAATAGGCTCGTGTTAGTAGGTAACAACTATTTCGAAAACATGTAGCAGTTTAGTCGATGTCTCTATGGTAACTTGTCATATAGGTACATATCATTATATCAATATATAATATTGTATATACGACATTTCTAAATATATACGTACAATCTTAAAGTGTTTATTTCATATACCTACCTATAGAATAGATAGCCCATAGACCTATAAAAAGCGTAGCATGTACCTATTAAGCTAAGCGTGGGTGCGCAGACTGACCGCAGGGGAGGAGGTATATTTAAAAGGTCCGAACCAATTACAAAAGATTCTTGTACTAATGACTAGTGACTACTATAGTTAAATATCAAATTGTAAATTTTGTAAAATACTAATTTATTTAATTTCATATGCAAGTATAAAAATAATCTATAGTATATAGATGTCGGACAGGGCCGTAGCTATAGGCACTGGCTAGAGGGTATTTTCCAGGGGCGCAATTATCATACGAAAAGCGCAATTTCATCGAGTGACAGTCTCAATTCAAGTATTATAATTTATAAATAAAAATTAGCATTTTATGGTAGTAGAAAAAATTGTATGACCCCCCCCCCACTCCTCTACGTTCGCACACCTAAGGTATTAAAGAGTATAATAATATGTAGAAAGAAGGAATTTTATTTTGTCGTAATTTTCTTTAGTTGAGTTGAAAATTGGCAAGGCTGGGCATTAATACGAGTTAATAAGTTAAAAGTTAAGTTAATTTTAACTTATTAACTTAACTTACTAGTTTGCTGTTTTAATTAACTTAACATTAACTTAACTTATTTTTATCTAGGTTAACTTAAAATCAATTTCTACTTTTTAATATTACCAAAAAGTTAATTTTGAATTTTCGTTTTATCTAGAATATATTTTAGTCTATAACTGTTCGTCGATTAAAAATTCGTAGAATATTAGAAAATATTGTTGGAAAAAAAGAAGATATTTTCGTAATTATTTTTATAAATAACAACTAATATGTTATATTAATTAAGTATATAATAATAAAATGATAAATAATAGTTTATAACATAGAGATAACCAGATAACGTTGTAACAATGTGACATTTAGTCACCCGTATAACCATATTTTTATATAACATAATAATATATTATCAATAATTACGAGCTCACAAAGTCATGTTTAATAATACTAGGCTTTTTAGGTGCTCATTAATTATTATTATTACTTAATATTTATTAATATCTTATTTTATAATTTATATGATTGTAGAATCGACAAGACCATTTTATTACTAAAATAAAACTAACCTACGTATAAATGGTGGTGTATTATACATTTGTGATTTTCATTTATTTTAAAACCTTTTCGATGAATTTTTTTTATTAAGTTAACTTATTAATTGAAGTTAAGTTAAGTTAACAACATTTGTTAACTTACCTTTAAACTTAATTGACATATTAAAAAATATATTAACTTAACTTTTAATTTGATTGAACAAAAAATATTTAACTTAACTGAGTTAAAAAAATCATTAACTTGCCCAGCCTTGACAATTGGTAATCAATCGTCAAAATTTATAAAACTATTCAACCATCATATTGAGACAATTCTAAAAACATATGTTAAATGAGGAGTTAGGAAATAATAATTATCATTGAAAAAATGCTTTTCTTATATTTTCAATCATTAATGTGTTTCTATTATATTATATTTATATACATATATTTCTATTATATTATCATATCATTATAATTTATTATAGTTCATTGATAAAATTGAAAACGATCTGTCAGGAGTTGAATTACCTATATTCAGGTAGTTATTACATAGGTAATATTATGATTATGAATGATTTTTAAATATTGTAAAATATTGAATTATTACTTACATTTAATTAAGTATATAATTAAATAAATAAAATATTTAGTTAAGCGTTATTTATTTATATTTATATTGTCCTTAGTTTACCATAATGGCTTGAATATCTCGGGGAAAATTTTAGGGTTAGGGAGAAAATCAGAAAACTCGAAAGAAAAAGTTGTAGGCAACCGCTTTGTAGGTAGTATAGTAAGAAGTTAGTAGGTGTCGAGTTTAGCTGGTCATTGGGTAGGGTGTAATTTGATTGTGTATTTGCGACCCGTTTCAACCTTTTATACCTTTCCAGTGTGTCAATTGCGTCCACAAGTAGTCGGATAGGTAAATATTTTTTTTTACTTTTCTAGGTTCCGATTACGTCCTATTGTATAATATACTAGTTGATCCTCGTGCACTTCGTTAACCAAAAATCCCAACTTCATATGATTCAAAATTTGTGTATAATTCGTCGTTAAATAGCCGGCTAGCCATATTCAAAACTTCTCGTGATGGATTCCCTTGGATTTACCCTAGCTTAATCTCCTTTAAAGATTTTAAACACGGTCATATAAAATACAGGACTAAAACTATATTCAATCATAATATTTAGCTTGTATTATAATAGCTTTATAAAGATGAAACAATTTTTAAATGAGGTACTTATTAATAAAAAATTTCAAATTTATTATTTATTATTCAAACTACCGATCTATCTTTTTTTGGGAGGCATATCTGCATAGAAATTACGTTATTGTAACAAAAAATAAACACTAGACACACACTAGACAAAAATATTAATAAAATATTTTAATGTCATAGACGCAATTGCAATGGAAACAAATAACAACAAATAATAATAATAAATTCAGGAATAATAATTTTTTTTGCACTGCTTATTATTATTATTGAAACTAATATAATAATAACCATCTACTAACAAAAATTTCAATCGTAAATCTCAAAATGCCTGAGCATCTCTCGAGGTTGGACCGATCATTTTTTAACTTAACCTTTTTTCTGTCTATAGGTTCAATATATCTCTGTACCAATTTTTTTTCAAAATCGGTCCAGCCATTTAGGAATGCATAAAGGACAAACAGATAGAAATGCATTTATATATAGAGGGATATAGGTATATAGGTAGATTATATTAACGTATTGAATATTATTAAATTACAGTTCCTGAGATTAGCGCGTTCAAACTTTTTTTAACTCTTCAGCTATATAATATTAATATTAATATGGATTTAAAGCTGACCCGGTTAACTATTATAACGTATTATACCTACATTAAAACCTTCCAAAAGACGTGACCAATTCTGGACCAACTAACTAAAATCATTATTAAAGTAATGAGTACAAAGAAGAAAAAAATCTTAAAACGCTGCAAAAAGTTAGGGCCATTGTAAATGGTTCGACTCGAGGCATTTAGTAAATCAGCTCTACCGAAGTGCCACTTCGTCATAGAGTTTTCGATGCGCGGCAATAATTTTACGGGTTTTTAAGTAGCAAATTCATACATTTCTCATAATTAAAGTTTAACCTGTGGACTTTTTAAAAATGTTATTAGCCTAATCTTTGATAAATGGACAATTCAGTAAAAAAATGATTTTTGAATTCGAAAACCAATAGTTCCTGAGATTAACGCGTTCAGACTTTTTTAGCTCTTCAGTTATAAATAATATTATATAAAGTATAGATAAGCATTCAATTACTTATATTATTTTAATATGATTTCAGTAATGACTGTTGAATACATTCGTAGTTCTGAGATTGATAAATGATTAGGAAATTAATAGTCATAATTAGTTATTATTTTGTAATTATTAAAGAAGTTGTCTGACATCAGTGTTATAAAATAATAATAATACAATAAACAATAAAAAACATAAAACATAATTAATGATAACATTTTGATTCAATGAGTTTTATTATTAAAGGATAATAAACAATTCTTCAAAAAAATATACCTATTACACTTCCCAACGTTGTGTCTTAACATTCTGATTATCGGAGTTCATCAATATTGCAGTGTCCCAGACTCGAGGTAAATGATTTTTTTCTACTATTTCTGTGTTCCGATTTCGTCCTATTGTATAGCAGGTAAGCGTCAATTAACTTGATAAATCTAATATACTTATTTGTCACATATAATATGCTGGGCAGATATATTTAAACACAAATTGGTTTTTACCTAATGAGCTTACAAAATTGTATGTTAAGGGTGTCATTCGATTTACAATTTTTGCGATTTAGAACGTCAAGAGCCTTAATTGAAAAATATTTTTAAGTTTATAGAGCTATAATAGTAGTATTGAAAATTCATAACGATAACGAATATCATTTTTATTGAATGAAATTCAAAAATTCGAATGATTGATAAGTTTAAATATCGTTATCACAAAATGTTGGTTAATGGTGTAGAGCATTGGAGTTGTACAAATAAGAAATGCAAATTTTGTTTTAAGAAATGTGGATCGGACATCCGTATTAGAAAATAAAAGTAACCTAACTAATCATTGTCACTAGCTGGATTCTTCTGAATTATTAATTCTATACATTTAAACTAATTTTTATTGACTTTTATATTATTATTATTTTATAACACTGACAACAGACAACTTATTTAATAATTAATTTCCTAATTATTTATAAATCCTAGAACTACGAATATATTCAATAGTCATTAGTAAAATCATATTAAAATAATATAATTGAATGCTTGTATATTGTTATACAATATGACGCAACCGTGAATCGGAACATAAAAAGGTAAGAAAAAATAATATATCTGTCTGACTTGTGGATGCAATTGACACACTAGAAGATATAAAAGGTTGAAGCCGGACGAAATCAAATGACGCTCATTATTATTTATAACTTTTATGGAAAACTGATAAAGATAAGTAGTAAAATCCTAAAGACCTAAAATAATAGTTACAAATTTACGATTATCGTTTAAACTTCAATTTTAGACTTAAGTATGAAGAATGTTTGTGTATTGTATTTACATATTTTTTAATTTTAGATGTATATTGTTTATTGTTTATTGTATACAGAAAAATAAAATAATGATTCGAAAAGTGTATTAAGTACACCTATGGTACCTAGACATATTTTTATAAATCAGTCCGATAATTTATTTTATCGTCAATCTTGAAAATATTGTTTAAGATATAATTGATGTGGAGATTATATTTTGTTTTAGTTTAAATATCTATACCAATTTTAAATCAATTGATGTATCTTTGATATTTATTTAGCTAATATACATTGCTTAAGGTTGTCATAAACAGATTCAAAATATTACGTTTAAGGTTCGTATGTTTATTCCTATGCTTATGATTTTAGGAAACATTTATATTTATTTCACAATAAAGATAATTTAAATACATTTTTTTGCATATTTCAATAAAATTGTGGCACCTATTGAGGTATTTAATTTTGAACTGTTCATATATAGTGGAATTCAAAGAGTTGATTAATGTATTGGTAATTGGTATAATATCTTTTGGCTCACTTTAAAATATTTAATTTTTAACTGGGCATCCTTTCCATTTGATATTTTTATTTTATGTTGATACAATTTTTTTCTCACATAAATAGGTAATACAATGTTTCTCTTAAGCTGATGAAAATTGTTTGATTAATTTATATTAATTAATTCATTAGTCATGACCATTGAGAGCAACAAAAATTTCTGCCTATTTTTAATAGGTGAATTTAGTTAGTACTTTGAGTGGGTTTAAAATAAAAAGTTCCCAGAACCGGCGCATCCGAATTGGGTCCCGAGTACTAGGGGCTAATCGCAGGTACTATACTAGTTGGGTCCTAGATTTTTAAAGTTGCTATACTAGTTGGGTCCCAGATTTTTATAGGTACTATTATTTTAGGTATTCTACTAGTTCCTGAATATTTTTTGGTAAGTACTACACTTTACTAACATTTTCATTCCCATTTTAACAGACTGTCTATGATCTATTTAGACCACAGGTATGGTTAAAATGTTTTTACAGTTTTTTTTTAAATATTAAAATACATATATTATATAATATATACTAAAAAAATTGCAGGAATAATCAATCGATTTGATTTTGTAAAATTAATGTCGTATACATGTTTACCAACACACATGTGATTTTTCAAAAAATATTATTTTATTTGTATTTATATTCTATAATGATTTTAACATTTTTAATATTTTTTTTTTTACTTACACCTATATGGCTATATTTATATTATATAATATTTATTTTTATACTTGGTTTTTAACATTTTTAATATTTTTACCAATACAAAAGTGATTTTGTGAAGTTAATTTTTTATAACATTCTAATAAGTTATATTTTAATGGAAAAGAAACAAAACAAAAAGAAAACTGTAAAAACCATTTTTATCCATACCTGTGGTCTATATACATTATAGTCAGTCCTAAGTCTGTTAAAATGAGAAGGGAAAATGTTAATATAGTGTTGTACTTACCAAAAAATATTCAATAACTAATGTTGTAGCTAAAATAATTCAGGACCGAACTAGTGTAGTATCTATAAAATCCGGGAACCAACTAGTGTAGTATCTATAAAAATCCGGGACCCAACTAGTATAGTACCTACAAAAATCCGGGACCCAACTAGTGTAGTAGGTACCTATAATAATTCAGGACCCAACTAGTGTAGCAATTTTAAATTTGGGATCCAACTCGGATGCAGCCCCCAGAACTTATCATAATAATTAGGGGTGGGGGATAGGTACAAACGGTAAAATTTACGCAAAACCAGTTTTAGAATTTCGTTATTTTTTGTTATTAAAAAACTAATAGTTTTATACAAACTTTGAAATGTTCCCTAAATGTTAATATTAGCATTTTCTATACTTGGTATAATATTGAATTAGATATTTATCTTTTTGAGCTGTTTAAAGACATTTAAAACTTCGTTTTTTCTATGATTATTTGTAATACAAAGTTCCACGTAATTTGAATTCAAAAATCTTAAATATTTCTACCTCGTGACTATGTTGATTTGGGTAACCTAACCTTGCGAAGTTACACTGTTCCCTCTCCACAGCATTTTTAAGTTTTCAAACATGTTGTACTCCTATAGATAGGTTAAGTAGAGTCTTAATTAACTGCAGGTTAAAAAGTTAATTTTTCAAACGGACTTAAAAGTTAAATTTCTAATGATATTAATTAAATCTAATTAATTAATTATAATACAGTGAGAGTGTAGAAAATGGATTTAACAAAAATATATTTTTGATTAAATATTTATGTATTAAAAAAAAAAATTGTAAATTCCACCACAAATATAATAGTGACCTAAATGGTAACTAAAAATAAAAAAGCTAACTTATATTTAGCTGAGTTTAGCTGAGCTAACCGTACTGAGTGGTGAACGATCGTTTAGCTCCGTTAGTTTAAAAATTAAAGTGAATTGATCTCTTACAAAATAAAGGTAAGAACATTATCTATATACGTATTCTGTATCTCTACCTACTTTAAAATCCAAGGAAGTCATAGAAAAAGCTTTAGGCTGTGATGCTGTCATCGAAAACATAAACAAGAAAAAAAAGTGATAAAAAGTGATAAAAGCGATTTATTATAATCATACAATTTGTTTTTCAATTGCTAATAAACCTATTAAATGCGTATGTTCTACTTGTTATTAATGAAGAATACTCATATTGCCCCTAAATTAATGTCCAGGTTACGCCACTGAACGGTATAATAATTTGACTTCATCGTTACAATTAGGTACACTTTACCATTGGATGATATTGCGTGTACTATTATCTTCACTTGAATCAAATTTGGAAAAATAGTATAGTTTTCTTTATAGGTCTATATCTAAATTATTTTTAATTTTTTAATTTTTATATAAATATATATCATAGTGACTATTAAATGTTAAGTATTAGGAAAACCAAAAATGTAATTTTTAAAATTCGGTTTACATATATATTGATAAATACATTAATCGCTCCATAACTCGGTTTATATGTTATTTGTTTTGTCCAGTATCAATGTTATTATATTATGCGACCCCTATAAAATACCAACTGTCAGTGTAAGTACAGTCACCAAATGTCTTTCTTGAAAATTGGCCAAATTAACTCCAACCCCCTCCCTCTTGAAAATAAACGTTCTTATATTTGATTTATTATTAATAAAATAAATTCTTAATCTTTTAAGGTGGATTTAAAACAAGTTCTGTACCACTGAAGCTATATAATTTCTATTTTACAATTATGAATACATTTTATACAAATTGAATAAAAATTAATTAAATTTGGGTTTACCGTGAATTATATAAACATATTTATGATACAACATAATATATCGACACAGCCTTATATAAACTACTGGAAATGGAATCACTGAGTGGAATTATTAAAAAATCATATAAGTATATCTTAGCACTATTTAGTTTTGTTTAACCTCATTGATACATAGTACCTACGTATATCCCAACGCTGTCCCTGTGGAAGTTAAGAACATAAGAATTAAATTAGGATTCATAGGCCGGAAAAACTTTAATTCAAGTGTAAAAAAACATAAAACCAAACTCTATTTCAATACAAACCGCACTACGAGTCTACGATGGTATCGTCACTATCATTGCTACATTTCTCATTTTTTAATTTTGAAGTTTTATCTGGCATACGTACCTACATTTATTTGAAAAAAGTACAATTTCGTCTGCATTAAATATATTATATGGTTTATATCTCTCCAGTAGCTCACCCAAATTTATCCTTCTCCGATACTCAGTGGCGTAGATACGATTTTTTTCTGGGTGGGGGTCTTAAAATATATTTATGATCAAATTTAATGTAATTTTACTAATGTTTCAAATTCTAACAATCAAATGAAATATTATGTCGGTTGACAGATCATACCTAATATACAATAATATCCAAGGGCGTGCTCACGGGGTGATGAGGGTGTCATATCCCCCCCCCCCATGAACTTTTCTTATGCGTAATTTATAGTTCTTCGATAGTTTTGGTTTACTCAGAAAAAAAATGTAGTGTATAAAGTGTACCTACCTAATTAGTTTTAATTTAATTTAATTTTTTAGTTATGTTAAATATTATCATACATATTATCATGACAAAATAAACAATTATTTTGTCGTGCATATTATTACAAAGTATGTATAATTCATAGATCTAGGTACTAGTATACTAAGGCAGTAGTATTAGGTATATTGTATAATTATGTTTACAGCATGATAACACAGTCTTTAATAATGATAACACGTTTCCAAACCTAAAAATTAACGAATTGCCGTTGTGTAGAGTGTAGACTAAAATAACTCAAAGCGTAATCGTGCACGACAGTCTAAGTATCTATCGAATTCGAATTTTTCATTTTTACTGATAGTTCATGTTGAATAACAATTTTTATAATTATGTCAAAACGTACTTTCAGTGATTATTTTTCTAAAAATTAGCGTTGTTGGCAGTACATAAAGATATCAATGTTACACCAGATGAAGTTTTAGATGAAATGTCCAAAAAGCCAAGAAAACTTGAAATAGTACTTTATGTTAGGTAATTGTAACATCTCTGAAATCTTAATTTACATTTTATAAAATGTTAATTTTGAATAATATGTTACCTGTATTATGTATATAATATAACATTGTGATCTGTATCTCATTACCCATTCCTAATTCCTAAATGGAGTGTTAGATGAGATAGCCAAGAAGCCAAGGAAAATAGAAATTTTCCTTTAGCCCTAGATCACACGCATTAAAAATATTCACGAGGTTCCACGCACTCGGTGTTTTTGACCGTGTATTAAAATATTTCAATTAATAATTTGAAATAATCATTATTTTATTGATTTTAAATAATGTTTAAATCAAAAATTAATTAATTTAAAAATTAATAATTTTAAATAATTTTATTGATACATAATATAAACAAATTAAACTTCGTAGTTACACACAGTATGTCATCTAGCAACAATCTTGCCAGTCTCAATGAAAATAAAATATTCATTTACGTTTTATAGATAAAAAATAACGTTATCGGCGATAAGAGATTTTTAAAAAAACCCATATTTTGAGTTTTCATAAAATTAAATTGTGTATTAATGTCACATTATAGCACGCACACGATCTTTTAGACCGCATTATATTGATAGGTAGTGAACTTTGAACCCTTCTATAGTACAGGCATCAAATCGTAAACAGTCAGGAGTTGTATCTAAATTTAGTTTATCATCTAATCTAATTAGAAGGTACCTAGATTGAGTTAGGTTAATATTTCGTATTGTTGAAACAATGAACAAAATTCTAAAAGCCCGGTCTTTTTGACCGTGAAGCGCGTGCTGTATTTATATATTTATATATTTATATATAAATATACGTCTGAAAAACCAGGGCTTCTCTTCCTGTAGGTACGAGTGTTTTAGAAAGTTGAAATTAATTTCTTTATTATGGTAGATAGTATATTTGCTGGTATTCCAAACTCTACAGCGATACCCTTCTTCTTCACTGCTTCGAGGACTTTTTGTTATTCTTCAATAGTAAGTATTTTTAAATTACTAAGCATTTTTACATTCACTACCGTACACATACACCGTACACGTATGTAACCGATCGATAGCATCTGACAACATCTATAATCCAAATGAAAATAACTATAACAAATACAACTAACACGGCTAGATACAATATTATCGGAACGCACAATCGGAACAATTATATAAATGTCTATAAACATTATCGATCTATATTCGGAAAACAAAATGTCAAGTTTTCTTAGTTTTTCTTTCGAGTAATAAAAGTATTCGCAAGGGAATAATTTTGAATTATTGAGGTTCCAATTTATTGTAAAAACTGATGGAATGCCACACTGATAGTGAATAGCCTTTGCAGGGGGGGGGGGGGGGGGTACAAAAATGGTATACAAATTCCGAGTTTCTAACATCAGTATTACAATATTAGCACATGCCAAATTACTAAAGTTAGTAGGTACTGATATTTAAAAATGGCATTAAAGTTTAATAATTTCACTTAACTGAATAATAATAAAAATAAAAACTGTACAATTTTTCTGTTATCAAATAAATATAGCAAATAGTAACCATTGAAAATTTACAACCGTTTGTCGACGTCGTCATCGTATATGTAATATCACCGGGGCTAGCGGTAATATGGTACATTATGACAAGTATTATATATTATAATATAAAAGCACTCTGAACAAACATTTTCCTTTCGACACTCATACACTTGCATATCCTATTAGATGTTGTAATTGTGGGCTATGGGAGTACGCAAAATACTGAAGCATGTTGAGGGGTTTCAAAAAATCGTTTCAACCCAAGCTCGGATTAAGGACCAATTGGGCAATGGGATATCATATATATTTAAACCCTTTTCAACCCCCTTTCTACTTTTACTACAAAAGAATTTTAATCCTACATTTTTTTACCGTATTTAGGGATGAAAGCTTATACATTTTTAGGTCGTCGGAAAGTTGTCTGTACCAGGACACGTGAAAAATAGCAAACAAATGATACAAGTTGTTACAGCTTATCGCTTTCAATCACCAATATAATTTTATAATTTAATACAATATTACCACGTACAATCATAGATAATTAAGACTATTAACATACATTGTAGTTCACAGCTACTAATTTATTAACTTCATCTGATTGTTGTCAATATTATTAGAATTAGAATATCAATTCAATATTTGTAACCATTTAGTAATTATTTGTGATATAAAATTAAGAACATTTTTATTAAATTATTACTGCCTAATAAAATATAATTTTATAATTTGTTTAAAAACTGTTTTGAACGCAATTAAAAATTAAAAATTGAGCATGATAGATGTGAATCATTGAACATTTTTCTTTACTTTAAATGCAAATTAGTTCGGGTGTGGCTACACGCGTTATCACGCCTTGCGAGCTTCGCTACGCCGACATACGGGCTCATCCGCCGTAGTGCCGCATTAGAAGTTTTACACTTTGATATTAAAAAGTATTTCAGGGATAAAGGCAAACTCAGGGTCATGCCTCCCTTAAACACCCTCCCCCTTAATTCGGGCTTGTGTTTAGTAACTAGCGTGACCAACCAAAACAAATAGGTACTCAAAAGAATTAATAACGTAACTGCATTGGTGCAAATATGGGAGCTTTAGGAGGCTAAGCCCCTCAAGCATTTCCTAAATGTTGTATTAAGCTTATTTAACATTATTAAAGTTGGGTTTTAGCCCCCCACCCCAAATCCCCAACACCATTTGCACCTATGCACAACTAAAAATCTGAGTCTGCCGAACGACGAATGTAAATTGAGAATACACTCGAGTACCATCCAATCCCAACTCTCGTTAATACGTAAGAGCTGTCGGATCAATACTTAATGGCAAAAAATCCGGTCGCGCACGCGCGCCAACGTGAAGATACTGGACATTTGCACGCTGCCACCGCCGATCGAACGAGGACAAGTAAAGTTGGCAAGACACAATAATAACTTTTTTCCAGATCCCCAGGATTCGATATTGACGTACGACTGGGCGGGACGCCGTAGTGCGACGTTGTCGCATTGTCCGGCACCACCATCTGATAAATTTGTTGCAAGCTATGCAAGCACACACGGTGTGACAAAAACGTCAATGTCAGCGCTAGCTCGCTGCATACAGTTTATTTGATCACGAGAAGGGTGGCTCACGCATGCGCACCTACCTACTTCCTCCTCCAACCCGAACTCGATTCGATTACTCTTCCACCACACGGCAGACAGATAACCCTTCACCGGTGGGCCTGTTGCTGCGTTACACTGAGCCCCAGGCACCTAGAGATCCGCGCTTTGTAGAACACTGGGACCGTTCGGCGTTCAGATTCTCAATAGCTGCACGACTGCGCGCACGCATCACGGTGACGGACATAACCATCGACGAGACATCTTGAACAACCGCCACTGTCGTTGCATCTCATCGTATCGCATACACTTCAGGTAAAATGATGAAGATATTATTTTTAAGAGGACGTCGCAACCCCATGTGTTGTCTCCTTCTTACACACGTATGTCATACCAAATTTTCGTTCACTGATTCAATAGGATGCTGTCAGTATTGATATTAGAGTGAACTGACCTATTGTAAAACTTTTAGGAAATGAACATTATCTGTGGTATCTATACTCGGCGCGGAATAAGATCATGGCCAGTCGCGCATTCAAAACAACTTCCTCCACCGCACCGACCACCATAGTGGCAGTTACCGGCTTTGTATATGGAACCAATGAGAAATCGGCTGCGCGTAACTTCCGCCACCATGATCTTATTCCGCGCCGAGTATAGATCGGTTTTTTACGATATTTTTATTTTTAAGTGAGTTAAGTGAGTTATGAGTATATAAAATATTATAATGCTCATAACTCACTTAAAAATTAAAATCGTAAAAACAGATCGAGAGAACACAGATAATGTTCTTATCTAAAAGTTATACAATAGGTAAATTCAGTCTCATATCAATACTGACGGCAAGTTATTGAAACTAGTGAACGGAAAATTGGTATGTCGGCTATGTCGTACGTGTGTAAGACGGAAACAACACATACGGGTGTTGTTATGACAAAATAAATTTAGTTTGTCATAGGTGCTATGTCTTCTTAATAATAATGATTGTTCTCCGCCGCCAGGTTAACGCTCCGAATGAATATGAAACCTCGCAAGACTGTCATACGCATTATGCACGCTCACTTGTTGATTGGTGATGAGTGGGTCCTTGAATTTTTAATATTTACCTTTCACGTACGACGTGCCATTTTATGACTCCTTTCCGTAGAGCGTTTGATTTTTGAAATTCTGTACCGGGAGTTTGGTAGCTGTAAGCTGTATTATATTATGTGTCTACGAGTTCGTTATTTGACGGCAAATCCAAACACTTGTAAACATGCATTGATCATTTATTGCGCCTTTAAAATTATGCCCTCCTTTTGTTTTTTACTTGATTTTGTTTCTTTATTTGACTTCTCATACAACTAATTATTCATTAGATTTCATAACGCGTCATATAGTAGGCACCTACTTAAAAATTATGTTATGTATTATTGATTTATTCTCATAAATAAAAGGCACCAAACCTATCAACTATTATTATTTTGGTTATGCTACTAGAAAAAAAATTGTGATATGATAGTATGATAGTTTTGCTATTCATTTTAACTACTTGTGTACAACTTGTCACTTTCTTTGTATACAACTTGGTAAAACTTATTTACCATTAATAAAAAAGAAGGGTAGGGTAGTATTTTGTTTGGTACGAAGGTTACTCAATTAAATATTAGATGTTTGTATTAAAATGTTTTTGATTTCAATGCTCAACTAGAATATTATCAATTTTGGTTGGTTGAAATTCTAATAAATAATAATGTTTATCATAAAAAAGATAATTTTAATTCAAAATATTTTTTTCCAAAACTAACTGATTATAGATAAATACCTATATTAAAATGATAAAGCTAAATTTTTGAAAGTTATATTTAATGAGATAGGCCTCTTGATAAATAATTCCTTAAATTAATAATAATAATAATAATAATATTTATTGATACCAAATTATAAATTAAATTTACAAACGTGTTATAAACCATATATTAATTACCTATCTTTGGTTTTCTTTTCAAAAGCTAAGCTTGTGCAGAAAAGAGAGAGTATGTGACACACAGTCGTAAATAATTAGAAAATGTAAAATATAACTAAGGGGAAAATTAATAAGAACAATATAAATAAAAATAATAAAATTACTTATAGTATTAAACATATTATAAATACAAGCACTGAAGCACAGATTTTGTTGACCCATACGGTGCTTTAGCCATTATAGTTATTGAAATAGAACTAGAATATAATATAGTAGCGTTTTATTTTTTATAATAATAATGATAATATGGAAAGTTATAAAAGAAGAATGATTGGGTTGTATCATTTCATTTATTGTACATTTTAATAAATAAGCAACTATTTAAAACTTGTTTTTAAATGTTTCTATTTAATAGTTACTATATATTTTATTGAATAATCGCTTAGTTATAAATAATACATTTTTTATTTTCAATTTATTTAGTAATATGATAAGTACCAACCAGGCCCTATTTTTTTTGTAAAATTTCGGACTGCACGCTTAATTTTAGTGCTTTAAACAAAAATGTTATGCACTTCTATCTTAGAAAAAGCAATTTATTACATATATAATACATATACAATGCAAATAAAACAACAAAATTCAGGAAATACTCATATTTTCTAATAGCTAGCATATTATGTAATATTTGTTTTGTAGACTGTAGTACACACACAATCAAATCGTAGTGCCCACTTGTACAATAATTGTAGTGCATATTGTGTGTCGCAGTGCACATAAAAATAGGACCTGGTACCCACTCATTTATTTCTAAAACAAAAAAAAACTATTTTTAAATAGTAAAACACAATATTTATTAAATTATATTAATATTTTTGAAAAGCATCACACTAATTAACTTGGATTGGATTTAAAGTAGCTATACCAATATCAAGCTAATTAATACAATGGAAAATAATAATTAAGCAATCTATTTAATTTAAATTTGAAATTAAATACTTAAATATTATTACAGCAAGCTGACTTCAGTTTTTTTGATTAAACACATATCAAATGGTCAGTTTTTAATTGTGTTTATTGAAACAACAAGATAATACAAATGGTTAGATCAAAGAAAAAATCATCGTCTAATAAATCATTAAAGAACATGCATCCATCGCAGTTCAATAATCCCAGAAAAAATGTTAATAATTTTGGTGGATGTATAGCAGACATGAACATGCAAAACCATAATATGATGACAAATGATATGACACAAAATACAGCAAATGTGAATAAACAAGACCATAATACTATACCAAATTTTGTAACACAGAGTAAAGTGAATTTGAATAACCAAAATCTTCACATGATGCTAAATTCTGTTTCACAGAATACAGGAGACGCGAATAAACAAGACCATAATATGATTCCAAATATTATAGCACAGAGTTTAGCAAATTTGAATAGACAAAACCTTAGTATAATGCTAAATGCTAAGACACAGAATACATCTAACATGAATAAACAAGACCATAACATAACATCAAATCCTGTAACACTGAGTTTAGCAAATTTGAATGGGCAAAGCCATAATATGTTACCAAATGTTGTAACACAATTGCCACAATGGTTTGTTGAAAAAGTTAACTGATTGGTAGTAAAATTAATGTTTTGTATTTTATAGGCATTCTCAAATAACAATGAGCGACATATTGAATAACTATGTTGATGGTCCAAATTCAGGTAACAGTTTGTTCACTTCTGGCCGTGATTTGTCTGTACAATCCAATTTTCAACCGATATTCGACTGCAATCAAATAAATAACAATAATGGTATACATCCTCTTATGGATCAATCTAACTTGTCTCTCATCAATGGAAATGATTTATCTGACAATGGACCAAAATATAGTGTTGCTAGCCACACTGTGCCCGTAGGGAGACCTTATGGTAAACATTCACTGTTCAAAAAATATGATCATTACTTTAGTTGTGAGTTATTCATTTTATTTTTTTTTTTATTTTTTTATTTTTTTTTTTTTACTTATTTATTTGTTTATTTTTTGTTTATTATTTATTATAATTTAATGTATTGTTTGTTATTTAGTGTCATTATTTATGGTTTGGTTTAATATTATTTAAATTATTTTTATAATAGTCAAAGTGATGAAAACTTCAAATTCAGAGACAAGTGAATTCAAAATGAGGAATAAAGATTTTCCAGCATTACCTGGTACTCAAATGCAAATGCATGATGTTGCTAAAACTCCATCTACTATGATAGATTCAAACCAACAGTGGAGTAATACAAAAAATGGATCTAAATTGTTAAATAAGTTTAACATGAATCGATTAATAAATCATAATTCAAATGAAAGCCATTTAGATACAGATTTTCATTTGAACGGTAATGCGGTACCAAAACCTGGTGTTCAAACGTCACTTGATGATGGTCTCTTAAATAAAAATTGTATTTTTATTTTTATTAATTCATTGTTATTTAGGTAAAGTTACTAACATACCTGGTAGTATGCTACGTGATCAATTTGGAATTATTGGTCAACTGGTTACGATGAGAACTGCTGAACATAATCCTAAATTGGTAACATTAACTTTTGGACAAGATTTGACAAGCCTTGGTATGAACTTAAATTCCCCTGAAAACATTTACCCAACATTCGCAGGTCCATTTGAAAATACTCCGCTAGAACCGCATAACATTGAATATGATGTACCATCTGAATATAAGATTCATCACAAAATCAAGTAAGAAAATGAATTGTTAAAGTGTTTTTCATACAATTAATTATTTATATATATTTTAGAAATAAGTTAGCTCCAATCAAGTTGTCCGAATATAAGGATGATTTATTGTTTTATCTTTTTTTTACTCATATTGGTGATAGAATACAGATGGCTGTTGCTAGTGAATTGTAAGAAATTGTATATTATTTTTTTTTATGTTATATATCTTACTTAATTTTGATTTGTTGCTTAAGGCATACACGAGGTTGGCGTTACCATACAGGACAACGAATATGGATCACTCCTGTGTCTGGATTAAGTAGTTCAAAAATAGATGGTAAATTTCAACGTGGCACATTTTATGTATTTGATAAGCTGTTGTGGCGCAAAGTACCAAAAGAACTAATGCTTGACCACACTATGTTGGATGGATGTGTTTCAAATGGTTCTTTCATACCCCCTAATACATCAACAAGATAAATTTAGTTGTACTCAATTAACATATTCAATACTTAAAAAGTCAATTAAAAATTTCTTCTTCTATGACTTTGCACAAAATCTATCCAAAATGTTAACATTTTTGTTTATTTTATCATTTTTATAAAAAAAATCCATGTAATTTCTACAATAGATTTTATGTAAGTTTTATGTCAAATACCCAGATTAATAATAACTGACATTCCATAATTATTCAATTTTTGTCATAACAACACTATTTTAATTTAATTTTTTGAAAAATAATTGTTTTATTATAATATGATTTCCATACATTTTTCTGGTGTATTTTGATTTTGTGATTGTTCGACACATAAAAAGTCGAAAGGGAAATCTAATATTTTTCATATATATAGTGTGTGATATATTTAAAATGTTGGCGCTATGCACAATTAACCCATTAATAACTGTCAATGTATTTTGAACCTAACCAAGTGTTCAGCACATAAAATATTCATGTTAAGAGGACGTTACACCCGCATTTGTTGTCTCCGTCTTGCAAGTGCGTAACATTGCAAAAACTGTTTCGCACGGGAAAGAACCGAGAAAGATACCTACAGTTATAACTAAGAAACAAAATTTTCACCACATAAAAAGGAGAATATTTTGTCTGTGCAATATCGTTTTTATTTTTTCGATATCACTTATACAAAAAAAATTCTTATTGTTTTATAATATATTAATTTTTTGTTTTTTAAGCATGACTAACTTTTTTCGTAGTTCTTATATCGAAAAAATAAAAACGATATTGCACGGACAAAATTCTCCTTTTTATGTGGTGAATATTTTGTTTCTTAGTTATAATTGCAGCTTTCTCGGTTCTTTCCCGCGCGAAACAGTTTTTGCAGTGTTACGTACTTGTAAGACGGTGACAACACATGTGGGTGAGACGTCCTCTTAAGTTAAAGGAGCGAATGAGCGATGATAAAAATACATTGTATTCCAATGTATTTTTATATCACAGTTTTGTTCTTATCACAGGTAGCAAAAATTCTACAGAGTTTCTGCGATAGATGCTGGTTGCTGGGAATGGAAATGGAAGATCTTAGTTAAATCACAGATAAATAAATAAAAATATAGTTCGTAGCTCGATCAAGTGTAAGAGGAGGGTAATGATAAACCACTAATAGTGAATAATAACTGTTAAAAGTGTGATAGAACAAACATGACGAAAATCTTTTCAAGGTATTAACATAGATTACACATACATCTAAAATCTATACGATTGAAACAAAAACCTTCAAAGGTTGATTACAGTAATTTAACTATAACGTCGTTTTCGTAACACAGTGAATCATTTATTAGTGATCACCGTGGTTAAATCATTATGTATTATAGAGAGTCAGTTCCTTCTAAAATACTTCTATATAAAGAGTTGTTTTTATTTTACAGTACAATATTATTAATTTTATGAAAACATGCTTTCAGTCTAAAATTGATAATTCATTATAAAAATATAATTTTAACTTTCAACATTTAAAAATGTAAAGAATTAATAATAAAGATGATTATGCATACTATGATATAAAGTATGTATTTATATATATTATATTATATCCTATACTATAGGAAGCTAATATAGTGTGAAAATACTAAAGATTATATATTACTACAATATATATAAAAACTGATTTTGAGTTCAAATTTTAGAAAATTCACTAAAATAACAAAAATTTGCAAATTATTTTGCTTGAAGTATGTACCCTATAAAATAGAAACTATTTGAGGTTGAAACTTCAATTTACAGATTAAACTGCCTCTTTATATTACTGTATAAAAATGGCTATAGCTGCTAGAGATAACTTCACATTGCTCTGATAATGTGAAACATGATTTATAGAAGAATAAAGGTTTTAGATTCTGAACGAAGTGATGAATGTATTGATTTTACAATGATGTGTGTTTTTTTTTTGTGTGTCTGTGACTCTGTGTAGAGCATAACTAGTCGAAATAATGCTTCGATTTCAAACTTTTGGGGTGGTTTCCGATGTAAAATTGAAGATACTTGGTGCATTATAAAGGTCAAAAGTAAAGATTTTCCAACAGTTTCAAAAAAATCGAGAAAAACAAACAAAAAAATGACAGAAAAAAGGGGAATTTTTAAGCAAAATCAGTTTTCGACCAAATCGATTTTTTTATATGGTTGTAATTCAAAAACTAATCACTGTAAATACTTGAAATTTTCACCAAATGTTTATGTTAGTGTTATCTATATACAGTTTAATTTTCAAAAAGACTTTTTTTGAGTTTTTCATAGACCACTGAAATTTTAAATTTTTTGAGAATTTTTTTTTGAAGTGTCGGTAAAAAAATGTTGGACGACCAAAAAAACTTGAAAATTTAATACAAGGTTCCTTATGAGTTGTTCTTATTGTAGCTAAAAAAAATTAAAAATCGTAAGTCACAATTTTTTTTAATAAGCGTTTATAGTTCAAAATTTTACAAAAACGCGAAAATTTGCAAGTAATTTAGAAGTTGAAAAATCATAAAATTTTTTGCGTTTATAAATAAGGGTTAAAAATACAACACTAAGTTTTCCATAAGTTTTCCTTCAAGTAGCTATAGAGAAAACTCGAAGTATCATTATAGGAAAAATTTTAAGTGCGTTTGAATTTCAATTTTTTACGAAATAGCGCAACGATAACGACTTATCCTGAAACGATTTTAAATATTTGTTATTATTCAAAAAGTATAAGTCGTAGATACTTGAAAATTTTATTAGTTATTTAGATTGGCATTTTCTTTACATGATTTAATTTTCAAAATATTTTGACTTTTTTGAGATATTTATAGAAGACTGAAATTTTCAATTTGCCTGAAAATTTTTGTTTGAAGTTTCGATAAAAATTTTTTGGCTCTATCAAAATACTTGAACATTTAATACGAAGTTGCTCATAAGTTATTCTTAAAGCGATTAAAAAATTATAAGAATACATAGGCACAATTTTTTTTTATAAACGTTTATAGTTCAAATTTTTATGAAATCTGTCGAAAACGTGAAAATTTGCAAGTAATTTTGAAGTTGAAAACTCATAACATTTTTTGCGTTTATAAATAAGGATTAAAAATACAACACTAAGTTTTCCTTCAAGTAGCTATAGAGAAAACTCGAAGCATCATTATAGGAAAAATTTTAAGTGGTTTTGAATTTAAATTTTTACGAAATAGCGTAACGATAACGATTTATCCTGAAACGATTTTAAATATTTGTTATTATTCAAAAAGTATAAGTCGTAGATACTTGAAAATTTTACCAGTTATTTAGATTGGCATTTTCTTTACATGATTTAATTTTCAAAATATTTTGAAGTGTCGATAAAAATTGTTTGGCCCTATCAAAATACTTGAAAATTTAATACAAAGTTCGTCATTAGTTATTCTTATAGTTATTAAATAATTATAAAAATAGTTAGGCACAATTTTTTTTTATTAGCATTTGAAGTTCAAATATTGACAAAAATTGGTCAAAACCATGAATATTTTATTTTTTTGTGTTTGTCATTACGTTTTGGGGCAGTAAAAATGCTTCGACTTTTAACTTCAGTACCTTGTTAAATCAGAAAATGAATCTAGTTGATACTTCAGGGGATCAAAAGTTAAAAATTCTTAATATTTTTCTAAATAATCGGGATAAACAAACTAAAAATTAACGGAAAAACATGCAATTTTACGTACAATTTAGTTTTCGACAAAATCGATTTTGATTTTTTATGTAACTTTAAAACGAATGACCATTGATACATGAAATTTTTGCCGAATGTTAATATAAATACCTATGTTCTATCCTCCGTGAAATTTAAAAAAAAATTTGATTTAAGTTGAACTATTCGTAGGTATATGCAATTTTCAATCATTATTAGTTTTTTTTTAAATTAAAATCGATAAAAATTTATTTTTTAGGTAAAAAATCTTGAAAATTTAATACAAGGCTCTTACCATATTATTACAATAGCAGTTGAAAAATAAAATAAATTCATAGTTACAATTTTTTTTTATAAGCATTCAAAGTTTGCATTTTGACAAAATACGTAAAAATCACAAAAATTCACAAATTATTTTAAGCTAGAAATGAATAAAAAAATGTCTTTTATAAACTAAGATTTAAAAATTTAATATAAGATTCCTTACATGTTTTTCAATCTTTATCAAAAAAAAAATGTTCACCGAAAATGCAAATTAAATTTTTATAAGCACATAAATTTCAAATATTGACAAAAATTCGTCAAAACCATGAATATTTGCGAATTATTTTGTAGTTCAGAATTCATAATATTGTTTGTATTTTTTATCTAAGGTTATAAAATTCAACACTAAGTTTTCCATAAGTTTTGCTTCAAATAGCTATAGAGAAAATTTGACGCATCATTTATAGGAAAAATGTTTTGAGCGTTTGAGTTTAAAATTTTTTTGAAATCGTGTAATGATAACGATTTATCCTCAAACCAGGTATATTATGTATATCTATGATAATATTAATAATATAAGGTATTATGAATTATGATAACTACACTAATTGATTATTCATGCCTTATGCAAAATGCGTCTTAATTGAAAAATAAAATATTTGTTTCAAAATAGAATATATGACAATATTTAAATATAATATATCCTAGACTGACAAATCATCTCCGCTCAGAATCGTTTTTCGTATACAATGATACCTAGGTATCATTGCATTCAAATTTAATCCCATCCATTACAGTAACCTACTGTACAGCAGAGCGACATCCACGACTTACCCGCTTTTTTTTTATCTATGGTAATTTGTATGTGATGAAATGATTCATCTATTCAAGTGTTATTCTTATTACTGTCTATTGATGTAATAATTGATAGGCGATGACTTGTAATAATTAAACCATGAAATATGAGTAGGATTGGATTCTACTCTCTGGTATATGATAATATGAAATATACTATGATAACATTGAATACCGCTTATTAAAATATTAACTGATGGATTCAATCAAAGAGCTGAATTTTTTTTCCGAAAATCATGGTTTTACGGCACCCATTGCACATGGCCCAAGATGGTATTTTTTTTAGTTGTCCATTTATACGGATATAAATTTATTTGGACATAATATTATTATAATTTATATTATATAATTGTATTTTAATTTATATTATAATCTTCTGTTAAAAGTATTGACAGCTCTGTTGCGTCCCAATTGACGCCGATTCATATATTATCAACGTAGAAATGAACACTTAATGTACCTAACATGCAGTGTATAATTCATATATTATAATGCACCTATACCTATTTAGTTATAATGTTGTTTATTTTACTTAATACAAAAATACAATTATGGTTAAATGATGAGGTGAGTGGTGTTACGATCTTCCTCCAAGTGTCTTGTTTAGTCCTAGCTGTATAACCATCTAGCTCACATTAAGAACCGTCTGTCTTACATTTTAGAATCGTCTGACGATGAATCTTGTATTTTCAAACTTATTTGCAACAATTTAAAATTGAATACTGATATTTTTCAATTATTGAAATTCTATATACCTAGTTAATTAATATTTATTTTCTTATATTAAAATTCTATTTGTATATTGTATCTATTGTTCATCATCCGAATTATTATTAACATTAAATATTAAATAGGTAAGTAGTGATGATAATGTTCATAATTCTAGTCTTGAATTTAACTTAATAGATTTGACTTCATTGATGGTAAATTACGAAGAAACTCTAATTAATACTATTTCTTTACCTACTCATATAACATATGTTTAGATGTTCTGCTCATACATTAAATCTAATAGTTACAGTTGATACCTACTGCCAAAATATATGATAAAGCATATAATTCAATTTCAAAAATGTCATTTAAAAAGTTGTCATCATTTTGGAATCTTCTTAGTCGTAGTAGGTACTGTTGTATCAGATAAAGTATTTGACTTATGTAGTTGTTGTTAAGTCTAGTTCCTAATTAAACAAGATGCAATTCCATGTATGATGCTATTCACAAAGTAGTTAAAAATAAACAAAATTTAATCCTGGTTTTTAATGAATTAAAAATGAAAAAGATTTTAAAAAATATGAATGGAATTTCTTAGTAGAATACTGTAAGGTAAATGGTCCAGTTGCAGTTTCATTGGATAAATTGCAGGGTGAAAGGTCTTGTTATTTAAGTTTTGTTGCCCCTACTATATTAGCATTACGACTTATTAATACAGATGAATAGCTCGGCCTACTGTAAGCATTAATGTTTAAATATTATTAGCAGTTTAGAAAAACAATTTGACTATATATTAGATTTAAAGAAAGTTAAAAGCAAATCATTTATTCTATCAGCTATAAGCCATCCAAAGTTAACATTATTCAGGGTACCTGATAGATATATTGTAAGCATATATTTTTTGATGAGTGTACTTTAATAAATACTGATACAAATGCTGCTTTGAGTATAAATGAAAATTTAGATAGTGATAGCAGTGACCAAGAATTTTTTCAAGTCTTATCAGAAAATATAAATTGCTTAGATTTGAAAAAAAACTTTCAAAATTTCAAAGTAATCACAATTGATGTCCAAGTTTTGGAAAATTTAAATTCAAAAATTAAGATTTTACTGTTCTTAATTCTTTTTCAATTATCAAAACAAAATTGTTTGTAATACAATACAACACTTCCCTCTTCTGCATCAGTAGAGCCTTTATCTTTATTTAGTATAGTGGATCACAAATCATGACCCCGAGGAGAAATCGTTTGAATAATAAGAAGTTTAAGATGCTCTTGTGTTGTAGATTTCAGTCTTAATTCTAAAATGTTCTATTGTCATGCAGTTGTAACTTATTTATTGTCAAGGTTAACATAATGAAAAGGAAGAAATTAAAAAAAAAGATTGTAAACATTATTATTTGTTTTGTTTCAAAATAATTTTTTTTCTGATTAATTTTATACTGTTATTGTAATTTTATAATTTTATAATCACCTAGTTGTAAGTGTACCTCGTTCATTGTTAAGGATTACTTTAGATATATAAGACATTAATCACAGACCACTGTACTAACCCTGGTTGAAATATTCAAGATTATTGCATATATACCCTCTCTCAATCAAATATTTGATGATAAAAATAAAAATGGCAGCGTAAAGGGAGCCAATAATAATCAAGAATATAATTATTTATGCGCGGGAACTTTTATGCCAGCTGCTGATAGCCCAAGGCTTATAGATTATACAGATTGCCACATTTTGAAAACATCGAAAAAATAGGAGTGGGAGAAAATGACGCCGTGACGTAATCGTCGTACAAACTGTATAAAACGATAACAACTAACAATATGACGTTTTTATGCCTGTCTTGCCCTCTCTCGTAAGTAGTCTCGTTTCACCTAACCTTTTGATTTTGTTTTATTTATTTAATTAAATAGTGTTTTAATTTGTATAATTACTTATTATGTTCGTCTACGAAAAAAAAAAATAAACTTAAAGGTGAATGAGATAGGTACTTAACCAACATTCAAATTTATTAAAAAAAAAAAACGAAAAGCAAAAGCAAAACTATAAAAATGCAAAAACTTAGATGACTGATAAGTGATGACATAGGGCTTCTTGCGACTGATTTTTTTTTTTATTACGGAGTCATTAACAAGTGCATTGATACAAGCATTTTTCAACTATTGTTATTTTTATTATTATTATTATTTATTAAGCAAAACAAATTGAAATGTACTTTAGTTAAAATGATTTTTTTTTATCATCTAAGTCTTGAAAAATATGTTAACTAATTAAAATTATGTTTATCATCCTCTCTCTTAAAATTATTTGTATTATTACTAGCGTTTTTAAATTATTACTATTATGTAATACAAATTATACTTAGGCTATTTAGGCTGCATTTTTTTTATAATTATAGCCTGTAAAAAATATCAATTAGCATTTTATTGGTCATGAAATGTACCATACCATGACAGATTTTTCTCATTTTGGTTAAAAAAAAAATTTGAATTCCCATTCTAAAGATAATGCGTTTATTATTATATACATATATTATAAATTAAATGTATTAGGGTACCACAAGCGATTATTAATTTCTTTATAATTCTTAAAAATATATAAAGATTTTTATAATTTATTTTGTTTATTAATTCATCTAATAAATGTGAAAACTTTTTTTTTTTTAATAAGACTCATCATCATATAAGAAATGATATGAAAAACTAGCTCTTTAAAAAATCAAAAAAGCAAGAACAATAAGGCTTTTTATGTAATTTATTCTTTATAATATATAATTATAAAATAATATAAAATATATAAAATAAGTTATTAAAAATTATGAAATATTTTTGACAATGATAATAATATGAAAATAAAAAAGGACGACTAGACTATTATTTTAAAAAATGCATATCATTTTATGGCAGGTTTCGAAAATCATCAGATATAAAAAAAAAAAATGCATAATATTATATCATACATATCTAATTGTTGGAATTATAAACAAAACACCCTATATCATGTAGTATATAACTTATATAATATAAGTAATATGTTCACGCTGTAGTTCAGCAGACGCTGACTATACATTTTTATAATACCCTATAGCAAATATGTCTTGTGTAGCTGGTATACACAGTTAGTCGTTAATTTATATTACGCCTGTTGCGCCACGGCAAATCTTACGATTTTTGCAGTTGTCTGCCGTGACTTGCAGTAATGAGCTTAGGTGACCAAAATATAACGCTAGATATACTGTTAACGGCGGATTAAACGCCACAAAATTGATATATTGTTATAGACTGAATACAGACAGTATAATATAGTAACAAAAAGGGGGCGCCCCTATCTCATAATCATAGGCGTGCGCACGGGGTATGCAGGGTATGCCGCTGCATAGTCTGCGGCTTCATGTAAGGGCCCCATGTTTACCATACCATCAAAGCATTTTTAATAATGTCTTTTATGGCGGGTATTAAAAACAAAAAATTATAACATTTTTTTTTTTAATTTTCGCTGCAGTAAAGAAGCTAAGTAGTATATTTGCAAAAATTAAGATTGTTAGATCGAGTCTTATATGTGGTAAAAGAAAATATTAATAACGGCTTAGAATCGTTTTTTTTTAGAATAAATTTAAAAAAAAAAGCGGGTAAGTCGTGGATGTCGCTCTGCTGTACAGTAGGTTACTGTAATGGGTGGGATTATATTTGAATTCAATGATAGGTATCATTGAATACGAAAAACGATTCTGAACGGAGATGATTTGTTTGACTCGTTTGAGGATAAATCGTTATCGTTACGCGATTTCAAAAAAATTTAAAACTCAAATGCTCAAAACATTTTTCCTATAATAACGCTTCAAATTTTCTCTATAGTTATTTGAAGCAAAACTTATGGAAAACTTAGTGTTGAATTTATTAACCTTAGATATAAATAGAAACATTTTTATGAATTTTTAACTTAAAAATTACTTGCAAATTTTCGCGTTTTCGACAGATTTCGTAAAAATTTGAACTATGAATGCTTGTAAAAAAAAATTGTGACCAACGATTTTCGATTTTTTTAAACTACAATAAGAACCACTCATAAAGAGCCTTGTATTAAATTTTCAAATTTTTTTGGCCATCCAAAATTTTTTTATCGAAATTTCGAAAAAAATTCTCAGAAAAATCGAAAATATCAGTGGTCTATAAATAGCTCAAAAAAACTCGAAATATTTTGAAAATTTAACTGTATATAGATAACACTGACATTAACATTTGGTGAAAATTTCAAGTATTTACAGTGATTAGTTTTTGAATTACAATCATATAAAAAAATCGATTTAGTCGAAAACTGGTTTTGCGTAAAAGTTCCCGTTTTTCCGTCATTTTTTTTTTGTTTTTCTCGATTTTTTTGAAAACTGTTGGAAAATGTTTACTTTTGACCTCTATAATGCACCAAGGATATTCACTTTTACATCGGAAACCACCCCCAAAGTTAGAAATTGGAGCATTATTTCGACTAGTTATGCTGTACACAGACACAAAAAAAAAAAAAAAAACACACATCATTGTAAAATCAATACATTCCTCACTTCGTTCAGAATCTAAAATTGAAAAAATTTTTGTGAGGGGCCCTATGTTTCTTGTTGCATAGCCTGCGAATAAAGTCTGCGCACGCCTATGCTCATAATATAAATAAATACAAATAATCACAAAATTACAACCACATAAAATATATGAACTCGACCTGTTCCGCTGGTGAAAATGAAAGGTCCTCCGGATCAACTCCAATCCTCAAACGTCAAATGGTGAGCAACGGCACACAGCTGGCACGCGAATTGTATTAATGGCGGCACGCAAATTGTAGTAGTGGCGGCACACGATTATTAGTGGCGGCATGCGAATTATGTACTTGGCGGTACTCGAATTGTAGTAGTGGCAGCACACGAAACGGCAAAACCATTCGTCGCACACACGTGGTGGATACACCGTATACTCAGACTTGGTCACTTGGAGTGCACGGCGACGCATAAAACAAACCGTCGGGCCAACGGTTAAAACGACAACGTCGGAGCGCGCACGCTGTCGAGTGACGATAAGACGCCATTAAAATCCTCGGCTGGCGGCACGGATACAGCGTGACCGGTTGGGGGGAGAGGCGCTGAAATGGCCAGACTGGCATCACACGGACCTGTGAACGGCAGGTGCATAGACCTATAAAAGAATGGACCGCGCATATCATATCCCAGTAGTGTATTTGGTTGAGTCAAAGATATGTGCGAGAGAGACAGACTTATGTTAGAATTTCCTAAGACATTCCAACCAAAATATTTTATCGTCCTTGAATATTTATATATTTTTTTAATGATAACGACAACCAACGAATGATATCATTTTAAAATCATTCCCCGCGTTATAGCATTTTGTTTATTTGGTTAAAACTTATGTTTTGAATTATAAAGTTTAAATTTTAAAATTAAAATGGTTCTTATGTGCTCTGTGAGAAGCTGTAAAACCAAACATTCCAAAAATTCTGACATAAAGTTCCACAAGTAAGTACTACCTGTAATATAAGTAAGGTTTACATTATAATTAAAAATGTTACACATATTATATCTAAGTTCATAAATAAATTACCTTTTAATCCATATAGGTTTCCTACAAATGAAGAGTTTAAAAGCAAATGGTTATTAGCCATTATAATCATGAAAGTTGGTTTGTGCCATCCCAGCATTCTGCTGTATGTAGCAAGCATTTTAATATAGGTGATTATCAAACTAATGCTTTGGGGAACAAGAAGCTGAAAATGAATGCTATCTGAAAATCAACAATCATTCGTAGATCTTTACTTGAAGGTGAGAACAAATTACTGAAATTAGGAACCTGCAATGTAAGTTAATTATATTTTACTAAGACACAATATATATATTTTAAATTATATTTCGAGGTACTTCATCATTCAAAAGACAACGACAGTGACAGAACTATATTTGATTCAAATGATAGCGATGGTAAAATTAATATTGAATCCAATATTATGTATTTTCAGTTATTGTAAATAATATGTAACAATTTTTTAGTTATAGTGAACACTGGAGTTGTCAATGATTTTGTAGAAGATGGTATATTATTGTCAGAAATATCAAATAATTCTAAAGTGGATCTTGAAAACTCAGTTGTACAATAGCAACATTAAGAAAATAATATTAGTATGAATTCATCAACCTAAACAAAAACACCTCCACAAAAGTATTATATTTTTTTTTCAATTGTTTTTATACAAATTTTTTATGTACTAAAAAATGATAATTTTTAGGAGAAGAAAACTATTTCGTTACTTGGGAGATTATGAAGAAGAAGATTTGGAAACCCCTAGAAAGAGGAAAATGTTTTGGACTGTTTATAAAAAAACCTTGGAAAAAAAAGCCAATACCGAAAGACTGTTAAGACAAAAAAATCATAGATTGCAAGCTAAAATAAGGACATTAAATACATTAATTGATAGTTTACAAGCCGATAACAAAACTACAGCCAATTGTTCCAATATTTTACTAGACATACTAGATTAAAATATAATACTGCCCAAAACAATACAGGTATACTGGTATACAGAAATAGAATTACTTCAATAGTTCAATTATAATAAAATTATGTAATGGCACGAAAATTAAATATTTCAAAGACTAATTAATATATTTTTGCTTATATCATCTTTGGTATTTCTAACATAGCCCTTTCACTCTCGCACATATCTTTGATTCACGGATCTCTCTCTATGCGCGGTCCATTCTTTTATAGGTCTGTGGGCAGGTGTAATCCGAACTGCGCCAAAACAGTGCCGGTGTTTGAACAACGCCTCATAACACTATTGTACATCGTATCATTATACTTATTACTATTATACTATTTATGTCCGATCTTATTATTATTTACCTTTAGCTTCTGTATATCTGTGTACATCAACAGGTTATGGGCCCAGTAGTAAGGTTTTTATAATAAGATCGTGAATAGTTGGTAGAATAATAATTGATTAACGAATTGCGTGTTTTTTGTGTACAGACAGTGTAGGTACATCAATGATAATTCGCGAAGTAAGTGCTGCGAAGTGTGTGTGCGTTTCTTAGTGTGTAGATAGTGAACATGTACGTGTTTTTTTAAATATGGAAAACGAACAATATAAGATCAACAAACTCGAAGATGCATCAAATGGAGACATGTGGAAATTTCAAATTAAGGTAATCATGAATGCAGCTAAAATATTTGATTTAGTATCGAGAAAATCGAAAAGACCTATTTAAAGAAAAATCGGTAATGAAACTGAAGACGAAGCGAGAAAATGGCATGGCGTTGATTTTTCAATATGGAAAAGGGCAGATAGTAAGGCTCAAAAATGTATCGTCACATCAGTAAATGAACAACCTCTGCAATACATTATGAACTGTGACACAGCAAATGGTATGTGGAACAAATTACTTAATGTGTACGAACAGAAATCGGACACAAGCATAACAATAATACTGTTTTCGCCGGAATAATTCTTACACGTTTATTAGTAGTTTACTACTCCGACTCGCGTTGATTTCAGGAAAGGTGACCTCTTTGAATACAATTTTATAATAATGAACAAGATGCCTTTGAGGCGCTTAGCGCATAATACATATAATGCGAAATATAAGGCAACAATATAACAATACAGCTTAACTATTTAAATAAAGATTTGGGCGCCCACCGGCAGAGTGGCTAGATTCCCGGAAGAATAATCACCGATAATTTTTGCCTGATCAGCATACGATCAACAACCACTTTCGTCAAAGATATGACTGCCACTACGAATCCGATCCAAGACGTCGGCACCGATTTTACCCGGCACTTGGGCCCAGACGTTGTTCCGTAGTACTCATTCCCGGTTTTAAATAACCAAGCGTCCAGAGAGCGACGATTCGGCCAGAGGACCATCATTGCTAACGAGTAGCTAGGTCTTTGCCTCCCGACTATTTACTTTTTACAGACATCAGAGGACTAGTGGTGGGCCCATAACGCCGTGCTCGTGGGTCACGCGGTAGTTGCGGCCTCTCGTTTAATATTTGGAATGGAGTGAGTACTCCATTCTCCACGCTCTGACTAGCGCCTACAGACTTTTCAGTCGTGCATCATACCACACGCCTCAAGCACACCTAGTGAAAACACGTAGGCCACTGGTTGAGTTGTCGTAGTGCTTATCCCGAAGAACAGTTCACCACAACTCTCTCACCATCACTTATTCTACTCAGCACCCCCGCATCCCAGATGCTTACTCGTACCTTATGTACGAATAACAGCCGCCAGTCCCCGATTTCACGAGAACTCGGGTCGTTACGTTCGGTTTTTCGTAGTACCGTCCTTTCGCTACCACTCCGCGTCCCAGACGCTACCATCCTATTGACCCACAACATGATCGCGAGACACCACAGCCACCCACATGAACAATCTGAACTCTTTCCAAAGTTTAGGCCAACTCACAAGCGTCCATAGCTTACACGGCCACTGTAGGCCAATTCTCTCCACTAGGTCTCTTAGTGCCTTTCTAGCGCCTGTCAATGCTTCGCAATGGAATACAACATGTTCTGCCACATCCAGAGTTCCACACGACTGACATTCGTTGGTCTCTGATTTAGAGAAGCGATGGAGATAGGCCATGAAACCCCCGTGTCTCGTAAGGAACTGGGAGGATTCGTGATCTACTACCAACCACTAACACTTCAACCTTTCTTTCACTGATGGGAAATAGCTATTCGTGAGTCTACCATACTACTAGCCTCCCGCCGTGCTTGCCATTCTGCAAGTCCTTCCTCCTCTATAGTCCTTTCCTGCTCCCTCCCGAGCCTGCCACTCCTACTCCTAGCCTTACGACCCCATTACCTTGCTTCCAGGTCCAGTGGCATCACCCCCGCCAGCACGGGCAGGGCCTCCGTACTGGTAGTACGATAAGCCCCCGTTACTGACAGAAGAGCGCTTTTCTGAGCCCCGAGAAGTAGGCGTTTCATCATCCGATCGTTAACGGTTTCACCGCACACTGCGGAACCGTAAACCATTCTCGCCACAAATACGCCTAAGTATAGTTTGCGCGTCATCTGGCCACTAAGACCCCAGGTAGAGGCTACAATCCACCTGATCCTATGAAACATTGGAGCCGCTTTCCTCACTACCTTCTTCACTTGATTCCTGAAACTCCACCTATCGTCCAATGTTACTCCGAGATACTCCATCTGTGTTACCTCCGTGAACCGCCGCCCGTCCATCCTAACTGTATAGGGCGGTGTCAGCCTTCCTTTCAGACACATGACTTTCATCTTTGTGCCAGAGAAGTTCAGCTTCATGCCGCTTGCCCAGGACCCTGCACTTTTCAGTTTTTCCTCTGTCTTTCGGATCGCCTCGGATTGAGTCCGACCGGCTATCATCAGCAACGCGTCATCCGCGTAACCAATAGATTCTTCTTCCGACCCATCAAGACCCAGTAAAGAGTCCATCAAGATCTTCCAAAGTTCCGGACCAAACTGCGAGTCCTGAGGACAACCCTTGGACAGCCCCTGCTCACTCCTTCCCGTCGGCACCGTGATGCTGGCGTATCGACCCCCTAAATAACTCTGGGTCAGCTCACACATCCTCCTCGTCGCGCCCAATCTGGTCATGTGATGCAATATTGCTGGCCACCAGGCGTTGTCGAATGCTCCCAAGATATCCAAAAACACCTCGATATGTATGTTCACTTCTCAACCCGGCTTTCAGCCCACTCTCTCATTCTTAATATTGCATCATTGGTACTCTTATTCATCGTAAATCCAAATTGATTATCGGTCATCCTCGGTTCAATCATCTCACGCAGATTAGATACTCCAGTGCTTTTGACAACACCGAGAGCAGGCTTATCGGCCTATAAGACTTGGGGTCTGACCTATCCTTGTCACGATTTTTCAATAGGGGTACCACCACAGCTTTCTTCCATGACCTCAGAAGCGAGCTTTTCTCCAACACTCGTTGAAAAGAGTGGTCACTATTTCCGCCATCGCCAGGAATGCTACACGGAGAATTCTGGCTGTTATACCTTCCTCCCCCGGAGCTTTGTCCCTACCCATTCGCATATATAAATTCCTCCCGTTGGTTGCCTCGTTCTCCTCACCCCATATACGATCTTCGACTTCATCCAAGTGCACTCCAGTCTCCTCGCGGATTCTTTTGTGCTCCTCGGTTTCGCCTTCAGTCGTATCTGGGGGAATCAGTGATTCAAGCAGCAAGTCAAGCTTGTCCTGAAGATCCACCGTGCGCTCTCCATTCCCCTTTCGGAGAGTGGCTAGCATCCCGCGTGAGTTCGTATTCACGCCCTCCTTGCACCAGCGATAGGCGGCAGTGTCGGTCTGGCCCACCCGGCTACCCGATCATCGCCGGGGGCCCTTGGATATTTTTCAATATTAGTGGCCCATAGCCAATTGTAAACGTAATAAAAAATAGGCATGTGTTTAAAATTCTAATTGGTCACAACTCTAATAAATATGTAAACATTGAACAAAATTGTAATAACTATTTACCAAAAATATTTCAAATTCTTTTTAAACTTACAACTAAAACGGACTTGTTCAATACACTGTACATAGCGTTAAAATATGTTCTTATACTTCCATGCACACAAGTTAAGAGTGATCGAGTGTTTTCAAAACTAAAAATTTAAAAAACAAACAAATCTTCATTTAGCCAGCAATATTTGGATCCTTTAACTGATATTTTGTTGAAGATGATATCATTCAATGTATAAACAAAGATAAAGTTATTGATATGTTATAGGATCGTCATGCATGCAATTCATTGCAAAGAATTAAAAAATTACTTTTTTAATAATTTAATGTTAATTTTTAATTCAAATTTTGTATTTTAACAATGTTGGTTTACATTTTTATATTTATAATATAATATTTTTATATTGTCAAAGACGTTGGAAAAAATGACCTAATTTTATTAATTATGTATAAAATAGTTTAACTTAAATTAAAGTTAAATTTTTTTTCGTTTAAGTTAAAATTAAGTTTGTAGGGGGCCAATTCGAAATTAGTTAACCAGGGGCCCAGTCATGAGCCAGACCGACACTGGTAGGCGGACCCCCATGGCCTTTCGTTACCCTCCTCGTTAGTAAACTTTCGCCAGGTCCTCATCAAGTCCTTCCTGATAGATACTTGTTTCTTTCTCTCCTATATTGCTCCTCTAATGCGGCTGTCCTTTCCTCGCATCCCCCGGCACGTGATTTGCTTACACTTCTCCTTAGCCCATTAACACATCTACGCTGATGTTGACTTCCTCCGTGAACCACGTTGGCGCCTCTAACCCTCGTGACTTCATCAAAGGCATCGACTTTTTCCAACCTTGACTAATCGCCGAGGTTAGGTGATCCGCTCTAGAATGTAAGTCCTCCTCCAACCAGCAGGATTGACAGTCAAACAGTCTTTCCGCCAGTCTTTGACGAAATTTATTCCAGTCGGCTTTTCGGATATTGAACCTCTTTCTTACATCTACTCCTGTTACTTTCTCTTCCGTTTCGTCGTTGTAGTCGAATGTGATAAGTCTGTGATAACTCGTAATCGCATTTTCGTGTACCCTCCAATTTCCGATGTTCATGGTGACTTTCTGATGACGGCTTGTCCGTCTGTTATCTCCCACGTCGACCCAAATTACAGGTGTAATCCTGCAACTCTATGGTATCCATAATGGATCCCGCGTCGTAGGTGAACCGGTCAACGCTCTCACCCTCTTCATCCCTCATCCGCTTGTTAGCCTTCCTAGGAGTTTCCTCACTAAGAGTTCCGCGGATAATGGGAGATTTCTCCCTCTTCCTATCTACCAATTGTCCAATATTTTCCGATTCATTATCCATTTTTCTCTCTACATTTTCATTTCATTTTTCCATAAAGTTCCCACGATACGAGGACGATCTAAATTGTCCATTATGTCACTGCGCCTCTCTGACATAGCAAGGAATTCATATCGCACCCTTCCCAAGGGGGGGGGGGGGGAAGATACCTATAGACACGGTATTTTACCCTCCTCCATGCCAACCTAATTCTCATAGCTAAGTACCTGAGCTTAGGAGGTGTCTAGGGCTTTCAATTAAGAAAACCCTGTACCATTGTGCTTCCGCTAGGCAGATCCTATGAAGGAACCCCCGGTTTACCGACATATTCAACGATTTTCATCTTAATGTCGGGCCGAGCGCGTCTGATCCAGCTAACCAAAGCCATACCAGCTTTTGACCCCAATAAAATTAATTACCGGGGTCATCCCCCCACAACGCGCTTTTAATCCGTTGGATGGTTCTTTGACCTTCATACAATAGGTAAGGTCACCCGAATAAGGTCTGGCCTTATTCGGTATTTTTCCCTGGAGAAGTCTTCAAGTTGCAAGTGACTTCTCCAGGTCGAGTAGCGTTGTCAGCTGCTACCCGATCCTGGTTCAGCCGTTTAAGACCACTTCCAGTTCATGCTCAGATATGAGCCCCGTGTCAGAGTTCTGAGGTCTAGTAGTATGTATTTGTATGTTCACAGCCAGCTTTTACGTGGTAAAAAAAATTGTTCAAGGGGAAATTTTCCGCTCCGAGAACACTGATTTACCGCGTAACACAATACGGTGATTAAAATTGTCCGTCTATTTGCCTCTTGCACAAAAATATTTACCGCATCAACTATTTTTTTATTAGATTTTCAGTTTTTTTTTTTGATTTTTCAATCAAATATCGCTAATTTTTATAAAAATAATATTTCAAGTAAAGAACACAAATTATTTAATAAATTATTTTATTTTGTTAAATAAAATTATACAAGTTTTCTTACTTCTCTAGTAAAAGGTACATATTCTACAATACGATCATGAATTAATAAACAATAAGCAGTTACACCTGTAAGGGATTCCGATGCTTCAATTTCTAATTGAACATCCACTGCTGAGGCTGTTGCCGAATCATTCTGTTTTGAAGTATCAATAACTATAATAGGTGCGTTCGTTAGAAAAGTAGATGGACTCAATATAAGGTTCCGTATACTTTTTTCGTAATACGATTCTTGAAACGATGTATACATATCATATATAACAAAGTAAAATTATTTTTTGAAAAATCTAAATTCAAATTATCATACGGATATGCAAACGAGTTTAGAAATACTTTAACGTTTGTTAGATTACGATGATCGAATATACTACAATCTTTTGTTATTGTATTTTTACGATCTTTTTGTAATCCAATTATGATAAATCGTGGTTTTTCTAATTTTGAAGCGGTTTCAAGTTCCATACTACTTTTTTAGTAGTTCCGAGTTCAGGATATTCAAAAGTTTCGAAAGATCTAAAAGAAATAAACAAACTTTTTTTCTTTTTCTTTAAGTTTCAATAACTTTAACCTTTCTTCATCACTTTTAAGGGTTAATACGTTTAAATCAGTATGACTTCGAGTTAATATTAATTCCAATCTTGAATTAACTAATATTTTTTTATAATCTTCAAACAGACCTTATCAATATTTCAATGGAATGCAAGCACTGAATTCACTTTTATCGTTTGTTATTTGTGATCCATTTTTAAAATTCCAGCCAGAATTTTCGTAACAATTATAGTTATCTGGTGTACAAGATAAGAATCCTTTCAGCGAGCTTGTGATTCCAAGAACACGTGTGCTATCTACTCCTATTCCAATTATTTCTAATCGTATTTGTTCGAAGAGGTATGAATAACCATTATTACACAGTTTCACTTTATCAGGATCAGATATTATTCCTTCTAAATAAATAAAGCTCTCGTGTAGATACGGATAAACATCTGTTTGCTGTACTGATATCCGTATTTCATCATTATTATTAAACGATGTTGTGTACGGTGTATATGAATGATATTCAATTTTCGTTATTTTGGAATCCATCTCGTACCGTGAACTTATATCTAAAATATCACTTTCAGGCATTCTGTTTTATTGATAACCTAGGGCTTGCAAAATTTTTTTATTTTTCAAAGTCAATTTTTTTTACTTTATTTGATGTTACCGGTACCACTTTAGTCTTATAACTAGTTGAACTGATCCGAAGTAGCGGATTTATATTGAATTTTAATCCCATATCAAGATCCGTAACGTTTAATATGTAACACGATTGTCAATGCCTCACCAAAATTATCAATCGGATTATGATCTTGATCAACTAGCTGAACGGTTATCGAATCAATATTTGTAATATACTAAATTTAGCGGTGACTGAATTACTTTAGATCCTGTCCTTCCACTCAGGAAAAACTCGTAAATCGAATGACTTTGAAGATGGTTGTTGAATGATCCTTGAGATATATTACACATTACTTTTATAGAATTGATTGTGTTTAAATTTACTGCTTTTTCCGATCGAAGAATTGCATACACTGGTTTATATTGTATTTTTTCAAAACCGAATACAGGTGCCATACTATATGGAATCTCAAAGTGTAGTATCCCATTACATTTTATATAGGATCCGAAATCATTAGGATCAACCGAAATGTTAAATGTTAATTTGGTTAACTTTTTACTATTGTAGACATCTATTTGCTTCTCGTTGATTAATATCTTCAATTTCATAACATCCCTCTTCCAATTTAATATGACACATCATAGGCATCATATCATTATTGTTTTCATTGTCAACTATTTCTATAGAAAATGTATTATTATTTTCATTAATATTTGGGAATGAATTAAATGACTGTAAACATAACAAATCTATTTCCGAGTCCTCGTAAAGGTTTATAGACGGAAAATAATTTACAGATAATATGGTAGCATTCCCAGTTAAACTTAAAGTAACTGACTCATACATTACAAAATCTAAGATATAAATTTAATAATGAGATCCGTGACGTCTAATATGCAGAACAACTGTCAACGTCTCGTTAAAATCGTCAATTGGATTATTGTTTTGGTCAACTAACTGAACAGTTATTGAATTAATATCTGTTTTGTTTAATCTGTAATATATAAGGATTGGCGGAGATTGAACAACCTTTGTTCCTGTTCTTCCACTTGGGAAAAACTCATATATCGAATGACTTTGAAGTTGGTTGTTGAATGACCCATGTGCTCTATTACACAATACTTTTATAGAGTTAATCGTGTTTAAATTGGCCGCTTTATCCGATCGACAGCATTCATGAAACGGTCCCATTTTATCTTTTAAAACCCAAAAACAGGTGCTATACTAAATGGAATATCGAACCTAAGTATTCCATTGCATTTTATATACGTTCTAAAATCAACAGGATCAATGCGTACACTGAATTTTAGCTGTGTTCCATAGTCTTTATTAACTCGGAGTAACTCTTTTGCAATATATTTGTTAATATCTTCTATTTCATAGCATCCATCTTTCAAACTAAAATTAAAACTGTAATATTTTATGTTATGTTTCTTTGAAGGAATTACTTCTATTTTCAGTCGGTTATTAATTGGATTTATAATATTTGGAAATGAATTGAACGTTTGCAAAGATAACAAAGCTATTTCTGAATCCTCGTAAACGTTTATAGATGGAAAATAATTTGCAGTCAATTCAGTCAATTTTCCAGTTAAACTTAGTGTAATAGATTCATGCATTGTAAAAATTCAAGACATAAATGCCCACAGTTGAATGTATTGAAGTCTTGATAGTTAGAATAGTTATATACTATTTTAAACTTTTTAAAATAACGTTGTAATTCAATTGGTGGAGGTAAATCGCCAAAACTATCGAAATATATGACTTTATCTTTATTTTTATGAAACGCTACCCAATGGCTCCCGTCACCTGAAGATATGTCCAAGTTTAATATATCACATTCATTTACATACGGTTTTTTAGGTAAGTTATCACGTGAAAACACTCCACGGAAATGATTGATTTTCAACTTAGTTATACATTTTATAATATCTTCTGACGAAAGTGGTCTGTCAAGTAGCGTATTTAACAGTTTTTTTTCCATACCTTGTTTTTGTTTAAATTTAGACCACTACCTTTTTTTCTTTTTGAATTTTGAATTGCATTATACACACTAGCACCTCCAGACATTAAGCTACCAAGTGCTGACAATCCTGCAAGTATAGGTATAAGGGAATTACACCTCCTGTTTGTCTCGGTGGTAAAATCAGTCTTTTGCTACCATTTTTTTTCTTAGTCATTCTTTTTTTCTTAGTCATTCTTTTTTTCTTTACTGCTATCATAACATTTTTTATTTTTGTAGCACGTTTCTTTTTATAACCCATTCCTATTTTTCTTTTCGCTTTCATCGTGTTTGTTACTGCATACGCAATAATTTTCTCTTTTTTAGGAGTATCTATAGCTTTAAATCTTTCCCAAACACGATTTTCTAACACTTCATCAGCTTTATATCTATCGTCCAAATTTTTACTAGATGCATACTAAATATCGTGATCACGACAAGCAGTATCCAATGGATTTATTCCTTTGTCACCAAAATTAATTCTTTTTTTAAATTTTGTACCTGGTCCACAAAACTGATAACCTGGAACATGGGTTTCAAACGGAAGACTATTTATAAGAGAGTTTACAATACCTTTCATACCCCCGCCGCGGACGGGTTATGAGACGGGCCACTACTCGAGTTCCAATCCACGGGACCTTGCAATGCCTCGGGAACCGGAATAATCAGCCATTGATCGTGCCTTACCCTACGGTTTTCACCGTAGGGTAAGGACGATAAAAAAAAAACGGTGCGCAGAGTGCACAGCCCCGGATGCTGACAAGTCAGCACGCGGAGCCCCACAAACTGCGCCCCTCAAGCATTCTCTAACGAGAACCAAAGACGTTACACCCACGGGGCGCGGGAAGCCGCGCCACCCAGGCTACCCGCCTTGGTCAGCGACGGACGTGAGGACGACCGTAAGTCCGCTCTACATCCATCTGCAATTATTGGCTGTGGTTTCACTAGATTTCCACACACGTAGCAAGGCGTTAATATTGCTATGGACTAGCGTCCCGCATTGTATAGTTCACAGTCAACTAGGTACCAGCCGCACCAGTCTGGGGAAGGGTGCGACGAACTTTGTAAATGTAGGAGAGACAGTATTTCGTGGAAATCATTAATATTAGGGAAACACGAAATCATGTGGTCATACGACTATAAAAGATCATTGATAGGGGCACACAAGGTGTGGGATTATACATCGATACAAAAGTTCCAAGAACCAATGTTATAATGTAATATCATTATATATAGTTTTACATAATAATAATATTCACAATAATATAAATTATCGAGGTCTGCAGCTGCATGGGATGCACCTTTTGACTTGTATGTGGGCGAGTAACATTTCCCGTCAGTCTAGATAACTATACCACATCCGTGAGAACAGCGACAAGAGCAAGTAGACTATGGGGAGTAGAGGGTAGCACTATATAAGGGACCCCGAAACGGCCTGTATTCAGACGCGACTCGACTAGACTAACCAGAGCACCTTCACGCCAGTCTGTTGTTTAATTTAATTTATTGGACTTAGAAAATTTCTTATAAACAATATTTTGAACTTAGAAAATATTCGAGTCAAACCGAATTTATTCTAATCATTCAGAATACTTAACTTACATTCAGCTTTCATGTTATAAATAAATATATGTTTTACCACAATAAATAAACAATTAATCTAATTAAGAAGAATTCTAAGTTGTGTAATTAACTCAAGAGTCACCTTCCAAACATCATCCTTGACTACTGATACCTGTAGGCGACGTGATCACTACAATATATACATGGTGTCCCACAGAGATCTGACAAATGAAATAACTTTTGTTCTAATCAATATTTTAAAAAAATTTCCTTTAAATATAATTCATAGACACTTGCGCTACATTTTTGGAATACATTTTTTACTTTTTAATACTAAAAATAAAAAACTTAAAAATTGATAAAATTTTTTTTCGAAATATTCAATATAGACAATTTTTAGAAAAATGTATATGGTAAAAACACTTATTTAAGTCAAATGGCTGATTTTTAAAAAAAATTTTAAATATCAATATTTTCGTTAAGTAAATTATAGTTAATTATAGTAATTTAATACATCACATATTATTAAAATAAATGCAACAAAAAAAATAATTATATTTTAACATGCACCTATTTAAAAATTTTCTTATAAAATATTTTAAAAAAACTTTATATTATTTGAAATGAAAATGTTTCTAACATAAACTAGATCTAATTTATTAACGAAAATATTGATATTTAAAAAAATTTTAAAAAATCAGCCATTTGACTTAAATAAGTTTTTTTAACCATATAAATTTTTCTAAAAATCAGATTTACAAATTGGATATGAATATTTCGAAAAAATTTTTTATCAATTTTTAAGTCTTTTATTTTCAGTATTAAAAAATAAAAAATAAAAAATGTATTCTAAAAATGTAGCGCAAGTGTCTATGGATTATATTTAAAAGAAATTTTTAAAAAATATTGATTAGAACAAAAGTTATTTCATTTTTCAGAATGTCAGATCTCTTTGGGACACCCTATATATAAAAATAGAATCGACGGAGTATGGAATCGTCCGACACGATGACCAGTGGACTAGTAACCAAAAATGGCACCGAAAAAAAAATGGACGAAGACCGGCCGGTGCCTTCACGCAAAAAGCCTGATCGGCGGATGCGAGCGAACTGGTCGGGCCGGTCGAGGAAGTCGGGCGTCGGGCGATAAGTATCGCCGCAATCGCAAAAGTCGTGACATGACGACGACAAATGGCGATGTCCGTCGACGGTTAGGTCTCGTCTCGACGCGGATACACGGGCTGGTAATGTGTGGTTCAAACATCCTCCCCCCCCCCCCATGGGAGGCTTAGGCTCCCATAAAAATTGGACTAATCGTGTTGAGTGGACTGGAGCAACGACTTGAGATGGTGTGTTACCGGGGTGTTGCTATTTACCATTTTACAAAAATACACGTTGATTGCAAAGTTACAATTAATACACAGTGTAGTAAAGACACATAAAAAATAACCAAATAAAGATCATATTATATAATACAAATACAATAATTAGACGTGAAGTCAGAGTGGTTACTACTTAATAAATAAAGAAAGATTACGATTACTCGTTCTGAAGCAACTCTTGAGATTTCGTGAGTAGGGATTCAATTAACGAGCACCTTAGTGGAGATAGTTCAAACAGAACGCTATTGTGTGGATAAGACCACTATCTTGGTAACTGGTCGAGTTACTTCACCCTGGCGCGTCAACAATCGCACAACGCGAACGACGCCGTCGTTGCCAGGTAGTACTTCGAGAATACGTAGATTACTAGATTGTTTGTAGATGATCACTACCATATCGTTGACTTGTACGTTATAGGGGCTTCAGTAGCCCATTTGGACCTTCCTTGATGCGAAGTAAGGTATTCGGTTGACCAACATCGCCAAAATGACTGATGGTATTGGTCGAGCAGGTCCCAACGTTGATTCAGATTAATGCGTGAACGGTACTCGAGGCGGAACAGCAAATAGAGGTTGCCCGATTAAAAAATGTCTAGGAGCTAAATAATCAAGATCAGCTGGATCGGTGGTCAGCGGCGTCAGGGGTCTCGAATTGAGTACGGCTTCGACGCGAGTGAGGAGATTCGTAAACTCCTCGTATGTGAGTACATGGGTGCCCATAATACGAATTAATAACCGTTTCGCTGACCGTACCGCCGCCTCCCAGAGGCCACCAAAATGTGGCGCACTGGGGGGGGGAATGCCATCGACAAACTGAGCACGCTTGAGCAATTACGCCTTGACCGTCCGGGCTGTTGATCAGCTGTTTTAATTGTATTTCCGCGCCGATGAAATTTGTGCCACAATCGGAGAATATATCTGACGAGAGGCCTCGACGCGCAAAAAACCGATCAAAGGCAGCGAGGAACGCTTCGGTTGACAATTCGGTGACAAATTCTAGATGCACTGCTTTGACAGAAAAACACACGAATACGGCAATGTAAACTCGACTTTTTCGCAATTGGACCTCGCGCATTTGAGTCGGGCCAGCATAATCAACGCCCACTCGCGCAAAGAGCCGGCTTTGCTGTACTCGTGCGGATGGTAGGTCTGCCATTATAGGTTGTGGTGGCTTAGCATCAATACGTACGCAGACCGGACATGAGCGAGTTACGCGGTGTAAAATAGATTTAATGGCCACAATCCAGAACTCGCGCGATATGAGTGCTGTAATGATTCGGGGACCAGCGTGGCACGATATCTTATGCCAATAGCGACAAATTAATGCCGACAGATGCGATTGATTACCTAGGATGTTTACATCCGTATGGCAAATCTGAATTAAGTAATCGCCCTCCGACCCGGATCACCCCGGGCGGATCTAGAAACGGGCGCAGTCGAGATAAATGTTTTGATGATACACGTGACCCGGTCGACAACTCATGTGCCAACGTCTTGAAAAAACATCGCTGGGAATTGGTAATATGGAAAAATTATCGGTAGCGTGCCACTGAAGGCCAAGTACTTTGATGCCGCTGTCATCTTCGGTGTCAAACGGCTGTGGGCAGCAGGGCCGCTTACGTGGTGATCGGCTGGCACGGCGTACAACTTGTACAACTTGCAAGACAGAAGTAATATTAAGAAACCATTACGTTATGATAATTCAGCATTTTCGTAGTTGAATCTGATCCAGTGAATTTCAAGGAAGCTTTGGGGTCACAAAATTCAGAAAAATGGATAGAAGCCATGAAAAACGAAATGGAATCTCTTGAACAAAATGGAAAATGGTCACTCGTAAATTTACCCAAGAACAGAACTATTGTAAATTGTGGTTGGGTGTATAAAACAAAATTTAATGTTCATGGACATGTTGATCGATACAAGGCTAGGCTAATAGCAAAAGGGTATAGTCAAATATTTGGTATTGATTCTAATAAAATATTTAGTCCCGTGGTAAAGTTCGACTCAATTCAGTCCATATTAGCTATATCAGCTCCAGAACAATTACAACTTCGACAATTTGACGTTCAAACAGCCTTTTTATATGGAGATTTGGACGAAGAAATTTATATGCGTCAACCAGAAGAGTTCAACGATGGTACAGAAAAGGTATGCAGACTTCAACGCAGCTTATATGGTCTAAAGCAGTCACCACGATGTTGGAACACAAAGTTCAAAACATTTCTTCTTAACTTTAATTTATTAGAAACAAAAGCAGATCCCTGTGTTTTTGTTAACAGAGAAAATAGCAAAGTATAAATTGTCGCTATATTTGTTTATGATGGTCTAATTGCAGCTACATCGGTTCAGGATTTAAATGCATTAATAAAATATTTGAGACAACATTTCAATATTACCGATGGAAAATTGAATCAATTTTTAGGTACAGAAATTGAGCAAAAATCTGATGAATCAATTGTAATGCACCAAAGGTTGTATTGTAAAAGAATATTGGAAAAGTTCAATATGACTGAAGCAAAACCAGTTCAAATACCAGCAGACCCTCAACATTCATTAGATGACAAGCAACAAATTACTAATCTAACTAGTAATGTACCATATTTTGAAGCAGTCGGGAGCTTATTATATCTTAGTCAGATTACAAGACCAGACATAACATTTTCAGTAAATCTAGTTAGTAGATACATTGAGAATCCAAAGGAAAAACACTGGATAGCAGTGAAACGAATTTAAAAATATTTAAAGGGAACTATTCATTTTGGATTGACATTTAGTTCTAGACAAAAACTTGTGTTAAAGGGATACAGTGATGCTGACTATGCAGGCGAATTGGATACAAGAAGGTCTACGTCAGGGTCAGTGTTTACATTGGGATCTGGAAGTATAGCATGGAGTTCACGTCGTCAACAGTGTGTTAGCCTTAGTACAACTGAATCAGAGTACATAGCCTTAAGTCAAGCAGTACAAGAATTAACTTGGTCAAAAATGTTTTTAGGTGAATTTCTGGACCAGCCGAAATTGATGCCAACAATGTATGGAGACAATCAGAGTGCAATCAAACTCGTCAAAAATCCAAAGTTTCATAGAAGAACGAAGCACATAGATGTTCGCTACCACTATATAAGAGAAAAGTTCAATGAGGGATTGTTTTCATTGGAGTACATATCCAGCAAGGAGCAGATTGCAGACATTATGACAAAGCCAACTCCACGAACGCGGTTCAATGAGCTAAGGGAGATGTTAGGAGGTATAAATATTGATGTATAAGGGTTTGTTTAAGGGAAAGTGTTGGAATTTTAAACAAAACACCCTATATCATGTAGTATATAAGTAATAAGTTCACACTGTAGTTCAGCAGACGCTGACTATACATTTTTATAATACTATAGCAAATATGTCTTGTGTAGCTGGTATACACAGTTATTCGTTGATTTATATTACACCTCATAACACTATTATACATCGTATCATTATACTTATTAGTTATTACTATACTATTTATGTCCGATCTTATTATTATTTACCTTTAGCTTCTGTATATCTGTGTACATCAACACTAATACTAATAATCTAAGTTATATACCGAAAAAATAAACTTTCTATTTATTTTATTTTCAGAGAAAAATCTATACTATTATATAAAATTGTAAGGGTTTTTCTTAGACCACGCTAACCGAGAAAACTACTGAACCGATTTGGCTGAATTTTTTTTTGGCTGAAACCCGACATTGTTGCAGATCCAAAGAGAATGAGTTATCTTATATAAAATTGAAACATATGGTAAAATTATTGTATGACATATAGTTACTATTGGTTACTGATTCATAGAAACCGAATACTATGTTTGTTTTTTTTTTCATATTATTATAAATGTACCATAAATCTTTTTGTTAAATAGTTTGTGCTTAGTTTGATAAAATATACTTATTTTTACTTATCATGCCGAGAGCGTCAAGAGCACGCATTGGAAGAAGAACTGCCAATGCAACTCGAATGTATAACAGAGTTCAACAAGATATCACATCAGTACGTTCTCATCAAACACTTCACAGGAGCAACGTAACGCTTTGAATATGAAATCAGCGTTTAATTATCAATCCGAGATTGATTATTTAAATATTAAAGCGCTTCAAATAGGACCAATGACTATATTATGTCCTAAGTGCCATGCAAAAAAATGGAAAGGTGAAACCCATGGACTTTGCTGCGCTGACGGTAAAGTTGTTTTACACCAATTTGAGAATCTTCCAGACTTAATTAAAAGTTTAATAGATAATTATTACCCTCTATCAAAACATTTCCTTGATGATTCTGGACGGTATAATACTCTGTTTCAAATGACATCGTTTGGAGCAAACGAAATAGCTGAAGGGAACATTATGCCCACTTTTAAAATTTAGGGTCCAGTGCATCATTTAATGGGTAGTTTATTACCCGAAATTGGAAATAATGCTAAATTTTTACAAATATATTTTATGTCAGAGTAGGATCAAATATCTATTCAAACATTATTACAAAACATTATTCAGCCAATTCGCCGTAGATATGTTTGCAAAAACGATTTCTGAAAGACTACACTTTATTCGTAACCATCAAAAACAACTACGTGCGGATGATTATGTTCACCTCCGAAATGATGTTAACAATGATGCAAATATTAATGCTAATAACGTGGGGCAACGTAATTCTTCACTTCTCTTTTACTGGTTTCCCACGTTACATGCATGAAAAAAATCAGGATGCCATGACTTATGTTCGTAAATTTGGCCGTCCAGATTTATTTATTACTTTCACATGCAACCAGGAATGGCCGGAAATAAAAAATTAATTATTTCAAGACCAAAATTCGTTTGATAGACACGATATAATCTCTAGAGTTTTTTATCTCAAACTAAAAAATGTTATGCATGTATTAAAAAATAAATGTATTTTCGGAGATATAAATTGTTAGGTTTACAGTGTTGAATGGCTATTCGAGGTTTGCCACACTGCCACATTCTTTTGTGGTTACAAACGAAAATTCAGCCAGATGAAATTGATAAAATTATTTCTGCTGAGATACCGAACAAAGACAGAGATCTTATACTATATAAAATAGTATGCAAGAATATGATTCATGGCCCATGCGGTGAGTTAAATATTAGATCGCCATGTAAGATGTAACATAATCGAATCGTGGTGAAAAAGTCCTAAGCCTAAAAAGTCCAAATTAAAAAGGTCCAAAGTATATTATATACATAACAATATTTAAAATAGTTTATTAAAAAAAAAAATTCAATGATTATAAACTATAATTACGTACTAATTAGTATCATCTATATATATCAAAATGGATTTCTGTCTGTTTGTCCTTTATGCATTCCTAAACGGATGAACTAATTGCGACGAAATTTGGTACAGAAATATATTAGACCTATGGGCATAAGATAGGCTAAGTTAAAAAGTGACAGACTTAAATATCATTCTATTGAATATTTGAATTGTCAGACTCTTCTCGATAAAACGAATAAATTTACATAATGATAAACTAAATTGATTATCAGTGTAAGTTTATTACTTAATATATTTTAACCATTATCTATATATATGTACAAAAAAATACTGCTAGCATGTTCACAAGCAACGAATTTAATTAACAGTTTGAGACATTCAAGAGGTAGGATTTTTAACGGGCTACGAAGTGCATGAGTTCAGCTAGTAGAGTATATAATTGTATGCCGAATACATATAGAATATGACAGGCCACCGAATTAGTACTACGATGACATCACTTGGCTGTGAATGGTGCGGGGGGTTCGAGTTTGTTGACTATGAGGCAACCTTTAGTTTCTAAAAACCTTGCTGACAGTCAGCGAATTTTTCATAAGAAAAATTGATATGTTTTGTAATTTGTGATATGCTTTTATGCAGCCATTTTGTATCCGATGATAACAATCCTTGTCGGTATGCAATAACCTTGTATAATTCAACAATGGTACCTACTAGGGCGTATATCGATTCCGCCGGCTACTGTTAATATTATTTAGGTACATATTTATTCCGCCGGCTACTGTTTATCCCGCCCTTGTAATTTGTAAATGTATTATTAAAATTACAGTCCTACATAATATACTTTATAATATATAAATTATATATAAAATGATTATAATTGTATACTAATTAAAACTAAAATGTATAGTCCAATTTGTATAAAATAATAAAAATAAAACGAGTCAATATAGGTATTTTAATTTATTCCATACGTATTGCTGTAAATCGTATATTACCTATATATTACCGATCCTGTATCCTACTATATAAAATACATATACAAGGGGGGGGGGGATAAACAGAGTCCGGCGGAATCAATATAAAGAATATTTCATCAATTTCTGCTGCATATAAACATCATATTTCAAATAATGTAAGAGAATTGATATCCGGACACAAAGTAATGAGCATGCTAACTACCGTCACTGTAGATTGTGTTCCGTTTGTGTAATTATTATTTTTATTTTTTTTGTGACTGTTGTTTTGTTACATACTATGATTGTCCTTCATTTTCACTGATAAATGATTTGAAAAATCATTAAAATATTTAACGTAGAAAATAGAAATACGTATTCAGAATCAAGGTCAAATTAATAATAAAGAAGCAGATCATAATTCGTATTGAATGTGATAGTAGAAATAATAATTGCTGAAAACAGAATTTATTGTAATAAATCAATTTTTCTTTTGCTTCACTGATCTCAGATGCTTTGATAATAATATTATACAGATACTTTTCTAGTTCAAGTACCTAAAATTATTTACGATAAATTGAATTTTCTAAAATTATAATTATTTCACTTATACATTCAACACTTTTAAGATTTTTTACTAATCAACTATTTAATTATTTAACGGTTTACTATGCAACTTCACTAATTAAACATTTGATTCATTGGTTAAACACGATCCCTATTAACTACGTAAGAATATGTATTTCTTATTTCTTTTTACCAAATATTTAGCATTTCATTATCCGTTCAGTTAAGGAAAATTTAATATGGTAAGTTAAATATAAATGCATAAATTGTCATAACTATAATAATATCAGTGCATTTAACTATAAAAATGACAATATATTTTTTTTTTAATTAAATACTATACAGGTATGAAGAATATTATTTTATTTCCTATCACAGATAAATAAATACAAACGTGGAGAGGGTTGATTACCCACCTAAAGAACAAGCATTCAGTTAATTCTCTAAAATTTTCCACACATTAATATTTCAATACTTAGATCCAATTTAAGGGAATACAATAAAGTATGAAAATAATATTTATGTATAAAAAGTAGTTGAACATTCTACATCATTATTAATGTTATTATTAAATATATATTATTCAAATGTATACATAGGTGTCGTGATACAGTTGACGGTTTTTTAGTTATTACAACAACAAAAAACAAATACATAATAATAATAATAATAAATGGTAAGTAACACGGCGCACAAATATGTAGCTATTACATATGTATATTAATTAAGGTAATATAAGATTGGATGCTATGTTACATACATACACACAACATAATAATTAATAATTAATTCACATCAATAAACATATTCTATATACATAATTATTTTTAATATAATTGTAATTGGAGTAAAATAGTTAAAATAATAAAAATAATAATAGTTCATACGTAAATAATAACAATAATCATAAAAAATTGTTTACAACATACATAATATAATCGAAGCCATTATCATTACTGTTGTCTCCATTTTATTTACAATGCATCTCTGTGCCATACCCATTTCTTATTAGTGTGGTCAAATCGATGCGCCAACCACTGATGTTCCAACAATCTGTACCGTTCTGCACTAAGATATAATGGTTTTCCTCGTCTGTTTTAAGGCAATAATTAAATATGTTTATATTTAAATCAAATGTTAAACCAAACAAATTTATTAAATTATGTTTACTTGAGTTCACGATCTTCTTCGCCAAATGCATCAAGGTACACAGACCCCCAAAGACATGCCCGTTTGCCACGAATTACAACAACTGAACTAGAAGTCACAACCAAGAACATTCCCGTACCGCCGCCACATTCTAATGAATGCTAATATACAAGAAAAAACACAATATTATAATAATTTGTAATATTGTGTAATAATAAATTATATTTATTCAAATTTGCATATTACTAATGATATAATTCACAAATTTAAAAAGTAAAAAAATAAAATAAAAATGGATTATGAAGATTTTAAGAAAGGATAAGGGTTATCAAGATTTTACAGTTAGAATCCTATAAAAAATAAAGTTAATTTTTTTCAATCAATAATTATTATTTTCTAACATTAAAATAATATTAACATATACTAAAAATGCACATACTTGTACTGCTTCATAAATATGATTTGTTTTGCAACAATTTTCTTTCAGGCATACGACAGTTCCACAAACCAAGCATACGCTTGTCTCTCGTGGCACGCCATGACATCGATGACAGGCCCTACCATGATAGTATTGGAAAACATCGTCATACAGATGTGGCAGCTTTAACAATCGAGGCCCCGCCCAAGTGATTGGTGGGAATAAACTAAGACTGGTACCCAAGATACCAGCTCTAGTGCCATCGCTAACACCACCGCTATCACAACAATCAGCAAAAAGCAACATACGTGCGGCCATTATGATATTAGCTGAAGTTGTGGCTTTAGAATTTGGGTCAATTTCAGCAGCAGCTGAAGAAACTATGGTAGTAGAATTTTCACCAATGATAGTGGCTTTAGGTATTTTGGTTGTCAATGATTCTCGAAAAGATGTAAACCATGTACGAGAAATAGTTGTCGAAATTTTATTATTTTTATCGTCGGTAGAATATGACCATTCTGGCCATATGACCGCTTCCATGGCAGAAGGTGGCTGCAATGGCATATGATGTCTTTTTTCAAAATTGGTTTGGTTTTGATAGTCATTACGTTCAATGTATGAACAATTAGAGTTATAGGTTTCTTCATAATAGTCACTGATTTCATGGCCTTCCTCGTTGTTATTTAACAGTTTTAAATACCGAGCGAGCATTAGGTATTCATAATCGTCGTTTGACCAATGTTGATGATGGCGATTATCATTTGTAGTTGATAACTCGACATTACAGTCCACTTCAACCTGTGGCGGAGAAATGACTTGGCAATCTAATGGTTGTTCTCTTTGTTTGTTCTGTTCTACAATCAAATTACTTAGTTGCGGTGATGGTATTGTTAACTCAGGGTGGTCATCTATATTATCATCATCATCACCATTAATATATTTTTTCAATAGAGCAGCAAACCGCAAAAATGGAAGTGTACTTCGTCTTCCATAAGATTCTAGCATCAACAATATTTCCCCATCATCTTCTGAAGCATTTATTGACCCATCAAGTTTGCCGTCACTTACAATATTTTCAACATTCTCATCATCTTGGTGCATCATGAATTCATCATCGTTATTAACTATTGAACCAATGTTGACTATTTCAGTTTCATCATCATCAGACAAAAACACTATAGTTTTAGCCAAAGCTACAACTTGTGAAAATAAAGGTGCCAGTGGTAGTGTATTGTCAACTTCGGTAATATCCATTGATAATGATGATAGTTTATTATTGTATCCGTCATCTAAATCCATTCGAACGCTAGAGCTTCCATCAGTTCTTTCTTCATTTCTTGCTGATAGTTTTCTTGTATTAAGACTACTGCAATGTTGTGGGCGGTTAAATTTACAGTTACGATTCCACGTGGAAGCGACTTTCAATGCGGCCACATATAATTGCATGTTGTATGTGAGTTTGATTAAAGTATCAAACAAATCTAAACACATAATTGAAATATTAATATTAGATTTGTGTATGGTTTTAGTAACAAAAATTAAATTAATATTAATTTTTACATTTTTATAAGAAAAAAAGGAAAAGTAGAAATTAAAAAACATAATACAAACCGCGGTCTAGTGTAGGTAATAACAACACAAGTTGTAAGAGTACAGAGCATGGATCACGCATTAATAATGGTGGATAAGAATTGCTCAACTGTTGTCGAGGCTGTTCACACCCGATTAATTTGTACCAAACATCACTAATGGGATTATAATCAGGAGTCTGGTACTTGGTCATCAACGACCGGGCACTCACACGCAACACTTTTAACAATGGTGCTAAAAAAATTTAAATTAAACCACTTATTAACTTAAATATTAAAAATGTCAAAATATACAATCAAAAATTCTATATGATGTAAACATGTTACATATATATTGTAAAAATATTTTTCACTATTTAATTTTTCGGACGATTCATTATTATTAATGTTTATAAATTATTAATAATTTTTCTTTTTTAAGGTTTTATTATTATTAATTGGTAAAAAAAATATCCTGATATCAGTGGGGACTATGAAAATTGGCTATTCAAAAATATATAAATTGAAAACAAATAATATGTACATAACTTAAATGGTGAAATATTTTAACTTAATCGTAACAATCAGTTAAAAACATAATTTATTGGTTAATTAATAAAAAATATGGAACAGAGTTTTATTGAAATAAATAATTTTATATAACTTGAATGTGAAAGTGACTAAAATTGAGTATTTTTCTCGACAATTTGAACAAATTGACATCACATTTAAAATATTTGAAATATTTTGGCAACAATGAGATAATATCTAATATAATATTATTTTCTCCATAAATGTATAATTGCTTCTCTTATTTTTATCAAAATATTGTAACAAACAAGTGGATAGTTCCAAAAATCACAAAAATCAAAAATTTCAAAATGTATATTGCTGCCGAAAATGTTTTTCTACATAATAAAAATTTTGGAGATTTTAAATAAAAGTTGGATGGAACATTAATAAGTCTTTAAGTGTATGCAGTCTATATAGTGCTACTAAGAAATAATATAAATACAGTGGAAAAATGTTGTGAAAGAAACTTATGAAAGTGGTGAAAAAAAAAATTAAATAAAAAGAAAAAGTCTGGAATGGGCAGGTCATATATGGATAAAACCTAAATCCATGACATAACATGACAAAATTACTTAATCAATATAAATGTGACATATATATCACATACAATATATGTATTGTCCTATAATTTTTAAAAGCAGGATAAATATAAGATATTATGTATATTGTATTGCTGAGTAAAAATTGAAATCTGATAGTAACATTATGTTCTATACTAAAATTTATTATTTGCTTATTAAACACAACATACATATTTTTGTAAAAAGGATGTTATACCTGCATGTATTGTTTCTGTCTTACAAAAACTCAACATACCAAATTCTACATTAAATTTTTTATAATATTATGTTAATTTTGAAAAAAAATTTTTAACCATTTTTAAAATGTATATTTTTCCCTAAGTTTAAAATCCGCAAAACGTAAAATATTGAAAAATGCTTACAAGGAATCCTGGATAATGTTCTTAACTTTAAATTTTATTAAGGTCAATTTACCTTTTATATTAAAAGTAATATAGAAATATGGATTATTCTAAATGTATAATTAACTATGTTATGTCTTAGTCAGACGAAAACAACACAGAGGTGAACTCAAACATACATACCTATACAATTACGCTTAGGCAGCATATTATAGTAATTATTGCTGCCATTGATGTCTGTAGCATTAACTGCAGTAGCAGAAAACAAATTGAGGTGACGATAATTGTTATTACCGCGGTGTAATGATGACTGTTCTTGCTGCAGTTGTTCTATAAGACTGTTGTTACGCTGCACCAATTCCACTTGGATATTTGTCCAAGCAACAGACACAACACTATGCCATCTTACCTTGTACATTTTTTCTCGTTGAGTTGATGTCAATAATGTATGTGGCAATGATACAGTTTGAGCTGCTGCTGTAACTACTGTTGTAGTAATCATATCACTCACACATCTATTAACAGCATTCAACAGAGGATCTTCTCCACTTTCTAAATCGTCTCCCTCTCCTCCATTACCACCATTTCCATCTTCTGCACCACCAGCAGGAATAATATCATGTACTTGGTCCTGCATCTAAGAATAAAAATATTGTATAACATTTCACTACTTTCATAAACTTATAATTATACTGTTGAAAATACAAACCAGAAAATAATCATCATTCAAATTATGATGATGAACATTCTGATGCAAGGGATGTCGATTAACAATGTTCTCTGTATCGCCAATGAAAACTGAGGCAGACTTTTCACTGCAGCAAACAGCATCACTAGATTGTACTGGTTTCGGTGATTCATATTCTTGCTGTCTTACTAGTTCTGTCAATTTGCTCACACCATCAGACATAGCACTCGAGGTAATAATAGTGGAATAAGGAGTACTGACACGTTGTTGCTGGTTTTGTTCAATAGTAAATTCTGGTATTAACGGCATTAAGGAATTAGCTAATTGCCGACAAAGTGGACAACTATATTCACCACTGTAAAAGAATAAAAATGAATTGTTTTTGTCATTAAATAAAAACAACCCTTTAAAAGCATCATATAGGTGCAATCAAATAATTGTGTAATGGTGTAAAAAATTAATGTTTAACATACCGGTCTGAATTAAAACGCTGAGCACCGCGTAACGATGCAAGATATGAACTCCAACACCTTAAATGTAAGTGATGACCACATGTCTGTACATGGACATTGCCACCAACAGGAGTAGCACTAGTAGTAGTTGTAAGGGATCCAACTTCGAAATCAGCCTTATCCAAGTTCTACAAAATTAATGAATCAAAAAATAATTATAATGTGTAACAGTATAGTTAAGGTAAATAGAAGAACTAATGGCTAATAAATGTATACATAATATGATTGGGAAAGATGGCGTTTATATCGTATACACTTGATATGAACAAAATCAGCTTTCAAGAAATAAACTTGAACATGAACTAAGTTCCTTATTTATTACAACCTTGCATATCTTGAGTTTGTACATTGACAAATTAATTTTTATAAGTCACAGTTATATTTAAAGCGTTTAATAAGTTTAATTTATATAATAATAATGATAATAATAATAATACATTTTAGAAGAATTTCAAGAAACTTTAAATTTCTTGCAGACTTTGAATTTTAGAACTAAAGAAAAACAATGCTTAAAAATGAAATTCTTTTATCGACGGTTTTCAGTTATATCAAATTTTATTTATTTTTTTATATATATATTTTTATTTTATATATAATTCAACAGTAAATGAATTATAATTAATAGAAAGGAAACTCACGTTAAAATATTGTGACAATAGTCGTTTGCGGCGGTCAGAATGCGATGCATACGTAGTTGCGTCATAATTATCAGCAATTGTTGTCACAATTGATTGATTATGTTGTTGTGATTTAGGGTCATTTATTACAGATGTAGATTGTTGATGATGTAGCTGTGAATTCAACGGTGGTAAAGAAGGCCAATAATGATAATAATTTTGTTCACTGTTGACTAAACATTTGTTTTCAACTTTAATACTATTTGTGAGATTTGTAGCTTTTTCTGTATCTTGCAGTCGTTGTTGACGATACTCAGTAGTATTGCTATTATTGGCATTGTATAAATTGGTTGACTCTAATGGTTGTGAAACAATATGTCTCCTGTGTGCTAAAACATTTGTACCCTACAAGGATATAATATAAATTAGTTTATAGTATTAATAATAAAAATTATATTAATGAATTTATTTTCAAAATGATCTCTAAAATTCTAAAAGAAACATACTTGAACTAATATCACTAGTCCCACAGGATCTTGACGCTGTTGCTCTATCTGTACGATCACAGTCTGATTACAAATAACACAATCCACAGTCAACATTGTTTCATGTTGATCAGATCCGCGAATATGGGTAGCTGATTCTTTTGTTGTTGTTGTTGTACTATTACTACTACTACTGTTTTCATCTAGTTCAACTATATTATTTGCTAAAGTTGAAGTAGAGGCTTCATTACTAGAAGTAATCGAAGTGGATATATCCACAGTAGGAGCCGGTATGTCACATTCCATAATTGTAGCAGTTGCACAGGTAGATTGTGTATCAGTAGAATCTAGATCTCCAGAGCGACGTGCACTTTCAAGGAATGCTCGTTGCGCTCGTGCCATTTCTTCCATCATTTGCTGCTGCTTGTCACGAGCCCGGCGCTTACGTTCCCGGCGCTCACGCTCTTCATCATCTCGTGAAGCTGTTTCTCGCATTACCACTGCTATTGGCCATAATGCCACTCTAGTACGCAATATGCAATCATAACATGATGTCGACCCTCTAGCTATCCTATCTAACAAACGACCCACAAAAAATGCCCCATCACCACAAGGGGGTACTTCTTCTTTGGTATTATCATTTTCTGATGCTGATTGGTTTAAAATTATAGGTAGTTGATATGAATCTGGTTCACCCGACAATTGAGAGTGCAATTTTAAAAGTAAGGAAATGATGCTCTCATTTATACAAACCAATGAATTTTGTTGGTCATCAACTTGTATTACTGCCTGCTTATAAAAACATCAATTTGTTATAATAATCTATAGGTACAATTTGAATAGAAACATACTAACTATTTATCATCACTTACATTTCTATCAACACCAAATATTGATGCTTCATTATCATTATTTGCCACAGCCTCGAATGGAAATTCAGGTACAGTAAGATCAATTATAACTGAAGATGATGATGACGACTGATTTTGGTCATGTATAGGTGAATCTGTTTTTGGTGGAGGAGGCCGTAAGAATTGTAAACGTTGTTTAACACGATTCAACGCAGAATCTGCTAAAAAAAAAAAAAAAAAAAATAATGTCACATTATTTATGTAATAATTATAACAAGTTATAATATATTATGTTATAGACATTAAGTAAATGAAAATTGTTTAACTAAAAAAATAAAAATGAATAATATTAATGGTGCTTTGTTGAAGATCGTAACTATAATTACATTTTTTCAAAATGGGTAATTAACAAAATAATTATTTTATAAATTTAAAAGATTAATCACATATTTTAATTTTTAATCCTTACTTGTAATAATTAAAAAAGTTAATAATTTATATAAAATATTATACTAGAAAAAATCACTAAAACCTAGAGTAATATACATTTGATCAGATAATGTTTAAATAGATCATTTTTGTCAAAATATTTGAATGTTATTAGAACTTACTGATGAGTAATAATGACAATATTCATATACCTTTCAATGTATTGTACTTCATATTGTTATTAATTAACTAAGAACTTCTTTGACAATAAAATATTATTTTAGAAGCTCTAAAGTTCCAATTGATATTTAGATAATAATAACATTTAACACAATTACAGTAGGGTCTCGATAATCCGAACGAGATTGGGGAAAGGGGTCGTTCGGATTAGCGATTTGTTCGGATTACCTATGGCTTAAAAAAAAAACATCAATTTTATTTTTATTTAAAATATGAAATTTTATTTTTATTTGTATTAATCGTGTAAAAACTCGTTATTTCAAAAGACATTGAATACATAAAAATATTAATATTAATTATGAACTTTACCATTTAAAATATTGATTTTTTTTTGTACATTGGTTCCCGTTATGAATTGGTAGCCTTGTCCCACATAATTGAAAAACTTTATTACCGGAAAATATTATTTATAAATACATACATAATATGTACATATTATGTAGTATGTACATATTATGGCGATAAGATAATTCTCAAGCCCGTTCGGATTACCGCGTCTTTCGGATTAGCCTGTGTTCGGATAATCGAGACCCTACTGTATTGTGTTTAAACATTTATAGTTTAACTAGGGTAATTATTAACTTCCTAAACAAGTAAAAATAATATTTGTGTACACCCTTATAACATATTCATATTTTATAAAAAGGGTACAATATACTAAGTAAAATTGTTATAATATAAATAGTACTTAGCTAATGAACATTATAAATAATTTTCTTATTTTTCTGAAAATATTTATAACAAAAGGATGATGTATGATTTTTGGTGGGTTAGGCACTTCAACAAAACACCAACCATATAAACATTAAATAGTAGTATAAATTGATTGTATTTGATAAAGGTATTTTAATATGTATAGTATGTATTACCCATTGTAGATGATGTAGCAGCTGCTGCAGCATTTAAGCTATAAAAAGGTGGACGAGTTGGAAGGGAAGAACTAGCAAGAGGTATTTCGTTGCCAGCTATTGTAGCCAAAGATGGAACAACATTAGACTGTTGTTGTGAGTTACCTACAAAACCAAATATATTGATAATTGCTTATTAATTATTAATTACATTATTGAATAAAGCATTAAATTCATTGATCATTTTTGTATGAATTAATAATTATTCTCACCAGGTTCAAAGTTGTGAGAAGCAGTGGTTGGTGATGAAGAGCTAGCCACTGAAGCAGCTGCTGCTACAGACGATGTGAAATAATCAAATAAATTGGTAGCCATTGTCGAGGCAGCTGTAGCATTAGAAGTAGTATTAGCTGCTTCTTCGCCAAAAAAATAATGGTAGTATGGTGGTGGCAACTCAACATGTGTAATAGTAGTACACAAATTGTGTGCCAAATCATCATGATCATACCAACGATTCAACAATAGAAGTGTTGTTTCTTTGGCATTAGCTGTTTCACTGTCAGAATTACTTGCATCTGCTACGGTTATTTTAATCTTTCTTTTAGGACAGCTTTTGATATTAGGGCTTTCATAGGAACATTCTCCAGATGAAGCTGTTGAAGATGACGATGCAGACTGCTTAGCTGGAGGATCTATATCCATTGGTTGCTGTTGATTATTATCAACAGGAGAGTTACTATAAAATATCCAAGCCTGGTCAAGAAGATAGATCAGTAGACTAAGTGTATGTTCACTTATATCTCGGTAAACTGCTGAACGATATAGGCAATGCCAGACAACAGCGTGAAATAACTTAGATAACAGTGCTCTACAAGGATTGCGGTATGCTGGATGGTGTTTCTGTGGCATCCTATACGGTGGCCAAGTATTTTGATTTTGTTTCAACAATCCAACACTACGCATGCTACATACCAAAAAAATAAAATAATAAGTGAAAAATAATAAATCATATTATGTTTTCTATTATTAATTTAAAAATTATATACATAATTAATAACATACAATGTTGTATAACGGTCCATGGATGATTGAAAGTCACGTCTATGAACAGCTCTCAAAAGCACATGCACTGGATCATACAATTTTTGCCAGACATGTGCTAAAGGCACATATAGTCCTTGTTGCATGTTTCCAGACGCTTCAAACTGAGGTCTCTTATACTCAGCTACCTTGAATTGCAATTAAACATAATCATGAAATATTTTCTATACTTAATGTCTAAGATTATAAAAAAAATTTATCTTACAGCTTGTAATACAGTTTCAAAATCACGCATAGCTGGTGGAGATTCTTGGTCAATGGAGGGAGGATTTCGAGATGTGCCATCGCTACTAGTATTAGGACTTGAGGTAGTTGTGGCACTAGTTTGAATTCCACCACATCGTTCAGGCATTAATTCCATTAATTGACTGTGTGTTTTATCAGAAACACATAATAATGTGACCATTTCTAATTGTGATTGACAATAATCATAATCTTCATCGGAACCTAATAAATAGTAAAGTTATTTTATTTTATATTAATTTATTTCTTAATAAATTAATATTATCAATTATGTTTAATTACTACTAACATAAATTGGTACGGACACCTATTAAAGTGGCAAGGAAAACTAATAATCCCTCCATACTAGGTGCAGCGTCATATTCCTCCGAATCCATAACTTGAGGTAATCCACCATGTTTGACTACATGCATCCAATCATACACTTTAAACCTACAACATCAACAGCAATTAAAAGTTATTTACCAACTTAAACAATAATAATATAATATAATAGATAATAAATAATAATTACTTTTCCAATATTAAAGACATGAATATGTTGGCATCTGATAATTCAGATAGACAAAGTTGAAGTAAATAAATATCAGCATCTACCATGGATATACAAAAATTTGATTGGATGTACGTCATAGCTTGGCCTTTAATTTGTAAGCCATTACGCACCCATGCACCCTGCATAATTTCGTAGAATGCTGATTGAGCGCGTACAGGATGTGCAGCAATTGCCATTAACAATGAATCTCTATCTGCTGAATCATCCGTGCTGCTTCGTGGTATTATGTCTTCTATACGAGCACCTTGAGCGCGCACAGCTTGACACAAAAATACTGCCAAATACCGATGCAAAGGCAGGTGAAAAGTGAACTGATGACGATCATCTAATCTTCGAATTATAGTCGTGGAAGCATTTGTAATGTAGTTAGCAGAAGAGGACGCAGTACCACCACAAACATTACCATGGTCCTGATCATGGTAGTAACCGACATCTATGAGCCATTTACGTAGACGTTTGAGACAAGCACGTAACACGCGGAAGGATAGTGACAATGTGTCAGCAGATGTGAGATGAGATAGCATGGCCCACATTGGATATGCACTAGCTTCAAGTTCAGCACTAAAAGCAGCATAATAAGTGTTTGGTTCAAATTCAACATGATGTCCCAACTCTCGACAATTAACATTCATTCCTATAATAATTTAAGTTTTTTAATTACTAGTTTATTTATTGTATATTTATTAGATATATCATAAATCGTTAATTTAAACAAACATGAAATTTACCTTGAAACATTGATAAATATGAAAACCATGAATCCAATAAACGGTCGTCACACATAAATTTAACAGCAATCGGCCTATGCGACAATACATTATTTAGATCACTAACCAATGGCCAATAACAATGCTCTTTCATAACAGCCTTTGAACAATCTACAACCCTGTGTCGGTTTTTCATGGGATCTATAATGTAATAAATAAATAATTATATAATGAAATATAAGAATTATACTTTATTGAAATATCAAGAAATCTGAATTATGAATTAAATTAAATTAAATTATGAATTAAATCTGAATTAAATTCCACTATATTTTAAATTAATTCAATTTATACAATTTTAATTTGTAATCCTAAACTCATAATTGAATTAATAATTTACCATGTAATGTTGAAGGTATCAGTATTTTTTTCATCATGCGCCTTAAACTTGATACCATTATTCTCAGCAATCCTAATTTGTCGACCATCCGTGTAGCCAATGCTTCATTACTAAACAATTGAACACTAATATGAACAATATGGTTAGAAAGGGTATCTGAGTCTCTTGTTGTGGCCAAAACACGAGCTACACATCCATAGTGCATAACAAATGCTTCAGTTAATGCTTCTTTATATGCGGCATCAGGCAACATGTTCAACAGAAAACAGACCATTTTTTGAGGAAACTCATATCGTACAGTCCAAAAAACAATCTCTTGCAAAAAACTGGAATGATTCAGTTTGTTTTTACGTCTTCTACTAATCTGACCATCAACGAGCCAATCATCTAAAAAATACATCAACATTCCATATTCAATATTTATGTAATAAATAATTATCAACTATGTATTCAATCGTGATTTAATTGTTAAAAATAATTTAATTCAGTTATTGCTTAAGTATAAAATATTATACAGAAATAATTGGAAATACCAAAGTAGATATTAAAAATTAATTCAACATTTTATTTATTATTTATTCATATGGCATAGACAATGGTCAACATTTATAACATAAGATAAATACCTAAAGTTATCGTAATATAAAAATAAAATATGATAGTACGCAATAGGTTAGGTAATGTATAATAAAAATGTTAAGATGTTTATTAACATTTTTTTTAATTTATATTTATGTACAAGCCTGTTTTACACCTAATGGTCCCTTGTTGCTGAAGGTCTTTTAATCAGAGGAGGTACTAGACCCTCTTGACAAGGGGGGCCAGAAAACAGTGTAAATATACCGTTAGTACATTCACAATTTAAGATATTTTTATCTATGAAATCGTGGTACATAAATAGATAATATATTATCTATGAGTACATATTATTCTATTTTTCGCGCAAATCACTTTATCAGGATAAGAATCTTATCTAAGTTCCAGCATACAACAAACTATATACTACTACACTAATTACTAGGTAATCAAGAAATGATAGCAGTCTTTTAGCATTAATAAAATATTTAAATGCAATAATATATGAATGTTATTATTGTAAGCCTGAGATATCTTATACGTACGGTCCACAGGAGGGGCAGTTGCATACTCTGCCCCTCCTGTAGTACTGTCTATGCTTTTAATTAATAATATAAAAAAAATTAAACATGGCAAAAATACACAACTAATTTAAGTGTATAATATGTAAAGTTATTTCCTAAAATTACCTACCATTATATATTTTATTGTATAAATATAACATACAATTAATATAAATATTGATGCTTATAAATATTAAAAAATAAAAAAACTACATAATAAATATTATTCTGCAGACCATCACATGGAACTTAAAAACCTATGAAATTTAAATAATATACATAAAATAAAAAACAAATTGATAACTATTTCAAAAATCATTTTATTCTCAATAAATAAGCAAATTTTATACTAAAATTATGACCAGTTTAGAAACTAATTATCAGATAAATATCATAAATCTAGTGGCGGCTTGTGTGCTCTCAAAGTGGGAGGGCGATATAAAATTGCTTATTTATGGAAAGTATCAAACACAAATAATATTAATAATAATAATTTATTTTAATCTGTTTAATAGCTTAATACATATAAATTATTATAATTCTAAATTGCCAACACTTTTTTATAGATAGAATTGATTAGAGTTACAATCGCACCAAGTAAATAATAAATACGCAAGTTCGGAAATTGGAATCCGTGCATAAAGGCCAATGGGCGATTAAAATCATCGCCCTAGTAGCAGTATTATTATTGTGTTCCCCCTTCTTATTTTTTGTATTCCAACCATAGTAATGACGAGCGACTTTTAACATCGCCCAAGCATCGCATGTGCTGCTCGTCGGTCCTGGCAAATTGTTATTGATTATCGATTCTCAGAAGCTAAAGCGTCAAATTATTTATTTTTAAACTCCCATTACCTGATAATGTTTTCATAATATGTATTAGTGTAAATGTAGGAAATACAATTTTTATTTTTGACAATATTATACTAAAATATAAATGAGAAATTTAATATTTAACTTATAAATTAGTAATAAATGATAATTTTAGAAGGGGGGCGATCACCCCATCGCCCCTATCTACGAGCCGCCACTGCATAAATCAATTTTAGCTTTGCTCAAGTAGAGATTATATTTAAGAATAAACGCATTTAAAATATTCACGAGTATACATGCAAATGTTCTTTAATTAATTAAACACTGTAAACTGTAAAGCGTACGATAGTCGACTATCAATGATCTCACCAGTCACAATGAATGAGTTTTGAAAATACAATTAATGTGAAACACTATTTAAAAATAATCCATAGTTGAGTTTTTCTAAACATGCTCAAGATCCTTTAGATGCTATATTAATAGGTAACATCTAATAATGAACTATAAACACTTCTATATTACTGACATCAGCTTGTATACAGTTAATTGTAATTAATTCCCTAATTAAAAGGAATTTAAGTAAAATTAACTAACTAAAATCTTTAAACAAATGTCTAAAAGACTAGTATTTTAGACCGTTGAAACATGTATTCTAGGGGTTAATACAATTTTAATTAACATATCTAATTTTACCTTGAATGAAAAAATAAATTCAGCCTCATAGTTGT